>NC_090442.1:335430830-335733861 GCF_031143425.1 Pleurodeles waltl | reverse complement strand
TTCAAAAGGCTCCAGTCCCTGCCACGTCCCACTATGGTCCAAGCCGCCAGGACAGAGAGTAGTCTAACAGCACGGAGCTATTTGGCATTAGCGGAGATGATACAATTTTAGACGAGAATAGACAATGCAGATTCCCCCAAAATATCTACACTGTGTAAAAAGGAAATCACAAAAAGTTAATTAAATTGTATCTTGATGTAGGTTGTGCTTTGGGGCAATTTGTATTATCTGCAAATGAAGTTTCAGTCAAAATCTGAGTATCCTGCTGTAATATGTGTCCAGAGACATATCATATTATTTATGCTCTGGTGTTTGGGATTTGTTTATCTTGAACGATGGTTTTCTACTTTTTATGTAATGTTTTGTGTTGAATAATGAGTTTACAATTGTTATGTAATTTTTATGTGGGGTTTTCGTTGGGGTAATGTTTAAAGACCAAAGTCTAAATAAACTCACTTAGAGTGACTGACTTCAATTAAGAGTCTATTTTATCCTGACACTTAAACTGAGAGCAGCTAGAAGAAAATGACCTATGTTAAGGCTAATGTCTCCTGTCCTTAATAATGGACTATACGATATTATTGTGAAAGAGGCTTATCGTTGGCTTTTCTTAAAAAAATGTCTCAATATTAACACAAATATTTTTATTATTTATTGAATGTTGAACGATAGCGTAGCCAATAAACGTTTCCTTTTTCCTCTATTGTCGAGCTTTTACATCAATTTGGATAGCTCTAATGTTGTCTGAATACATCAAGACTTGAGGCAGATCGGTAAAATGTGAGCTTTTAAGCATCGCCCTTGGCTCTTTAAATACAAATTTACGCCTTTTGGTTTATGTTCTGAGCCAGCAGCTATTTTGTGGATAATATTTTACATAATTTTGTTAACATATATTTGGAAGATAATTTGATATTATAAAAGAGAAGTTGGGAACCGCAACGGCATGCCAAGGGAGTATTGTTGATGGAAAATCGCCAGCATGAGAAAAATATTTTTAAGCAGGAGAACTGTATTACTGAGATCTGTCTGCCACAGTATGGACTGTAGCCACTATTGTACCTAATGTTGCCCACACGTACATATACAAAACAAAAGATAAAATCTACCCTAACGCTCTCATTTCTATGGGAAGACGTTTGCTAATTATTAAACTGGGATTTCATTTTTACCTAAATGACTTCAAATGATTAATTTTGTGGGGCCAGACTTCGTAGTTGATGTGAATATAATAGGAAGCTAAATTTTGATGAGTCAAGTACTGAAGATTGTGTTGTATTTCCCCAAATCCATTCATGTTCTAAAATGCAGCCGTTGCATATGTTGTTATATATATTTTATTTGAACAATGTACTCATATAATATTTGCTCAAGGCGATGAAAATGTGGAGACGAGTTACAAAGTATTCGGGTCAAAATAAGCAGCTATGGTTTATCCGGTTCTTTTCGTGGTTTTCTATCCAAGATTGTATTTCGGAATTGCTGTTCGTCCACTGTTATTGATGGAAATAAACAAACCCATTGTCCTTTTCGGGATCAGGGATGTATGTTAGGCTTTTACATTTACCGGTAATTGCACTGAAGCGGACCTCATAGGACACTGGATTGTCCCCGGACATGATCATGGAATTTAGTGCATTGTCCACTGTGAACGATGAAACCGATTGATAAAGAGTAGAACATTTTCCGAGTGCGCGCGTCCTCCTAGGACACGGCAAAATGCCCTGTATTTACTATGACGGAAAACTATGAAGTTTCATTGACTGCGTTGTGGATACTTGGAGAGCAGACAACTAGCAGACGATCTTATAACTGGTTGCATTATGTAACCTAACTGGCTATAAATAAATTGAAGAATATGTTAAATTGGAACATATACCTACATTTCATGTCCCTTAATTGAACCCTGTTAGATGTGGGAGTCATGTTTCTTTGAGAATCGCGGGTCCGCTGCTGGGATTGTATTCCCCAGTTGGTAATTCTGTTGCACAAGACTTTAGAGAACAGTTATATTTACTTATGATATTGCGAGGGGCTTACGGGTGGAATCATTTTAGGGCCATCAGAGATGGGGCAAGCCCAACATTCGACTTTCCACAGTTGAGCAAAATGATGATAGAAGTTGCATGCAGCCCCATTTGAATGAAAATTCAGAAATCTGTTGAACAGCGGGATACTTTTTGAGCTTCAAGATGTTACTCTCTGGCCCGGCTACAAGGAGTGACGCAGGGGTTAAGGTGCCCGAATGTTGTTTAGAAGTCATCAGGGCAGCAGCTGCTATCCCCGGCTTTACTGCTGCGACCCCTGGTGGTGCACTTGCGACCCCTGGAACCAACGAAAACATGAGCAACTGAAACAAACAGACGTATAGTGCTGTATATTGTACGGCCCACCCTGTGTAGTGGCTGACATCCCCTCAACCATTTCCACCCCTTAGGTGTATTGTTATTTCTTTTTAATATAATTCAGCACCACTGGCAGATTGCCATGTACACAGTCCCATTGCTACTACCCTGTGGACATAATAGTTAATATGGTGTAGCAGGAGGCAGCCGAGCCAGTAACGATCTTCTGACATTGCAGACCAAGCAGTAGCGCTATGGCAGGGAGAGATGACTAGGGTAGCCAAGCAACAATGGATACCACGATAGATACATTATGCTAACTTTATCCTCACAATTGTGAACATGCATGAGTTTATTCGACTGAGTTTAAGGCCCTCAATAGAAATTAAGGACTAAATCCGATCCCTGTCCAAACAAGAGTTTACTCAGGAGTCAGAACTAAGTGTTTTGTGATAATTATCACCCTCTCGTACTGCACACTGCTAAATTCTTGAAGGTCAAATCTACCAAAAAACATAATGTATGTAAAGACACACAGAAAGGCAAAGCATGTAGAATTTGGTATGTTAATTAATGATTGTGCGTGTTATGCCTCATTTTGAAGTTGAAAACTCTTAATAGGAGGCATTTACAACACGCGAGAGCAACCTCAGCCTGGGCCAGTGGTATTTGTTGTGTGCGTTAAATGCCCCACCTTATTCCTCTAAGTTTGCAATGAGTGCCTCATTGTTGAATGGGTGAAGTTTTCTTTCTCTTCCTCCGATGCCATACTTTACACAAGACCCTCAGATAACTAGCTCATGGGAGGCATCTGAGGAAAAACGTACAGTCTGGGTGCCTAGGAAAATGATATTATGAAAAATTAACACGTTCTCCACAGCAATTGAGTGATGCACAATAAGCTAGATTTATACCTTTACAAATAAATCAAAGTGACATTACTTTCAAAATTGTATTTAAATTGACACTGTTAATTAAAAACATTCTAGTCTCACAATTCAAAAAAAGCATTTGTTTGATATCGACTAAGCAAACAACACGAGGACAAACATTGTGGGGACAATGCCCTGCTTCCAATTCACATAAATGTCTTTCTCAGAACTGCTGCTGCCTCTGCTGTATCCTGTGGTACAGGGACATTTGTTTTACATCTGATGCAAAATCTGTAACACTGCCCATGGCACCTGGGAGAGGGGGTTGGTGGCGTGAAGTGCTCCAGAGTGAGTGGAAGAGATGACTCAACAGCTCAAGTACTCAAGAGTGACAAGTCCAGAGACAGTCAGAGATTGGAAAGTCACCTTGACCAAGACCTTGTCCATCCCTACCAACATGCCCAAGGATATGACAATGCAGACACCGGTGCCCACTGTATTAAATTGGCCGAAATTAGACCGTTTTCGGCTGTGTTTCGAAAATACAAAATGCTGTTAAAACCAGTGCTTAATTTGTGCTTGTGGTTTCCGGTGCGGGGCACTGGCACTTATTTTTGAGGGCCGGGGCTTATTCTTCTGCCTCAAGCATTTGCTGCGAGCAAAAGACACATGGGAAAGACCAAGGAAGGGAAAAACGAAAACGCGTCATAACGGGAGAAAGCAGAAAGCTGCAAGAGTGAGCTGATGGGACAGGGAGTGGCTTTATTGGGATTGAAGAGGCCCGAGATGGCTTCAGGATTACGCCGCCTCAGTATTTCTTGTTCACACATTTAATTGCAGCAGCCGCGTGTTTAAGAGGAGGGCTTTGGGCACCGGCACCTTTTTATTTACAAGTTAAGCACTGGTTGAAACCAAGAAGGCACCCCATTGAATTTTTGGGAACAAAGACAGAAGTGGTGGAAAAGAGCGAGGGGGATTCATATCTTCAAGCTACCTGATGAGTGTTTCTATCATATGCATCGTTTGCTTGCTATGGGGTTTGCTCTGTGGTGCTCATTGTGCAAATCAGGAATGCAAGATGTGTTCTTCATGAGCAAACGAAATGCGCAGCGCTATGTGCAACTCTTTAAATTTACTGACAGTCAGCATCTAGACTCAGTCCATAGTCTGTGTGCACTAGAAAAGGCCTCGAAGCCACACAGCGTAGAGGAGCGTTGATCTCTTCCTCGTGCTCCTTCTGCTTCTCCCTTGTCACCCCTTACAATCATATGTCCCTTAAACATGCCACGAATTACCTACGTATCCACTGTTCTTGAGGTTGCACTCTTTTCTGTCTCATCATCACACTTTCCTTCTTTGTTCCCACGTCTTCCCTGCCCACCTCCTTTAAAGTAAATAATCGACTGGTTTTAATCTCCCTGCTGCAGAAATGTTCATGTAACCTTGCAATCCACAGGGGCGTTTTCAGGCTTTCAGCCTCATACATTCTATTACATTAGTAACAGTGTTGATTGTAGACATTTGTTTTGTGAAACCTGTTTCCTCCCAGTCAGGTAGTGTTAAAAACAAAGACTAATGCAGAGAGGGCACTGTGTTCGCAGAAGCTCAGGTAGCAGGGCATGTGTGCTGTGTTTGGTTGAGTCACTCTGCCATGTCGGACAGTAGTATGCAATGTATCAGGATTCACCATCATTATGACAAGATCACCTTTTCACGTTCCCTCTTTCTGGAAGGACTAAAGAGGAGAGATGAGGGCTGTAGATGAAAATAGTAAAGTGCAGAAGAATTAGAGGATTGGGGACAAGCTAGAAATGAAGAGAAGGGCAAGAGTAAGGATGAACAGTGTAGAGGCAGGCAGAGCAACGCATCAGGAGGATAAAGGAGAAACTACATTGAGGATGAGGCGTGTGGATGGAAAATGAGGAGAAGTGGGTTAGAGGTGTCATGATGCCCTGAAAAAATATGCTATATGTGTGACCACCTGCAAAACTATAAATTCAGATTTTACAAATAAATTCGAGAGCTATGGCAGCCTTTTTTATCCATGAGGTCCACGTCACAACCACGACACACTGTGCTATGTACCTTTTAGATAATGATGTGGATACAGCCACTAAGAAAAATAAACACTAGGTTACACCATTCAGCATTGCCCCCTTTTTTCCAAAGTTTGTGCAATATGTGGACTGGTAAGACACAACGAGACAGGAAGTATTTTGTTTGCATTTCACTCCTACGAGGAGGTACATGGAAATCACAGCTCTCATGCACTAAGGTTCCAGTTCCTGATATTTTTAGAGAGCTCTCAAGGCGCACCTCTATAATAGAGCATAGGACGAGTCCATCATAGTTAAGTGAGTTTCCTTCATTGAAAAGAATTGCCCTGTATGCAGTCTACAGACAGAATCCAAATGCTATACAAGCATGATATAGGCTCCACTAACAGGAAAACAGATTAAAGTGATCATGTACCTGTTACACTGAATACACACAGACACACACACAAACATCGATCCAACCTGTGTGTTAGCCCTCACCCTGCCTTGCTGGTATTGATACGTCTGACCTGCAGGGAAGTTGTGTGCTTTGTGTGAACTCTTAATGTTTCAGAACTAGCACATCAGGACATACGGCAAGCTTGTTTAGAAATGCATTTCAAAGCTCAGTGCATGTTCCAGTGCTGTGATACATGGATGTGCTGCAGGCCAGGATACTGCAAAAAGTTGTATTGATGTCTCCACTTGTAAACATCAGTATACCTTGTGCAAAAGTATTTATTAACTAATAAATCCACTATGATCGAGGTGTTTACTTTGATACAAGGGTGCGCATAAATCAAGGTCTAGTCATGTGCTGTGAGAACTCTGTAGATTTCATTACTCAATCAATCAATCAATCAATCAGTATTTGTAAAGCGTGGCTACTCACCCGTGAGGGTCTCAAAGTGCTTGGGGGAGAGGAGGGGAGGGGACTCATCCGAAGAGCCATTTCTTGAGGTTCTTCCTGAAGATGGTGAGCGACTGGCTTTGTCTGAGGTGCAGGGGGAGGTTGTTCCAGCTCTTCGCTGCAGTGTAGGTAAAAGATCAACTTCCATCAGTGGTTTTGCGGATGTGAGGGACAGTGGAGCAGAGGGATCTGGTGGGGTGTGGAAGGAGATGCAGTGGTTCAGGTAGGCTGGTCCTGCTTTGTGTATCACCTTGTACGTGTGGGTGAGAAGCTTGAAGGTGATTCGCTTCTCGACCGGTAGCCAGTGTAGGTTCCTCAGGTGTTGGGAGATGTGTTCTCAGCGAGGGAGTCCAGAATGAGTCTGGCGGCGGCGTTCTGGATGAGTTGAAGTTTTTTGATGTTCCTAGTTGAGGTGCCGGCGTAGAGATTGTTGTCGTAGTCAAGCTTGCTCGTGACTAAGGCTTGGGTGACTATCCTGCAATAGTCTGCTGGGATCCATCTGAAGATCTTCCGGAGTTTGCAGAGTGTGTGCCAGCAGGAGGAGTTGAAAGAGTCTACCTGGCAGGTCATGGATAAGGAGGAGTCGAGGATGATTCCTAATTTGCGGTCTTGCTTGGTCGGCACAGGTGGGGCGCTGAGGGATGTGGGCCACCATGAGTCGACCCAAGCTCAGGTGGCGTTTCCAAAGAAGATGAACTCCGTCTTGTCAGAGTTGAGCTTGAGGCAGCTTTCTCACATCCAGGAAGCAACAGCTTCCATCCTGCGTGAAAGTTCCTTTTGGCCATGTCCGTTTCTTCGGTGAGGGAAATTATGAGTTGTGTGTCATTGGCATATGACACAATGTTTATACTGTGTCTTCTAACAATGGTAGCAAGAGGGACCATATATACATTGAACAGTGTGGGATTCAGTGAGGATCCTTGGGGGACTCCGCAGTTGACGTCTTTGGGTCTGGAGGTGTAGATTGGAGTCTGACCCTCAGTGTCCTCCCAGAGAGGAAGGAGAGGATCCATTGCAGGGCCCTTTTGCAGATTCCTATGTCTTGGAGTATGGTGTGCAGAGTACTGTGGGAGACCATGTTGAAAGCTGCTGAGAGGTTGAGGAGTATGAGTGCCGTGGTGTGGCTGTGGTCTAGGAGTAATCGGAGGTCATCACTGGATGCCAGGAGTTCTGACTCTGCTGTGATTGCTGTGGAAGCTGGACTGGGAGCTGCCCAGGCAGTTGTTGGCCTCGATGAAATTCCGTAGTTGTGCATTGATTGGTTTCTCTAATACTTTGGGGGGGTAGGGTAGCAGTGAGATGGGCCAGAAATTCTTTAGTTCTGATGTGATGGCCAAAGGTTTCTTCAAGAGAGGGCGTATTTTTGTGTTTTTCCAGCCCTCAGGGAAGGTGCCTATGCTGATGGAGCAGTTGATTGTGTTACGAAGCTTGGGGGCGATGGATGTGCTGGCTCTGATGTATAGGTGGTGCGGGCAAGGGTCTGAGGGGGTCCGGAGTGGGTGCTGTTCCTGATGTTAACTGTTTCCTCTGTGATGAGCGTGGACAAGTCGTGGATGGTCTGGGTGGGTCGGTCGCAGGTTCCGGTGCCAGGTGACAGAAAGCTGTCGTAGATGTCCTGGTTCTTGTGGTGGAAAAAGGACGCAAGTTTGTCGCAGAGGTCCTGTGAAGGGGGGATGCTGGTGGTTTCAGAGGGGGCATCTATGAACTCGATAATGACTGAGAAGAGTTCCTTCGAGTTGTGTGCGGAGATGTTCCTGCGCTCCCGGAGGGTGTCCTCCCTTCCATTCTTGATTTTTCGTCGGTGGGCGGCAGTTGTGGATCTCAATGAAGCAAGGTCTTCGCTGGATTGGCTGTTCCTCCATTTTTTCTCTAAACGTCTGAAGGTACGCTTTGATTCTTGGAGTTTGGTGGTGAACCAGCTAGCCTTCTTAGGTACGCTTTTAGCTGATGTCATCTGGAGAGGGACTAGAGTGTCTGCGCATTCGATGATCCATGGATTGAGGTTGCGCCCTGCTGTGTTGGCATCATCAGAGGGGGGAGGGAGGGATTTGGCGAGCGATGAGGTGAGTTGCTCGTTGGTGGTTTCGTTCCATTACCTGGGGGGAGTGTGGGTGCACCTGCTGTGTGTGGTGATTTTGAAGTGTATGCAGCGATGTTCGGTTCAGTCTGGGGTGGAGATGGTCTTGATGGTGATCCAGTTGCTTGAGGTGAAGATGGGGTCCAGTGTGTGTCATGCGATGTGTGTGGGTGCAGAGACCAGCTGTCTGAAGCAGAGGGTGGCGAGGTTGTCAAGTAGTGCGGTGGTGTTTGGGTCAGTGCAGTCCTCGAGGTGGAAGTTCAGATTACCGAGAAGGAAGTAGTGGACTGATGCCAGGGCCTGGGGGATAGCGATGTCTACGACATCGTCTATGAAAGTTGGTGGGGGCCATGTGGCCTGTACACCAGGGTGCCGTGGATGGAGGAGTTGTGGTTGAAGTGGACCAGGAGGTGAAGGTGTGCCATAGTGGTGCAGTGATCTTTGTGGATGGCCTTGATATGTAGTGAGGACTTGTGTATGATGGCAAGACCTCCACTTGGGCAGGAGGGCTGGTCTCTCCTTAGGATGCTATAGCCATCGTGAATGGCGATGGCAATGTCTGGACCCAAGGTGGGGTTGGTCCAGGTCTCGGTGAGAAAGGCGATGTCCGGTCGGGTGGTGTCGATCAGGTCCCAGAGTTCAGTGGCATTTTTGTGGAGGGAGAGGATGTTCGGGAGCAGGCAGTTGATGGAGTTGTGAACATTGTTGTTATCTTTGTGTGCGGAAAGTACCTTCGGTTTGTTGAGGTTGGCGCTGAAGTTGCAGTACCTGTAGGCAAAAGGTCCATGGGTGTCTTTGGGGAGATGGTGCAGCAGTTGTTGAGATGTCCAGTGTTGATGAGGGTCTCAGAGATGTAACAGAGGCTATCAAGGGGGTGGTTTAACAGAGATCGAGGGTTCCTGGTGCTGGGCGCGGTCCAGGCGCGGACATGCGAAGACGGGCTTGCGTTTGGCCTACCTACGGAGCACCAGCGGCAGGGCTGCACTGCAGCCACCATTAGGAAGGGGAGAGGGGTGGGGGAGCAGTCAGCTGGGAGACAGGAGGGCGGGGGCAGATGAAGAGTGGAGGAAGGAAAAAGCACTAGTGAAAAACGAGGGGTGATAGAAGGAAAAGGCAGAAAATGCAAGGGTGAAAGAGCGACAGAGAGAAGAAAAGAAAAGGCAAATGATAGAAGAAAAAGTCAGAAAATGCAAGAGTGAAAGAGCGACATAGAAGAAAAGGAAAATATTTACTTGTGATGGCCACTAGACCACCAGGTATGAGGTGCAGGGACGAGCCTGCGGGTGGAGGAGGGGCTCGAACAGAGAGTCAGGAGACTCTCAGTTCATCCCACGCAAGAGGCAGCAACAGCAGCCAGAGGAGCTGGGGAGGGCAGCAGATGCTCACCAGGAGGTCAGTGCAGTTGTCTAGGGTTCAGATGCCTAATCTGGGCTGGCATGGAGGTTTTGTGCTCAAAGACTTTAGATATTTCTTTACTTGACAACCTGTGAATGCTGCATACAAATAAATATAGATGACTGCTGGAGATATGTAGATGTTTTAGTAATTGGTTACCAACATAACATCAAGCCGTTTTTTTAGATAAACTGCATAGGCTTGCTTGATGTCTCATTGATGGTGTAGCTTAGTATGTTGCAGGTCAGAGGGATGTGCCTTATAGGAGCTCTATGGCTGTTTCAATACTGTAATACCAGTGCATGATCCAAGCCACTATTTCTTGGTTCTTCCAGGATTTGTTATGGGTGTGCCTGGGCGACTGAGGCTATAAACTACTTTTTGAGACTGACTAATTTTCATTTAGAGACTTCCTGGACATTTGAAGTATGTAGTTGGACTTTTGAGGATGTGCCTGGGTATCTGATGCTGTGTCTGTGGCAGCAGCACCCTAGTTAATCTACAGGTGGCAAATAAACTGCAATTGTGTCTGAATTAGTGACTTTTTCACTCACGTGATGTGATTTCTTTGTCTTCTGGAATACAGGTTCAATTGACATCACTTAGGGTGTATGATGTCATTTTCGCTATCCCTGACATTCTTCTGAGTTGACCTCCATGGTAGAATGAAACAGGGTTAGTCCGTGCAAAGAATTATTTGTAAGACAGTGTGTCAAAGTATTTTACTCAACATTACTTTTCAGCTTGAATCGTGCATCACTCACTGCCATGTTTGATACTGTACACGTTTTCCTATGGGTTAGAGGAGAAAATTAACTATCTGGAGTTAAAATTGCTCCAGGAAGAGTTGCATGCTCATGTTTCATCCGCTCTCATCTATTCCAGTAAAACCACATGCGCCTCTTCCACTGCAAAGTTAATTGTTCCGAAAAGAGAAGGAACCAATCTAGCTGATGCAGTTCACGCAGTGAAAATTACTATCTACTCTGAGTGGCACAGTCTGTCAATGCAGATGAATTGCTTTTCTGTTGAGCGTTCATTGAACATCAAAGAATCAGAAACTAACTATGAAAAGTGTCCATTGTCCCATTTCCTTCCTTTATGCTTCGCTTCTGTGAAGTTTTTTTTATCGTAGTTGTACAGCCAGAAGAATGATCTCACGATCTTAAGGCTAACCTCTGTATTTCTACCAATGATTCATACTAAATTGTCTAATTCTTTTCTTACCACGTGACAGGTTTTCATTTTCCCCACTCTATTCCTTTTACCCACTCAGTCCTTTGAATGCTATTGTTTTCTGCAGATGAATAAATTAACCATTTATCAGACATAAACAGCTTTCAAATGGGAGTGTCCTCTGCACACTAATATTGCAGAGGAATAAACCTGGGTTTAAAAAAGAAATACAGAACCATAATCTGAAAGCCACCCAGGTTTGCTGTGAAGCTACTCTCATTTGGCTGTTCCTGGACTTCAGACTTCAGAAATGCTTCCATAGGTTCTTGTTTAGTGTATGTTGATCTACATGGCACATGGAATGCCGGAAAATACCAGTTTCAAGGCACCGACATGTCAACAATATCAATCAAAGTAGAATTAACTTAAAACTATTATCCTTAAAAAATAGAAAATATAAAAAAAATGTCACTTGTCAATCAGCTATTACTCAGCTATATATTTGAATTGTCATCAGAAACAGATCTATGCAGGAAGTGCAAAATCGCAATCTTTAAACCATCTTCAGCCACTACTAAAAGGGCCATATCTCCCGATATCAGTCTCCGCTATCTTGGATCCCAGTAACGGACCACATAAAATTTGAAATGCTCTTTAAATGGTCTGAAAGGCTAACCATGGATCTGTCCTTTTTCCCAAATTAATGTAATTTTCATTGGTATATCATGAGCATTTGGGTGTACTATGTCATAGCACTGTGGGGCCTTATCTTGTAGTGCACTCACAATTACCATCTTGGGTTCAGTCAGTCTTGTTTACTTAACCTCAAGCTCAATCCAAGGTAGCTGTGGCTGAAAGCAGTAAGGTTTAGCAAAATAAGTATATGTAAGGCATTTAACAGCATCAAGCAACAAAATAAGAAAGCAACAACACACTAAAGAAAGTGGATACCAATTTGTAAAAAGAGATCATATTTTTAGGAATCTTTAGAGACCTTCGTAAAAAAAATCCACTGAAGGGTCCAGACCTACAGATTTTAGAAGTAATTATCACTTTTAAATGCGACCGCAAACAAGCCTTGGTCAACAAAAACTTGGGAAACTTTTGAAAAGTTGAAACAGATAGTTTTGCCGGGTTGGGCTACTTCAGCTCTTGTGTCCCAGAAGCTGGTTCTGGGAGATCAGTTGACTGATCTTTGGGGCACTGCTGTAGGTTGGGACTGTGGATCAACTTTTCCCAAAACCTCAGGCACAGTTCACACTTTGCTAACCCAAAGTCCAGCAGGTGCAGCCTCTCTTTGTGCAGATCCAAGGTCAGCTGGGCAGTCCTTCTTCAGTCCTCTGTCCGACTCCAGTGTGATCTGAGGGTCAGAGTGCCAGGGGTGCCACATTTATCCCAGGAAAGTTCCCTATTTGAACCCCGCAGTCACTAGCTAATGACCTGCTGGGTCCCCTCCTACCTAGTGATGAAGTTTCTGTGATGTTTGCCATCTGACTATACCAGAGTGTCGCATTCTTACCCCTTTAAGATAGCATGACCCTTTCTTGGTCATCAGGAGCTTGCTAGCCCACCCTAGAGGTGTGGCTACCAGAGGGCTACATGCACATAGTAGAACTAGTTTGGGGGCAAGTTGTCCCTCCTTGACCCTGTCTCCATTCTGTCTGAAAGAACAAAAGACACCCTGGCCAGGGGTGTTGACACTACTTCCTTCCCAATGGCAGCTTTACCTTTGAAGCTCGGTGTTTGGGCTAACACCCTGAGTAGCCATCCTGGAAGAGGAAGTGACACCTCACTTTATGACAACTGCCTTTGTTCCTGTGCTCACGTCTCCCCAGGCAGTCAGAAAATGGGTTGTGTGCTAGTGCCTTTGTGACACTGCTGGGCTAGCTGGAGTAGAGCGACAATTTTCTAAAGGTTTTTGAACTTTAATAGTGGTATTAAATACAACCTGGGCATCAGGTCAGGTTTAATGCCACAATTAATTTACCTTACCTTACATGCCCAGTTAGGTTTTCCCTTTCAGGAGTTAGCCGGGTTGGGGTGTTAACTGGTAACCCTGTGTTGGCCAATCAGGCTACTACCTTTTTCCACAGCAATACAACAATTTGGAAGTGTTGTTGTTAAGACATATTACATATTAAAAATATATGTCCTATTTAACAAAATACAGCTCCTTGCCATAGGGCTCTATAGACCTTCCATAGGGGAGAGTTTTGTATATTGTTAAGGGATAGGGTAGCTTTGCCATTGATGCGAATGACAAAGTCGAACTGGTGGTGAAAACAAAGTCCTTACAGTCTGCAGGGGCAGGCTTGGAAATAAATAGTACTTTGTCACACAGAGGGTGGCACAGATCGTGCTGCAGCAGTGAGTGGACAATCTACCTTATATGCTTGGGTACCATATATTATGGACTTATAAGTAAGTTAGTCCTTGCCAATTGGGTGTATCCAATTTGACATTTATCGGGTCCGAATACTGGTATTGAGGTCTGGTTAGCAGGCCTCAGTGCAATCTCAAAGTAAAAAAAACTAGCATCATCAGTTCAAATGTGTGGGGGTGAATATACAAAAAGAGGCATTTCCTTACAGTCAGACATTATGCTTTTCTTCATATCCCAAACTGCTGATTTCCAAATGGCTTTATGAGTTGATGGGCGATAACATCGCATTGTGGCAAATGCGAGACTATACAATCTTCTTACTTCCTCTTTTTCCCATTTTACTGAGTGCCTGAAGATCAGCTCCAGTTTGGGAGAAGCTTAGGGAGGGATTGAGCAGAGTGGGTGAAACAAATATTCTGTAATTTCAGGTTTTTGTGGTGAATGGGGTTTAGGAATATTTTGATCTGTAACAATGCCCCTGGGCAGGAACAGAACTATTTTGCTGAAACACATTGTAGAAGAAAGCCTGGGAATTTTTATTTAGATCTTAGATAGGTTTATCCTTTGTGTTCTACTTCTGCATCAGAGAATTAATGACCACATAGCAGACATCTGGGAGAGATTTTCCCTCATCTCTTTCTTTCAACTGGGAGGCTGGAAACCTGCTCAAAAGGTTAGCCCTCTGTTGTTTGAAAGACACAGATCTAGTTAGTGGAGCCTTTTTGCCACTTGTAAACTTCTCTTCTTTGGATTCAGAGTATTGAAGGTCCAGGGCACACATGAAGTTGTGGCTGCCTTGAAGAAAACCAATTGAACCAGTGACAACTGAACATTTCATTTGCCCTCTTTTCTTCCCCTCAAACATATCCCCTGTGCCTCTAGAGTGCAGAAATCCTGTTTTCAAGCAAATCTAGTGTTGCTACATAGAAGTCAAAGGAACCAGTTGTAACTAAGTATTTTGATGTAGACCTAAACTGGAGTTGCAAGCAGCTTTTTCGCAACTTCCACTTGTGAACCAGTGAATGAGGATACTTTCCTCAAAATGTGGAGACTTTTGCCATAAAGAACAGGTAGCTCAATCTGAACGTTGAAAATGCCTCTGTAAAGGACCAGTACAGGGTGACAAGCCTCTCTGGAAAAGATGTGACATCAGCAGCTCCACCATTATGGACTGCCAACTCAGACTTCTTCACACAATTTGAGGCTGCAGTAAATCTGTGTCTCATCCTTTGGCACCTTTCTCAGGAACAGCTTTGAGTCTTGCCCTATTGAAGATTTTCACCCTCCAGAAGCTTACTAAGTTTTTGTGAAGCTCTTTGACTGGGACAAATCATCAACTGTTACTCAGATGTGGTCCATCATAAATCTTCTGTGTAATGTGCCTAGGTGACGGTGAGCCATGTTTTAACGGAATAGTTTTATTTTTGTTATACCTCCTGTCTAGAACTGTACAACCAATAGTCTCAATTGTTGTCATGTTACTCATTAAATTGTTGTCCTTTTATATATAACGTTTACATCTTTTATTTCTTGACTGCTTTTTTGTTTTGGAATTGTTGCACATATAATACATGCTTTTCTCTTGGGAAGGCATTGATCCTTGAGCGAAGCCATCATAGGTAGTATGGTCACAGAAACAATTTTGTCTTTGAGGAGTAGCCTTACCCCAATCCCCATAGTTTAATAATCACGTTTTCGATCTAGACTTTTAGAAGGCTTCTATCCATATAAATATCATATTTTTGAGGAAGGTAGGGGACAAGATGGTGGAAGCAAAACAATGGCAGCTTTATCATGAAGCAACTTGATTAAGGAACTCAAGTCAATCATGAACGCAATTATGAATGGCTTTCAAGAACTGACCCAGCATTATAGGTTCTCCTTTCACTTCCCAAATATTTTGATATATTACACATAAGTGTCTCTAAGATCTCAAAGCTCTAAGAATATAGCTCAGTTTGTCATGCTCCTCAACATAAGTAACCAACATGGTAGTTCTTTTTGTCTTCAATCTTTAAATGAATTTGATTTATTAAGTTCCTGTAAAATAATTCTAAACTCACAATAAAAAAGTCATATATAAAGCAACACATTCCATTAATTGCAAATCAAGTTATTTTGATAACGTTTAAGATAAAAGATGTTTTTTGCAATGCCATTACTCTACTATAAATAGCTGTGTTCCAATCGCTGCCATCTGTAGCAAATTCATGTTTTTTCCTAATCATAGCATCTTTTGTAACGCTTCCGCCCTTTACATAACATTCGAGCTGTGATTGCATTAATAATAAATACAGGAGAGCCGTCTTGCAGCATCTGATACCATGAACATCAATTCACCAAAACGCCAGTTTTAGCGGAAGTGACATCACATGCCCTTTGACCTCCACTTTCACTCACACACACACATACTTACACGTGCATACAAATTCAGACTTACATATACTTTCTCTCACATAAACACGCTCCCCGCTCCTTGCAAGCATGCACACAAAATACACTTAAAAGCATTTTTACTAAGCTGAGTTGCCATGGAAGGGTATATTCCAGCTAATTGTACTCCATTTGTATTACACTAATAGGGAACACCCTTCTATTATCTACTATTAGTTTAATACATAGGCCCATATTTATACCTTTTTAGCGCCACATTTGCGTCATTTTTTGACACAAAAGCGGGGCAAACTTACAAAAAACAATTGTATTTTGTAAGTTTGTGCCACTTTTGCGTAAAAAAGTGGTGCAAATGCGGAGCTAAAAAAGTATAAATAAGGACCAAAATTTACAGAAAAGAGAATGGAGCCCTAACTAATGTCCATAAGGACGAACTACCTCTGTGTTCCTGGCACTGAATTTGCCACGTCTAAGGCCAGAAGTCGCAAAGGCAGTGACAGAGGTAGCAAAGAGCAAGCCAGGCATTGCAGCTGCGACCCCTGGCGACCCTTAAATTGCTGATACCATCCAGTTTCAACAAAGGAAAAAGTTGTTTTTCTGATTACAGAAGATGGTATAAATAACCAGAAAATGCATATGCCTGTTCTCACACCTCTCCACGGTCGACTCAACAAATGTTGTACCTCTCACCTCTCCATAGCCCCTCTCTCACATATATTTCATTGGTCTTACAGCGCCTCTCTTACTAGCTGTTAAGGCTTCAGTCTGTTGTTAGGATACGCCCAACTTTATTTATGACCATCACACAAAGTGTTAACTTCAATGATCTTTATTTAGAACATCGAAAGTTCATGAGTCCTCTGCATCAATAGGTTTTACACACTGCAATATCATGAACGTTTGTCCTTCTAAAAACCAGTCATTGTTACCTTCTATTGATGCCAGCCCATCAGATCTTAGTTGGCCTAAAGTTTATATTTTGCATTGGGTACTAACTGCCCCTTCATTTGCCCATACGTAAGTTCATATGGGCTAAAGCAGGCACACATTGTTGGAACTTTCTCATCTGCAAAAAGGTGGCCAGAAGATGGATGTCTACTTGTTTTTCAATAGTTGATCTAAAGCAGTCATCATTCATTTGAAAGACTAGTTAAATCACACTACTTTTGTATTACACCCGCTCCTTCCTGCATCACGTTTATGTATGTTGACATGACATTAATTCCATAGTCACAGACCACCTCCCAATGAGAAACAACCAATGAAAAGATCCCATTGAGAGTCTTGGCTGCCACATGAGCAGTTCTTCTCTTCAGTAGAACTGCTTCTGTATTTCTTGTGCTATAGGCCCTCACTATGACATTGCCGTTATAAGCCACCTACTGCCCCGGTGACGTCCGCCAAAAATCTGTTGCCGCGGCTACCATCCGTCCACCAGATTATGACCACTGCTGGACTTCCGCCAAAAGAAGAGTGGAAGTCTGGCCGTGGCCATACGGGAGGATGGTGGTAAGGTGGCGCTGCTACCACCAGCACCGCCACGCCAGTAGACCGCCGCCAGACGTATTGTGACACATGATACGGCCTGGCGGTATTCTGCTGTTGGGCACTGCTGGCGGTAGCAGCACCCCATCCCGTTCCCTGCTGGAAGACCAGCTGGATGCAGGTAAGTTGGGCTTCTGACAGGGGAGGTAGGTGGGGGGGGGGGGTGTTGTGTGTGTGTCCCTGTGTGTGTGTGGGGTTGTATGTATGAATGTGTGAGTGTGTGCATGAATGTGTCTGTGTGTGTTATGTTGTTTGTGTGGGTGTATGCATGTGTGTGAATGCATGTAAAAATGGAAATGTGAATGAGTGTCTGCATGTCTGTGTGAATGTGTGTGTACGGATGTGTGGGAAAATGAATGGATGTATGCATGAATGAATGCGTGTATGCCAGTGTGAGTGAGGGGGTGTATGTGTGGTGTATGTCTGCGGGTGTGTGTGTGTATGGGGGGATAGGGAATCAGAAGGGGGAGTGTTCGGGGGTGGATGAGCCTCCTACTAGTGACAGGGAAAGTATTCCCTCTCGTTGGTAGGGCCTACTGCATTGGTTTCCGTGGCGTTGTGAACGGCATAAAAACAATGGCGGTAGGCAGGCTCAAAATTCCGCCGGCAGCACAATAGTCCAGCCCGGCAGCTGCTACCGCCATGGCGGTAGGAATGGTAAAATGGTGGGTTGGCTGCAGCCAACCCACCAATGTCATAATGTGGCGGTATGTACCGCCAGCCTGTTGGCGGTACTACCGCCACATTACCACCTACCACCGGGGTCATAATGACCCCTATAGTCCTTTATCACTAGTTCTTTTTCCCCGAAGTTGTTGCAAATTCTACAGGACCTCTAAAAAGGAATGTTCACACTGGCAGTGGTACTCGCAGAGTCTTTGTCTGTATTCCAGATTTACCACTCATCTTAGAAAGAGGGTAGAAAAGGCAAAATAGCTCACTCTATATGCCCTTTCTAGACCTTTTGAAATGAGACAATTTAATGTCCTTGAAAACCCCAAATGTACTGACCAGATGACTTCATGGAGAAAAATAGTTTTTTGTACACTAAGGGCACAACTTGTTTCTAGTTCCAGCCAATTAATCTGAGGACTCACTGTAGTGCAGCCTATGTTCACCAGCTTCTTGTCATTGTGCTTCCACCAAGTCATTCTGATACGGGTCTTATTGAGCAAGTAATCTTATCCAGTCATAGAACAAAATTGCTGGTTTTGCAGTTGATAATACACATTGCCTTTTAAAGTTATAATATACGTTGATTTTTAATTCCAGTGCAACAAACTTCTTTAACATACTTTAAATTTGTCTTAAAGGAACTATATATCAAAAAAATAACAGCTGACTTAAAATACGTATCACAGCATTGTATTTTGAAAACTGATGAAAAGGTAAAAAAAACATCGAAGCTATTTTGCGAGGAAATGGGGGAATGCTGGCCACTTTTTTTTAGACTAACTGAAACATTACTGATACTAGGGCTAATGAGTAAGAGGCATTCAAGTGTGTGTTAGAGACAAGTGTATCAATAAGGTTGTCAGTATCCAGCATTAGCTGCAGGCAACTCTGAACCATGAAGAGTCTGTATCGCATTGGTATCCAAACTTTTTCATGCCGTGCCCCCCCCAGTTGAAAAATAAAAAACATTGCCCCCCCCAGAATTTTTCAAAAATATTTTTATAAAGATGCCAATGTTAAAATATGTCTAGATGTATTTAAACATTGCAGTTAAGAACTGTTACCTTTTTAAAAATGCAATAACGTGTTTTTGCTTCAAACAAAACACTGTTATCTGTGTAATGCTTCTTTTGGCCAGAGCCTGCCCCCCCCCCCTGGGATCACTTGAGGCCCCCCTAGGGGGGCCCGCCCCCCCAGTTTGAAGACCTCTGCTGTATCAGAACTTCAGAGTCCAGAATCCCTGGAAGCTACGGTCAAACTAAAGCTTTTATATTTCAACAAAGCCCTGAAAGACAAATGGGATGAGCTAGCTAGGTCCAAATCCCAAGAGAATAGACAGAGGCTCCACAGAGATGGGGACAAATCTGGAAAACCTCTTGCATGGCTGCTGGAAAGGGAGTGACCTCAGCCACATATCCTATCACTTGTACAGTCAAGTAGGACACATGTTTCCACACCATCCAGCATTACTGGTGCCTTGAGTCGGTACCTTGCACACCCATTCAAGGGCCTTCTAACAGGTTGTGGCCCCAGTTCTAACAGGTTGGGGATCCCATTGTCAAAGCTGATGGATGAACAATCTGAGAGCCTGGAAGTAGAGCTAAAAAAAGAGGGACTGGGGACTGATGGCGGCATTCAAGGAGATGCCCTGTCATAGGATACCAGGGTTAGATGACTTTCTTCTTGATTACTACCAGACATTTGCACACCTGCTCTCTGAACAATTACTCCATGTCTATATGGAGACTCTTGGCAGAAGGAAGGTACTAGACACCATGAAAGAGCCGCTAATAATGATGGTACGCAAACTGGATAAGAATCCTATACAGATTGGGTTCTCTAGGGCCCTTTCTATGATAAACACTGACACAAAGCTATTAACAAAGGCATTGGCCATTAGGCTCTTCAGGGTGGTGAGATTGCTGGTAATGTGGCTTCATGCTTGTAGGGAGCACAACACACAACATACATTGGTTTACACATGTCCTTTACTCCTCAGAACACATGGAAATTAATGGTGCCTTGGTGGTGCTGGGTATAGAAAAAGCTTTTGATACCATGAGATGGGATCATGTGTTTGAGGCACTGCAGGGCATGGGCTTTGGCTTCAACTTCAAATGATGGATACAGCTTTTCTACACACAAACCTTAGCCAGAGTATGACTAAGGGAGCAGTGTCAGAGGCCTAGAGCACAGAGAGAGGGACTAGGCAGGAGTGCCTTTTGTCTCTCCTCCTGTTTTGTTGTTGGATGCACCACACACCTTGTCCCCATTTATGTAGAGAACAAACTGGTCTTTCTCAGCGACCCTCAAGAGTCCATGCCAATATAAATAGCCAAACTGAAGCTGTTTCGTGCATCAACAGGCCTGCACACCAACTACAAAAAATCCCTGGCATTTCCGCTAGGGGGATTCGTGACTATGCTGGCAGGATCACATGTAGTGATGAAATGGGAAGTAGAATAATTTAGATACCTGGAGATACATGGCACACATAGAGAAGACCACCAATAAGCAAGCAACTTGGGCAAGGTTCTAAAGATTCTACAAAATCCACTGTGGTCTGAAATACACTCCCACTGTCAATCATGGGCCGTATTGTGCTTGGCAAAATGGTACTCCTGCCTCAGCTCCTTTGCCATCTACAGTACAGCTTTTGTGACATTCCACGATCCACCTTTAGAAAAATTGATTCCCTCCTGATATTACTCAGATGGGCTGGCAAGCGCTGCATGGTACAAATGAAATTTCTGAAACTGGATAGATCAGAGGGAAGGGCAAGGTTTCCCAGAGCTGGAATCTTGTTATTATGAAGAACCGTGCAGCACAATTACAGCATGCAACAAGATGGTGTGATGATGGGGGAAACTGAGAAAAGAGACTCCTGGTGGGCTGTCATGATGTGAATGCCCTCCTGGAGCTACTGAGGATGGTCAGAGGAGTACCCAGTAATTGCCCATATATAGTCAAGTGATGGCCTCTGTGTGGGAGACTTTGATGCGTAAAGTGATACCACATTCCCCATTTTCCAATTCGCTGGAGATCTGGTGGATAAAACCATTCTTACAGATGGCTTGGGAAATGTCTGTGGTACAGTAGAGAGAGGGAGAGTGCATATTGTTTGGAGGTCTTTTTCAGTAAGATAGCATCCAGGTGTTCAAAGAGATGCAACAAAGTTTTAGGGTAGGACCACGGCATTTTTTACAGCATGCACAACTGACAAAATCAATAAGGGAGATTTGCCTGGGCTTTGCTATTGGGGTTTGCGTTTTCTTTCCAGACAGTAAGACAAAGAGCATCAGGTGTAGGCACGATGGCTGAGGTGGAGCTGTACCCAGCTCCACTTACGTTTCAAATAGCTTTGCCTTCAACACACATAAAGGGACCCAACTCCAGTCATTTGTCACCCAAGACTTCTTGGAGCTTTGACAGGGGAAGGGAATAACTTTCCAGAACCACATATGGGGATGTGAGGCCTGCCTTGTTCCTCAGAGAACTGTCCTGCTGCTGTATTATAAAGAAAATAAATGAATCTGGCAAAAAACTGTGATGATCTAGTGTACTTTTGAGGTTTGAAATAGTCCCTACTGCATTCCAATGCAGGCAGAAGGATTCACCCAAACGCAAATAGAAAGAGGTTTAGACTATAATGCTTGTGTGGACTAATCCAAGGTGTGACTGACAATGTCTTGGCCAAAGAAATCAATGTCTGAAGGAGATTGGCTGATTCTTGGACTAAAGGGCAGAGGCAAACCCACTCTGTCTGCAACCCTTGAGAAAGAACCAATCTATTACCAGTAGCGTTCCTCAGTGTCATACAAAACAGTGATTTTGTTGGATTTTTTTATTCTGTTAAATTGTGCTGAAGGACCTTTGGGCTTATGAGGTAGGGCAGAGGGTCCTCAGCGTGGGTGCATTGAAGGACACACGCCCACCCACAATAGAGAAAGGGGTGCATGTGTTTGTTAGTGTGAATTTAAGCTGTGCAATCTTGCCCACACTGCATGGCTTTGCATCTGTGAATCTATGACTTGACATTAAGTGAGAGCTTCGGACAATAAGACGGCATTCTATGATACTCTTGGAGTGGCATTTTGTCCATTTTTCCTCATCTTCCAAATCAAACCGCAGACTACCTTCTCATTGGTCTGTATTCTGGAACTACATGACGAAGCATTTTGCACTAACCACGTTCTGTAAGCTATGGGACGAAAACAATTCGCTTACTTCCATGGAGAACAACACTTGCACCAGGGGAATGTACCTTTGCTAAAACAATGCTGTTCTCTATGTATTACACAATGGGCCTTTTTGTAATACCAAACAGCATGGGTTTGGCAAAAATAGTAGAATCCAGCACCTATCTTTGTGACCCAAACTATTTGTCATAATCACGCTTAATGGAACTGTAAATACATCTTTTCACAATAGTTTCATATCTCAGTGGCTGAGCATATGGGTGTAAGGTCAGAAGTAATAAAGCACCACAAGAAATATTGTTGCTAAAGAATAATGCGACTTTTATGTTTATGAACTAATCACTAGCTATAGATGTATGGTCTGATATTCACAATTATACCAATATTCATTGGAAGCAATTTATTTTTAATTAATTGTAAGAAATGCAAACCTTAAAATATTATTTAAAATAGTAATGTAGTAATCAGCGTTCGCTTTCTTTTAGTAAGTAAACAAAGACACCACATGCTGAATAATTGAATGCCATTATTTTTAGAGTCCACTTATCGCCATCAAGCAACCATTGACGATGAAGTTGTTTCCATGGAAATATTGGACACCGCTGGTCAGGTGAGCACTGTTGCACTTTACATGCGTTTTCCAACTTGAAATACTGTGTCTGATTCCTTGGTCAGAAAATATTCATGCTATAGGTGATAAATTACAATGCTTTTATTTACCATCCAAATAGTAAGGTAGAGCTGTGTTCTTATTGTAGGGCTGTGGTCGAGAAGGTTTGTGGTTCTCTTTGAAACAATGCGATTTAGGTACAACGTAGATTTTGCTTGATTTTTCTACTTAATTGACGGTAGAACCAGTCGATGTCATCTGCTACTTTAGTCATAGTTTAGAAACATGCAAAATTCTTCCGCTAATAAAAAACTTGCATACCTATTTTTTTATGTTAAATGTACCATGAAATACAATCAAATGTAATAGAGACCAATAATTGTGAGAAATTTAAAACGAAAAGACACGTTTTCGCATAATACAAATTGAAGAACAAATAACAACAAATTAAAAAATATAACCTTATAAGGAATTGTAGTGTTTGCTAGCTATAAAGAATCTTTGAGTGCCATTCTTCACTTATTTAATTATACAGCTTCTCTTATCAATATTTCTAAATAGAGTTATCACTCCATTTAGATGATTGTTACTTAAAAACAAACCACACAGACATAAAAAATATATCCTAATATGCAATAAGATGTATAATACTTTTTAAAAAGCTGCCTCTTTCGTCGAAATATCTAATCACATTAATAACAAGCATTTTCAATGCAACGGGTCTCGCATTTGCTTGAGTTAGAGCTATTAGCGCTGTAAACTCCTAACCGGACTTGCCACACAAATTAAAAGAAAATATGCAGCGAGATCGCACTATGTAAAATGCAGCTCGATAGTGCTGAAATTGAAAACAGAAAAACCAAGCACGATAACACTGCATGGAAAAATAAACAGATAAAGTAGTCCGGAAACCATGCTGAAAATATCGAGCCTCTTATGTTTTCAGTAGTTTACCGGTGCTGTGCAGGTGGGCTAAACATGAGAAAAGGCATGACGTATGCATGCCTTTCACAAATGAAAGCAAGTGGATTTTAAAAGGCAAGCCCATGAACCAATGAAAGTGACTGACGTGACTTGGGCGTGGTTGGAAGCCCAAAGAGAGATTGCTACAGGGGATGGAGCACTTTGCGCTCGGCCCTAAAAATGTCCATATCTACATGATATATTATCAAAAATAATTACTTCAATGACTTAATCAATACTGCACCAAAAGGAAGAACATGTATGCAAGTATTTCTCAGTGATCTTACTGCCCCACAACAAAATGTGTATAGGTTACCTATCAAAGTCACATAGGAATAAAGGGGGTCATTACAACAGCCGCCCGCCAAGGTTGGACCGCCGGGCGGCCGCCAATGCAGCCACACTACTGCCGCAGCCATAATGAGATCACCACTGGGCCGGCGGACGGAAACCTGGTTTCCGCCCGCCGGCCCAACGGGGATCTCGGTCACAACACAGGAGCCAGCTCCAAATGGAGCCGGCGGTGTTGCGGCTGTGCGACGGGTGCAGTTGCACCAGTCGCGCTTTTCACTGTCTGCACAGCAGACAGTGAAAAGCTGCACGGGCCGTGGCCAGGGGCCCTGCGACTCCCCTTTCCACTAGCCTTTTCATGGTAGTTCTTACCGCCATGAAAAGACTGGTGGGAGGGGGACGCGTAATCCCCTGGGCAGCGTTGCGCCAGGACAAAAGTGGCGGAAAACCGCCGGTCCGGGCCAGCCTGTTGGCAGTGCTTCCTCCAAAACAGCAATGACCCCCAAAGTCTTTCTCTCTGCAACCCACCCATGCACTAGTATCTTCTAAAACTGCAAGCTGTTCCAGAGAAACGGCACGGACTGATCTCCAGCAATAGTTCATTATAAAAATATTAAAATAAACAGCTGAGCTTTGTCTTGCCATGCAATCCATTTGGAACTGATACAATCTAGATCCTATTTGTGATGACATTGGAGAACCCATACTTTTACTATATGTTTATACACTGCAAGCTCACCATCCATTGGAAGACCTAGAAAATCTATACCTTGGTCACCAACATTTACTATGGTAAGACCAACTTCTGATCAGTGAAAAGCACCCCGAGCATTCATGGATATTAACACTGTTAAAGCAGTGACCATGTTCATTAAATTTACAATTGGGATGATACCACCAAAGATTAGATAGTGATTCCTCTGCAGTCCTGCATTCAAGATATTCCATTCTGTTTTCTGCTGCTATTCTTTTTTTCTCGCCTAGTATTCAGGGAGGCAGTGTGACAGATAAAGCAAGGCCTGCAACATGACCAATCTCCATGCACTTTTGATGGAAGAGACAGATGGTCTTGTTGTATTATCAGCACGTCCCACTGGCTTTCATTGTGTTTTTTAGTGTTTAGACCTTGTCATTTATTTTCTTGGCCATGACTCCTAGGGGCTGAAGATTATGAGCACAACCTCCTTCCCTGTAACGAGGTGATCTGTATGACCTACTAGAATGAGTTTCACTTCAGTGAACTACTTCGAGAGAGCTGTTTAACCTCTCAGAGAACAAGACAATGACAATTGAAAATGGAAAATTGTGGACATATACCTGGATGTCTGTTTCACACCAAAATACTCAACAGGCTCTTGGACCCGTTTCAGTCCAGGTTCAAAGCCAACCATAGTAAAAAAATCACTAAATCACCCTTCTTAGGAATGTGGATGTGTCTCTCCAGACTCTTGGCAAGTATGAATGTATCCCTACCAGTTTTACTTGATTTGTTCTCCAAGTCTGATAGCATTGACCAAGATATCCTCCTGCCACTCCTTGAAAACTGCATGGGATGCAAAAGCAACAAACTAAACAAGTTCTCTCCATACCTCTGAAATCTCTTCCATTAATCTCTTCCATTAAGTGCAGATTGCAACCTTGGGCTCCACCCTCATCTCATCATCTTTCGGGGGGCACCCAACTTCTTAGGAATGTGAATGGCTCTCTCCATACTCTTTACTTGTTTTTTTCTACCATTTGACACTATTAAACAAGATACCCTCCAATCATGCCTCAAAAGTTACATGTGCTGCACAAGCACTAAAATAAACTGCTTCCACTCATTCCTCTGAAATCACCTTCCACAAGTGCAGATTGCAGCCACTGGTTCACCCTTCATCCCATCACCCTTTAGGGTCTCCCACTGCTGTGTACTAGCTTGAATTCTTTTTACCTATATGTAGAACCACCAGAGAATCTGTTGCAGAAAGAAAGTTTTGTGTTCCGTCAACACCCAGGTGACACCCTTTAAGAAAATGGGTTACTGGTTGAGGGGGATGAAGCCCTTTTCAAACAGCAACCACACTTCTTCGAAGGATGAAGTCAGATACATAGGGCCTTCAGGTGGGAAGGGAGCCCACAGTATCTGCACTAGCACACTCCGGGGCACTCCAACGGTTCCACTTCATGGAGAATGAGGCCTGTGAGCTGCTTGAGAGTGGTTGTCACTGTCGCCGCTGTAGCCACCACCTAGCAAAAACAATATTCACGACAAATAAGAGAAGGGGCAACCAAAGTGGCATTTGTTTTCCAGACCGCAGTCTAGCATAAGAAAAGCTGGGCTGAGTCATACAGAGGCCACCAGAGGGCCAGAGGATGATCAGACGAGCAGAGGAGTTAGCCATTGGCATGCCTGCGCTCTGGTTTATCCAGCAACTGAAGGCAGTAGCAGCTATGTGTCCTGGCATAGAGGCTGTTGTGTTTCGAGCTGAGGTGAGTCAAGGAGATGCAGTTGGGGGTCATTATGACTACTCAGTACACGGTAATCCAGCATGCTCTCACACCATGCTCTATTTTAACTACAGACCTCGCTTTTTCTTTGGGGATGTACGGAGAAGCTCATGTCAATAAGTGGCCAGAGTTGATGCAGTTTGAGCTGATCTTGCAGGCTGGCTAAGCAAACTGATTGTTTTATTGAATATACTGCAGCAATATTTGAGAGGGTCAGCTGCTGCTAATAGTTCATCAAGTGAGACTTCAGAAAGCAGAAAAGAGGATATCTGATCTTGAGGACAGCTTCCTCTTCTTTAGCAAAGAAGTGTCTAGTATGCAAAAAAAGGTGCATTATTGTGAAAATAAAATCGAGGAACTTGAAAAACTATGCAAGATGCTCCAATCTTTGGTTTTTGGGTGCTCCTGAGGAGAGTGAGAATCAACTGTAGAAAACAGAAAAAGGCCCCTAAAAAAACAAATGCAGGGAGGCAGAGGCACGGGAAACTAGCTTAGAGCAAGGAACAATAACTATCCACCATATAGCATTAACATATGCATCCAGTAACATTACAACATTTATAACATGTTTATTGAGCCAAAAATTGTCCAAAAAAACATCTTTGTATTCTCACAATATTTATTATTCATTATTGTTTCTTATTGCACATTATAGTCCTATGATTCTCATATTTAATCGTCATTTAAACAAATACAAATAAGTCACAATAACATCAAGAAAATGACTTTACAAAAATGTCCCAACCCTTCGCAACAACTTACCTTCACACATGTCACACTCGTTCCTCACACATACACAATTAAAAACTTCAAGTGGATGGCCACAAGAAAGGCAGATCCAACTCAGAGTATTCAAATTAAAACTGAATAATACATTACAAAAAAGTATAAACATTTCTATTATTGTGCATAGAGCTATGCCCTATTTTAGTTATGCTCTCAATATATTCATTTTTCCAAATTCTAAAACCTTTCCAGTTGTGGAGAAGGGTTGGGCCATTTGTTGTGAATTTTGTAATGTTACTGGATGCATACAAAAGTTAGAGACTGAGAAATAAGGCAGCTATAAAAAAACACTACAAATGATGAAATCCCTGATCAAAACCTATATCCTGCCGGATGCTCCAACCGATCTTTCTATTGTGCGGGCTCATGAGGTTCCCGCCCATTGAGCAGTCATTGCCAAAAATCCTTGTACCATCTTTGTTAACTTTGCAGATTACATCATAAAAGAGCACATTTTATCAATGGTTATTCAGAAAAAAACTTTCGCAATCATCCTCAATGCCTAGTTTTTTTTCCTTTCAGACATATCAGCTTTAGTGGCACCACGCCGTAGGGACTTTCAAAGACTTGTGGGGGCAGTTCAAAGCAGCAGATGTTCAGGCCTCATTAGTTCAGCAGTCTAAACTAAAAGTTTTGATTAAGGGTCAATTCCATTTGCCCACATCTGTCAAGGAGGCCCAAGACGTATTGCATAGAACTCAGAACTATTCTAGGTTCAAGATACAGATGTGTCTTACAAGTCCCCGCAAGTCCACAATAGTTGTTTCTTTTCTATGAAATAACTCTTTCTGTTTGTTTTTTTCTCTCATTTTTTTGCATTTCTGCTTGGAGATGGGGGAGGGCATTGCTGCTATGGGAATACAGGAGTGATGCCAGGTACAGTTCTGAAGCATCAGCAACACAGTTTGGGAAGATAGAGGGAAAGGTGGGAAATTCACTTATCCAAGAGTATATTGGACTCGATGTCACTTTAGGGCACAGGTAGTCTGGGTGGGCTGGGAATGGTCAGGCATGAGTAGGGAAGAAGCAGAAGGGCAGAAAATATTAACAGTTTTATCCGGCAAAAAAGGTAAAGATCAAACAATAAAGATAATGGCAGGAGAAGTGTCTGTCATTAAAACACAACTTCTTTTAGAGTGGGTTGATGACCCCAAAAATTAAGATAGTTACATGCAAAGCTAATGGGCTTATTACCAAAAGTAAATATGGTGCCATGATGAATTGCTATCTTCATTCAAGCCTGAAGTGATTTTTCTCGGGAGACACATCTCAAGGGCAATAACCCAAAACGCTCCTTTCCAAAAAGGAATTTGCATTTGTATTTGGCATCTGCAGGAGCCTCCATGAAGGTAGTCACACTAACCTGGCAAACATTGTCAATTGGGATGCAAGGAATGTAATCAGGGACCAAAAAGAGAAATGGATATAGATCAATGTGTTAGCCATGTGTTCTGTCTTGAATCTTGTGAACTAGTATGGCCCGACCACAGATGAGGTGGAGGCACCGGAACACCTTCACAATGTAGGTATGGGTGGGAAGGGCTCTTTATTTGTGGAGGGGATTTTAATTTCATACAGGATCTAAAACTAGATACTCCCAACAGAGCTAAAAACATTTGAAGCCCCAAACTACAAGAATCATAGTAGCTATTAAACAAGAGTTTGCACTGGTGGACCCTTCGCATACAGATTATGGATCTGACACAGTTCACTTGCTTTTCACACCAATGTAATGCTGCTTCATGTATAGATTTGTCTTGACAATTCACTCTATTAAGTGGGGAGTTGTAGCCATTTGGGCAAACATCTTTTTGAGCATTCAATAATCTCACTTCAATTTGTATCGAAGGCGTCGCAAAGAGAAAGACCCAGATGGCACTTTGCAGACTTGTTAAGATAATACAAGAATATTAATAAGACATTTCTTTGAGACTAACCACAAATCAGCCTTGAATTGTGTAGCATGGGGGGCCTTCAAGACAGTGTTCATGGCCAAGTGATAGCTTACCAGGCTAACATAAATATGAAATGAATTGTAGAGTACAAGCTTTACAATCTACAGTCGATCTAGCCACAAGGGCCTATATGATCTCAGGAGACAGAAGTCATTAAAGAAACAACTCTATAGGGGCTCTGACTCTATGCAGACTTTAAATCATCTGTAGAATCACTTATGCACTTTACTCTGGATTTAATTAACTTTTTTGTGTATTTGCTTCATGTTAGACCTGACCGCCTTAGGGTGGTCACCCCTAACATTTTGCCTGCGTCCCTCAACTTTTTAGATACTGTTTTTGCTGGTTTTAAGACTCTGCACACTTTACCACTGCTAACCAGCGGTTAAGTGCATATGCTCTCTTCCTTTAAACATGGTAACATTGGATCACACCCAACTGGGCTATTTAATTTACTTATAAGTCCCTAGTAGAGTGCACTATATGTGCCCAGGGCCTGTAGATCAAATGATACTAGTGGGCCTGCAGCACTGATTGTGCCATCCACTGAAGTAGCCCCTTAACCTTGTCTCAGGCCAGCCATTGCATGGCCTTCGTGTGCAGTTTTACTGCTGATTCGTCTTATCATTTAAAAGTACTTGCGAAGCCTAAAACTCCCCTTTTTCTAAATATAAGTCACCCCTAAGGCATGCATGCCCCAGGTAACCCATAGGGCAGGAGTCTGTGTAGATAAAAGGTAGAACATGTACTTCTGTAGTTTACATGTCCTGGTAGTGCAAAACACCTAAATTCGTTTTTACACTGCTGTGAGGCCTGCTCCCTTCATAGGCTAACATTTGGGCTGTCCTCATACATTGTTTGGGTGGTAGCTGCTGATCTGAAAGGAGTAGGAAGGTCATATTTAGTATGGCCAGAATGGTGATACAAAATCCTGCTGACTGGTGAAGTTGGATTTAATATTACTATTCTAGAAATGCCACTTTTAGAAAGTGAACACACTTAGGGGCAATCCGGTATTCCCATATTAACTGGGTACAGACTATGTCTCACACAAAAATGCTCCTAGAGGAATTATTTAGATATAGTATGCGTACATATTATACACTCTTCAATTAATGAATAAGACAACTCCGTACTGTTAAAATCCAATATATTACTCAATAGGATTCAGGAAGTTCAAAAACATGTACAATTCCAACGAATGTCCATTTCATAAACAACAACACTGTATGTAACCCCTCTAGATCACAAGATTGAATCCCAACTGCAAATCCAGGAAGGGGTTATAACCCTCCTCATGACACAGTTCTGCACAATAATTGCCTAGATTTCAGTCCCAGTTCAAGCAATATCATGGACTTTCAATTCAGCTTGTCAAATGAGAAGGTAATGTTGACGTTTCGGCCTGTAGTGGCAGTCAGAGGTCCGTCAGAACATCATCAGGACTTCTGTTGTTAAATAATACCTACACATAAGAAAAATGAATTACAATTTTTTAGGACAGTGTTTTTGTTTATGAAATGGACATTCTTTGGAATTGTTGTACATGTTTTTGAACTTCCTGAATCCTATTGAGTAATATATTGGATTTTAACAGTACGGAGTTGTCTTATTCATTAATTGAAGACTGTATAATATGTACACATACTATATCTAAATAATTCCTCTAGGAGCATTTTTAAGGGAGACACTTTTAGAAAGTGAGCATTTCTCTGCACTTAAATACTTCTGTGCCTTACAATCCATGTCCGTCTGGGTTAAGTTGACAGCTCCCTTGTGCATTCTCTCAGACACACCCCAAACACAGGATACTCAGCCTCACTTGCATACATCTGCATTTTGAATGGGTCTTCCTGGGCTGGGAGGGTGGAGGGCTTGACCCTTGCATGTCACAGTAGCCTGCCCTCACACAAAGAACTGCCACACCCCCTACTGGGACCCTGGCAGACAGGATTGAACTGAAAGGGGACCTTGTGCCCTTCTAAGCCACTCTTTGAAGTCTCCCCCACTTCAAAGGCAAATTTGGGTATTTAAATAGGGCCTCTGCCCCTACCAACTCAGACACTTCCTGGAGAAGAAACTTGAACCAAAACCTGCATCCTGCCAAGAAGAATTGCCTGGCTGCCCAAAGGACTCACCTGTGTGCTTTCTGTGAAGGACTGCTGCCTTGCTGTTGCCCGAAATGACGCACAGCCTGCACCACGGTGGAAATTTCACCTAACGATGCAGCCCAAGTTCGCATCAAGAAGATCGACGCAGCAGCAGCATAGCGACCGGAACTTTGATGCACGGCCCACCGTGATCGACGCACAGCCGAGCCGGAATGACGCAGCCCGACTTCCAGAGAGGAATCAACACAGCGCCTGCCGTGCTGTAGAAAATGTGACCCAGCACCCACCGAATCAACGCAGCTCCCATGACTTCATCCTGCCAGCGCAGGAAATCCACGCATCATCCCCGGGGTGTCCGAAAACCCCACAACCCAAAGAGGATCCATGACCAAGCATCAGCCGTCAGCAGCCGTCCCTGCGTGAAAACTAAACAACACATCACTATGTGCGGCCCAAGAAATCGACTCACACCCTTTGTTTCCATGCATCTCCTCCTCTGTGGTTCTTTGCTGAGATTTTGCACGCGAACCAGGTACTTTGTGCTTGAAAGAGACTTTGATTGCTTTTAAAAGACTTAAGACACTTTATATCACTTTTACAGTGATATTTCAACATATACTTATTGCATTTTAATCATTTTGACCTGCATATTATCAGATAAATATTATATATTTTTCAAAACACTGTGTGGTGTAATTTTGTGGTGCTATATGGCGTTATTGTATGATTTATTGCACAAATACTGTTCACATTGCCTTCTAAGTTAAGCCTGACTGCTCAGTGCCAAGCTACCAGAGGGTGGGCACAGGATAATTTGGATTGTGTGTGACTTACCCTGACTAGAGTGAGGGTCCTTGCTTGGACAGGGGGTAACCTGACTGGCAACCAAAGACCCAATTTCTAACACTTCATCATTTTGCACACTTTTATTAATTTATCCACTGTTTGTTAATTTTGTTTATAGAATTTCAGGATTCATCCTGTTAAATGATGCACTACTTCATAAGTACAGTTGATTCCCTTTTAAAAAAAAAAAAAAATCTGCCATTTACAATGTCCCATTATTTGACTGCAGTTTAACACAGTAGCACTTTAATACTAGATTGTTCTTTACTAGCATATTTGCACTTTTGGCATTGATTTCTGCACATGGTGAGATTTGGGGATTTGATTTCATAAGGATGTATAAAAAGCATTAGAAGGATTTACACTAGGCATTTATGCACTTTGTTCAGGATTTTATTAACTTTGGTGTGTTGTTCTAATTATTAGGGTGCCTTAAATATGTGTTTATTTAGCAACCGTTTATTTTGTATGAAGGGCTTTTATTTCTAGCAGAGTGATGGTTCTTTATTCTACTTGAAGCAAGTATCATAGATGACTTGATGTCACAAAGGTTCATTTGATTATGTTTTTTCACAACCTTTTGCATTTTATTTCTCAGTTCGAATGAACCACTATAGGATTTTAATACCATACCGCTTTTGCTATTTAGCCAATGCGAAAGAGCTGTGACTAACCTGCAGCTAATGTCAATTCCAGATTATATCATTGCTAATACTGTTTGATTAGTGTATTGTATGATGAATTTGTATTGGTTGCTTTCTTTTTTTGTGTTTTCCCATATCCTGCTTGTTGGAAATTGGGTCGCAAGCTGGCAAAGGTCTGCACCCTGTCCAAGTAGGGACCACAAACCTAGTCAGGATAAGTCAGACACACACCCTAAATTAACCTGTGCTCCCCCTCTGGTAGCTCGGCACATAGCAGGCAGGCATAATTTAAGAGGCAATGAGTAAAGTATTTGTGCAACACACACACAGTAACATAATGCAAACACTACAAAAAGACTCCACACAGGTTTAGGAAAATGGAAAATATTTATCCAAGTAAAACAAGACCAAATGACAAAAGGACAAATGACAAAAATCCTATCAGTAAAAGTTGAGATATTCATTTTTAAAGATTAAAAGTGAAATAGTGCTTAGAAGTTACTGGTGGTCAAAAGGTTACTTGAGATTGTGAGGGCCTGGTGCAAATCTAGAATTCAGGCCAACTGAGATGGAGGGTGGGCTGGCTACAGTACTCAGGCAGGTGCAGCTACAAAGTACCTTGGATGGAGCTTTGGTCGACTTCGAGAATCCACGGCGTCACCATCAAGCCACGCAAGCTGGGAATCCAATGTCATTGAGCAGCCTCTGAATCGGAGAACGAGGTGCTGAGATTTTACACGTGTTTGAGGCGATACGTCATCAGGAATCAGCTACAGAACCCACTTCTGTGGCCCAGAACCAGCGGGGTACCTAAGGCGAGTCCAGCAGCACCGGGAAAGGTGCAGGCAGTCTTTGATTTCCTTGAAACTTCAGGAGAACAGGGGGCATGCCAGAAAGCCCTTGGAGTCACTGTGGTTTAAAGTGAGGTGTGTCCAGTCCTTATCCTCAGCAGCCCACAAAACAGCAGGCAGCAGGGCAGCTCAGTAAAGCAGATGAGCCATTCCTTGGAATGGTCAGTCCAGGCAAAGTGGCAATCTGTACAGAACAACAGTCTTTACTCCAGCAGAGTTCTTCCCAGGTCCAGTAGTATACTAATTTTAGGGGGTCAGACACCCAGTACTTACACCCACAAGCTCCTCTGATATAGGGATGACTTCAAAAGAACTCTCTGAAGTGCACAAGGATCCCTTTCAGCCTAGCCCTGTCTGCCACGGTATCTATGGGGGGTAATCAGTCCTTTGTGTGCCGTCAGGCCACTACCCTTTGAAGTGTAAGTGTGAGTCCTTCCCATCCTTCCTGCCCATAAAGACCCATCAATATGCAGACAAATGAATATGCAGTTAGTTTCCTGTGTTGTGGTTTTCTGGAGGGAATGCACAAACGTAGCTGTCATCCTGCCAACCCAGACATGTATTAAAGACATGCTGTCAGGCGCACAGAGCAGTATGAGTAGAGAAATGCCCACTTTCTAAAAGTGGCATTTCTTTGAGTTTAAAGAATTGTATTAAAAATATTCAAAGATTCTATTTAAATGAATAGGAACATTGATGTTAAAAAGTTGAGTAGAATATAGGATCAAACAAATAAATTATTACAAATATTCTAAGAAATAAAATAAACTATGAATAAGCATACCTTGTAATATAAAATATATCAGCCTTATACATTAATTAAACTATAAATTAAGAATGATATCTAATTCAACAATTAGCATTGAGACAGGTAATAAAGGAGGTTCAAGGGGGTTCTAACACTTCTTCAGAAATGGGTTGATGCAAATTAGTTCTTAATGCAGAACAATTTAGCATAATAGTTATAGGTAACCAACAAATCTATCTTTTAATAGCTGAAGACAGTGGAGTAACAAAATTAGGGCCTGATTACAACTTTGGAGGAGGTGTTAATCCGTCCCAAATGTGACGGATATACCACCAGCCGTATTACGAGTTCCATAGGATATAATGGACTCGTAATACGGCTGGTGGTAAATCCGTCACTTTACCGTCACTTTTGGGACGGATTAACACCTCCTCCAAAGTTGTAATCAGGCCCTTAGTGTCTAATCTATGGTTATAACAAACACCATACCACCGTGCCTGAAATGAAATATTAGGAGCATTTTTCAAATTTTTTGTTATTTGTTGGAAAGTTACAGCAATTAATAAATCCACAATTTGAGCATTCATTTCACAATTTATCCAAATATCAGAAAGACTCCCCAAATATACATTTGTAAATGAAAATGGTATGGAGGTATAAAAATGTGATTAATTTGAGACCATACCTGACTCCTCAATTGATATGTAAGTGGACATTCAAATAGCATATGTTTTAGAGTCGTATTAGAGACTTGGCATGTCCAACATGTCGACATTATAGAATAATTAATTTTATTTAAAATATATGGTTTAAGTAGTAATCTATTACATAAAGAAAATAATGTTTGAGTGGTGTTAGCCGGAAGAGATGTTTTGCAAATTTTAGTCCATATCTTATTCCATAAAGGAATAGGAAATGTGGTTCGTAACTCATCTTCCCATTGTAATTCCACTAATGTCTTCGGCCTTGGTTGAGCTACATAATTGAGAAGAGAGTAAATTCTTGAGGCTGAGGGAAAAGTTGGTAAGATTTGTAATACAGGGGAAGTCGTAGGAGCTTGGGAGGTTACAGACAATAGAGAGTTATACGATTGTAAGATAGCTGTGGTTAAGAGCTGATATTTGTTTTGAAAAGATGTAGACAAATTAAAAAACTTTTTGGCCTGCGTAAAGGAAAGTAATGAGTGATTACCTAATAACCGAGACACACATACTAAGCCCTTTTTATGCCATGACTTCCAAAAAACACATTTATTTATCTTAATAAGATTATTGTACCAAATTGACGAATTAAGAAAATTATCTAAATTGGAAAATTTAGAAGTAAAGATGGGATGTAATATTTTACAAGCAGTTTTAAAAACCTGTAATGACATATAAGCTGGACGCAGAGTGAGATAAATAAATTTGGTAAACGAAAATGGATGAATAAAAGATCATTCTAACTCAACCCATAAAGGTTTTTGGTATAAAGCATCTTCATGATACAAATGAATTGAATGTTTTAGAAAAAAAGCAGTATGATAAATTTGAAAATTTGGAAAATTGACTCCCCCATCTTGTTTGGATTGTTGCAGCTTTTTAAGAGACATCCGAGGTTTCCTATTATTCCATAGAAAGAAGACTAAAATATAATTGATTTTCTTAAAGACAGAAGGAGAAATATTAATGGGAATATTAGAGAGATAGAAAATTATTACAGGAACAAGAATCATTTTAATAGAACCTAGTCCAACCCACCATGAGAGAAACAAATGATTCCATCTTGTTGTTAGATTCTTAGGAGTGGACAACAGAGCACCAATCAATCAATCAATCAATCATAGTATTTATAAAGCGCGCTATGTACCCGTTAGGGTTTCGAGGCGCTGAGGTGGGGGGGGGGGTGGAGAGGCGGTTTAGCGGTCGAAGAGCCAGGTCTTGAGGAGCTTCGGGGATGCCCGGAAGCATTCAGTGGAGGGCCCGGGGTTGAGGGCGCGGAGCTCTTCGGCCGAGAAGTGGGCGCGGGAGGCGCGAGGACCAGGGGGGGTGGCGCTGGCCGCGGTACAGGCGCGGACGGGCGCAGACGGGCTTGCCTCTGGCGCGCCTCCGGCGCGCCAGCGGCGCGGACGCGCAGCGCCAGCCATTAAGAAGGGAGGGGGGAGGGAGGAGCAGCTGGGAGGCGGGAGGCGGGAGGGAGCGGCAAATGGGGGCGCGAGGGGGGCGGGGCCGCAGGGAAGCAGCGGCTGGGGTCGAGGAGCGCACAAGGGGCGAAAGGCACAGAAATCGGGCAAAAACAGTCACAAATGCAGGAAAAAACACAATATGGACACAATACTGGGATTAAATACGATCGGGGAGACAGCAATCAGGGGGGCACAATGGGGCAAAAAGCGCCGGCGGCGAGGCGCAGAAAAGCGGAAAAAAGCTGAAAAACAAACTTACGGGACGGCGGAAGCGGCACTCGGGTCAAGTGAGCCCACTAGCCACCAGGGATGAGGCGCAGGAGGATGCCTGCGGGTGGAGGAGGGCCTCGAACACGCAGACGGCAGCGTGTTCGTGGGGCAGAGGCAGAAGGCAGCAGGTTGGCGCTGCGGTCGTGAGGGGCGAGTTCAGGACCTGAACCAGGTCCGAACTCGCTCACTGGCGACGCGCAGCGCCAGCCATTAAGAAGGGAGGGGGGAGGGAGGAGCAGCTGGGAGGCGGGAGGCGGGAGGGAGCGGCAAATGGGGGCGCGAGGGGGCGGGGCCGCAGGGAAGCAGCGGGTGGGGTCGAGGAGCGCACAAGGGGCGAAAGGCACAGAAATCGGGCAAAAACAGTCACAAATGCAGGAAAAAACACAATATGGACACAATACTGGGATTAAATACGATCGGGGAGACAGCAATCAGGGGGGCACAATGGGGCAAAAAGCGCCGGCGGCGAGGCGCAGAAAAGCGGAAAAAAGCTGAAAAACAAACTTACGGGACGGCGGAAGCGGCACTCGGGTCAAGTGAGCCCACTAGCCACCAGGGATGAGGCGCAGGAGGATGCCTGCGGGTGGAGGAGGGCCTCGAACACGCAGACGGCAGCGTGGTCGTGGGGCAGAGGCAGAAGGCAGCAGGTTGGCGCTGCGGTCGTGAGGGGCGAGTTCAGGACCTGAACCAGGTCCGAACTCGCTCACTGGCGACGCGCAGCGCCAGCCATTAAGAAGGGAGGGGGGAGAGAGGAGCAGCTGGGAGGCGGGAGGCGGGAGGGAGCGGCAAATGGGGGCGCGAGGGGGGCGGGGCCGCAGGGAAGCAGCGGCTGGGGTCGAGGAGCGCACAAGGGGCGAAAGGCACAGAAATCGGGCAAAAACAGTCACAAATGCAGGAAAAAACACAATATGGACACAATACTGGGATTAAATACGATCGGGGAGACAGCAATCAGGGGGGCACAATGGGGCAAAAAGCGCCGGCGGCGAGGCGCAGAAAAGCGGAAAAAAGCTGAAAAACAAACTTACGGGACGGCGGAAGCGGCACTCGGGTCAAGTGAGCCCACTAGCCACCAGGGATGAGGCGCAGGAGGATGCCTGCGGGTGGAGGAGGGCCTCGAACACGCAGACGGCAGCGTGGTCGTGGGGCAGAGGCAGAAGGCAGCAGGTTGGCGCTGCGGTCGTGAGGGGCGAGTTCAGGACCTGAACCAGGTCCGAACTCGCTCACTGGCGACGCGCAGCGCCAGCCATTAAGAAGGGAGGGGGGAGGGAGGAGCAGCTGGGAGGCGGGAGGCAGGAGGGAGCGGCAAATGGGGGCGCGAGGGGGGCGGGGCCGCAGGGAAGCAGCGGCTGGGGTCGAGGAGCGCACAAGGGGCGAAAGGCACAGAAATCGGGCAAAAACAGTCACAAATGCAGGAAAAAACACAATATGGACACAATACTGGGATTAAATACGATCGGGGAGACAGCAATCAGGGGGGCACAATGGGGCAAAAAGCGCCGGTGGCGAGGCGCAGAAAAGCGGAAAAAAGCTGAAAAACAAACTTACGGGACGGCGGAAGCGGCACTCGGGTCAAGTGAGCCCACTAGCCACCAGGGATGAGGCGCAGGAGGATGCCTGCGGGTGGAGGAGGGCCTCGAACACGCAGACGGCAGCGTGGTCGTGGGGCAGAGGCAGAAGGCAGCAGGTTGGCGCTGCGGTCGTGAGGGGCGAGTTCAGGACCTGAACCAGGTCCGAACTCGCTCACTGGCGACGCGCAGCGCCAGCCATTAAGAAGGGAGGGGGGAGGGAGGAGCAGCTGGGAGGCGGGAGGCGGGAGGGAGCGGCAAATGGGGGCGCGAGGGGGGCGGGGCCGCAGGGAAGCAGCGGCTGGGGTCGAGGAGCGCACAAGGGGCGAAAGGCACAGAAATCGGGCAAAAACAGTCACAAATGCAGGAAAAAACACAATATGGACACAATACTGGGATTAAATACGATCGGGGAGACAGCAATCAGGGGGGCACAATGGGGCAAAAAGCGCCGGCGGCGAGGCGCAGAAAAGCGGAAAAAAGCTGAAAAACAAACTTACGGGACGGCGGAAGCGGCACTCGGGTCAAGTGAGCCCACTAGCCACCAGGGATGAGGCGCAGGAGGATGCCTGCGGGTGGAGGAGGGCCTCGAACACGCAGACGGCAGCGTGGTCGTGGGGCAGAGGCAGAAGGCAGCTGGTTGGCGCTGCGGTCGTGAGGGGCGAGTTCAGGACCTGAACCAGGTCCGAACTCGCCCACTGGCGACGCGCAGCGCCAGCCATTAAGAAGGGAGGGGGGAGGGAGGAGCAGCTGGGAGGCGGAAGGCGGGAGGGAGCGGCAAATGGGGGCGCGAGGGGGGCGGGGCCGCAGGGAAGCAGCGGCTGGGGTCGAGGAGCGCACAAGGGGCGAAAGGCACAGAAATCGGGCAAAAACAGTCACAAATGCAGGAAAAAACACAATATGGACACAATACTGGGATTAAATACGATCGGGGAGACAGCAATCAGGGGGGCACAATGGGGCAAAAAGCGCCGGCGGCGAGGCGCAGAAAAGCGGAAAAAAGCTGAAAAACAAACTTACGGGACGGCGGAAGCGGCACTCGGGTCAAGTGAGCCCACTAGCCACCAGGGATGAGGCGCAGGAGGATGCCTGCGGGTGGAGGAGGGCCTCGAACACGCAGACGGCAGCGTGGTCGTGGAGCAGAGGCAGAAGGCAGCAGGTTGGCGCTGCGGTCGTGAGGGGCGAGTTCAGGACCTGAACCAGGTTCGAACTCGCTCACTGGCGACGCGCAGCGCCAGCCATTAGGAAGGGAGGGGGGAGGGAGGAGCAGCTGGGAGGCGGGAGGGAGCGGCAAATGGGGGCGCGAGGGGGGCGGGGCCGCAGGGAAGCAGCGGGTGGGGTCGAGGAGCGCACAAGGGGCGAAAGGCACAGAAATCGGGCAAAAACAGTCACAAATGCAGGAAAAAACACAATATGGACACAATACTGGGATTAAATACGATCGGGGAGACAGCAATCAGGGGGGCACAATGGGGCAAAAAGCGCCGGCGGCGAGGCGCAGAAAAGCGGAAAAAAGCTGAAAAACAAACTTACGGGACGGCGGAAGCGGCACTCGGGTCAAGTGAGCCCACTAGCCACCAGGGATGAGGCGCAGGAGGATGCCTGCGGGTGGAGGAGGGCCTCGAACACGCAGACGGCAGCGTGGTCGTGGGGCAGAGGCAGAAGGCAGCAGGTTGGCGCTGCGGTCGTGAGGGGCGAGTTCAGGACCTGAACCAGGTCCGAACTCGCTCACTGGCGACGCGCAGCGCCAGCCATTAAGAAGGGAGGGGGGAGAGAGGAGCAGCTGGGAGGCGGGAGGCGGGAGGGAGCGGCAAATGGGGGCGCGAGGGGGGCGGGGCCGCAGGGAAGCAGCGGCTGGGGTCGAGGAGCGCACAAGGGGCGAAAGGCACAGAAATCGGGCAAAAACAGTCACAAATGCAGGAAAAAACACAATATGGACACAATACTGGGATTAAATACGATCGGGGAGACAGCAATCAGGGGGGCACAATGGGGCAAAAAGCGCCGGCGGCGAGGCGCAGAAAAGCGGAAAAAAGCTGAAAAACAAACTTACGGGACGGCGGAAGCGGCACTCGGGTCAAGTGAGCCCACTAGCCACCAGGGATGAGGCGCAGGAGGATGCCTGCGGGTGGAGGAGGGCCTCGAACACGCAGACGGCAGCGTGGTCGTGGGGCAGAGGCAGAAGGCAGCAGGTTGGCGCTGCGGTCGTGAGGGGCGAGTTCAGGACCTGAACCAGGTCCGAACTCGCTCACTGGCGACGCGCAGCGCCAGCCATTAAGAAGGGAGGGGGGAGGGAGGAGCAGCTGGGAGGCGGGAGGCAGGAGGGAGCGGCAAATGGGGGCGCGAGGGGGGCGGGGCCGCAGGGAAGCAGCGGCTGGGGTCGAGGAGCGCACAAGGGGCGAAAGGCACAGAAATCGGGCAAAAACAGTCACAAATGCAGGAAAAAACACAATATGGACACAATACTGGGATTAAATACGATCGGGGAGACAGCAATCAGGGGGGCACAATGGGGCAAAAAGCGCCGGTGGCGAGGCGCAGAAAAGCGGAAAAAAGCTGAAAAACAAACTTACGGGACGGCGGAAGCGGCACTCGGGTCAAGTGAGCCCACTAGCCACCAGGGATGAGGCGCAGGAGGATGCCTGCGGGTGGAGGAGGGCCTCGAACACGCAGACGGCAGCGTGGTCGTGGGGCAGAGGCAGAAGGCAGCAGGTTGGCGCTGCGGTCGTGAGGGGCGAGTTCAGGACCTGAACCAGGTCCGAACTCGCTCACTGGCGACGCGCAGCGCCAGCCATTAAGAAGGGAGGGGGGAGGGAGGAGCAGCTGGGAGGCGGGAGGCGGGAGGGAGCGGCAAATGGGGGCGCGAGGGGGGCGGGGCCGCAGGGAAGCAGCGGCTGGGGTCGAGGAGCGCACAAGGGGCGAAAGGCACAGAAATCGGGCAAAAACAGTCACAAATGCAGGAAAAAACACAATATGGACACAATACTGGGATTAAATACGATCGGGGAGACAGCAATCAGGGGGGCACAATGGGGCAAAAAGCGCCGGCGGCGAGGCGCAGAAAAGCGGAAAAAAGCTGAAAAACAAACTTACGGGACGGCGGAAGCGGCACTCGGGTCAAGTGAGCCCACTAGCCACCAGGGATGAGGCGCAGGAGGATGCCTGCGGGTGGAGGAGGGCCTCGAACACGCAGACGGCAGCGTGGTCGTGGGGCAGAGGCAGAAGGCAGCTGGTTGGCGCTGCGGTCGTGAGGGGCGAGTTCAGGACCTGAACCAGGTCCGAACTCGCCCACTGGCGACGCGCAGCGCCAGCCATTAAGAAGGGAGGGGGGAGGGAGGAGCAGCTGGGAGGCGGAAGGTGGGAGGGAGCGGCAAATGGGGGCGCGAGGGGGGCGGGGCCGCAGGGAAGCAGCGGCTGGGGTCGAGGAGCGCACAAGGGGCGAAAGGCACAGAAATCGGGCAAAAACAGTCACAAATGCAGGAAAAAACACAATATGGACACAATACTGGGATTAAATACGATCGGGGAGACAGCAATCAGGGGGGCACAATGGGGCAAAAAGCGCCGGCGGCGAGGCGCAGAAAAGCGGAAAAAAGCTGAAAAACAAACTTACGGGACGGCGGAAGCGGCACTCGGGTCAAGTGAGCCCACTAGCCACCAGGGATGAGGCGCAGGAGGATGCCTGCGGGTGGAGGAGGGCCTCGAACACGCAGACGGCAGCGTGGTCGTGGAGCAGAGGCAGAAGGCAGCAGGTTGGCGCTGCGGTCGTGAGGGGCGAGTTCAGGACCTGAACCAGGTTCGAACTCGCTCACTGGCGACGCGCAGCGCCAGCCATTAGGAAGGGAGGGGGGAGGGAGGAGCAGCTGGGAGGCGGGAGGGAGCGGCAAATGGGGGCGCGAGGGGGGCGGGGCCGCAGGGAAGCAGCGGCTGGGGTCGAGGAGCGCACAAGGGGCGAAAGGCACAGAAATCGGGCAAAAACAGTCACAAATGCAAGAAAAAACACAATATGGACACAATACTGGGATTAAATACGATCGGGGAGACAGCAATCAGGGGGGCACAATGGGGCAAAAAGCGCCGGCGGCGAGGCGCAGAAAAGCGGAAAAAAGCTGAAAAACAAACTTACGGGACGGCGGAAGCGGCACTCGGGTCAAGTGAGCCCACTAGCCACCAGGGATGAGGCGCAGGAGGATGCCTGCGGGTGGAGGAGGGCCTCGAACACGCAGACGGCAGCGTGGTCGTGGGGCAGAGGCAGAAGGCAGCAGGTTGGCGCTGCGGTCGTGAGGGGCGAGTTCAGGACCTGAACCAGGTCCGAACTCGCTCACTGGCGACGCGCAGCGCCAGCCATTAAGAAGGGAGGGGGAGGGAGGAGCAGCTGGGAGGCGGGAGGCGGGAGGGAGCGGCAAATGGGGGCGCGAGGGGGGCGGGGCCGCAGGGAAGCAGCGGCTGGGGTCGAGGAGCGCACAAGGGGCGAAAGGCACAGAAATCGGGCAAAAACAGTCACAAATGCAGGAAAAAACACAATATGGACACAATACTGGGATTAAATACGATCGGGGAGACAGCAATCAGGGGGGCACAATGGGGCAAAAAGCGCCGGCGGCGAGGCGCAGAAAAGCGGAAAAAAGCTGAAAAACAAACTTACGGGACGGCGGAAGCGGCACTCGGGTCAAGTGAGCCCACTAGCCACCAGGGATGAGGCGCAGGAGGATGCCTGCGGGTGGAGGAGGGCCTCGAACACGCAGACGGCAGCGTGGTCGTGGGGCAGAGGCAGAAGGCAGCAGGTTGGCGCTGCGGTCGTGAGGGGCGAGTTCAGGACCTGAACCAGGTCCGAACTCGCTCACTGGCGACGCGCAGCGCCAGCCATTAAGAAGGGAGGGGGGAGGGAGGAGCAGCTGGGAGGCGGGAGGCGGGAGGGAGCGGCAAATGGGGGCGCGAGGGGGGCGGGGCCGCAGGGAAGCAGCGGCTGGGGTCGAGGAGCGCACAAGGGGCGAAAGGCACAGAAATCGGGCAAAAACAGTCACAAATGCAGGAAAAAACACAATATGGACACAATACTGGGATTAAATACGATCGGGGAGACAGCAATCAGGGGGGCACAATGGGGCAAAAAGCGCCGGCGGCGAGGCGCAGAAAAGCGGAAAAAAGCTGAAAAACAAACTTACGGGACGGCGGAAGCGGCACTCGGGTCAAGTGAGCCCACTAGCCACCAGGGATGAGGCGCAGGAGGATGCCTGCGGGTGGAGGAGGGCCTCGAACACGCAGACGGCAGCGTGGTCGTGGGGCAGAGGCAGAAGGCAGCAGGTTGGCGCTGCGGTCGTGAGGGGCGAGTTCAGGACCTGAACCAGGTCCGAACTCGCTCACTGGCGACGCGCAGCGCCAGCCATTAAGAAGGGAGGGGGGAGGGAGGAGCAGCTGGGAGGCGGGAGGCAGGAGGGAGCGGCAAATGGGGGCGCGAGGGGGGCGGGGCCGCAGGGAAGCAGCGGCTGGGGTCGAGGAGCGCACAAGGGGCGAAAGGCACAGAAATCGGGCAAAAACAGTCACAAATGCAGGAAAAAACACAATATGGACACAATACTGGGATTAAATACGATCGGGGAGACAGCAATCAGGGGGGCACAATGGGGCAAAAAGCGCCGGTGGCGAGGCGCAGAAAAGCGGAAAAAAGCTGAAAAACAAACTTACGGGACGGCGGAAGCGGCACTCGGGTCAAGTGAGCCCACTAGCCACCAGGGATGAGGCGCAGGAGGATGCCTGCGGGTGGAGGAGGGCCTCGAACACGCAGACGGCAGCGTGGTCGTGGAGCAGAGGCAGAAGGCAGCAGGTTGGCGCTGCGGTCGTGAGGGGCGAGTTCAGGACCTGAACCAGGTCCGAACTCGCTCACTGGCGACGCGCAGCGCCAGCCATTAAGAAGGGAGGGGGGAGGGAGGAGCAGCTGGGAGGCGGGAGGGAGCGGCAAATGGGGGCGCGAGGGGGGCGGGGCCGCAGGGAAGCAGCGGCTGGGGTCGAGGAGCGCACAAGGGGCGAAAGGCACAGAAATCGGGCAAAAACAGTCACAAATGCAAGAAAAAACACAATATGGACACAATACTGGGATTAAATACGATCGGGGAGACAGCAATCAGGGGGGCACAATGGGGCAAAAAGCGCCGGCGGCGAGGCGCAGAAAAGCGGAAAAAAGCTGAAAAACAAACTTACGGGACGGCGGAAGCGGCACTCGGGTCAAGTGAGCCCACTAGCCACCAGGGATGAGGCGCAGGAGGATGCCTGCGGGTGGAGGAGGGCCTCGAACACGCAGACGGCAGCGTGGTCGTGGGGCAGAGGCAGAAGGCAGCAGTTGGCGCTGCGGTCGTGAGGGGCGAGTTCAGGACCTGAACCAGGTCCGAACTCGCTCACTGGCGACGCGCAGCGCCAGCCATTAAGAAGGGAGGGGGGAGGGAGGAGCAGCTGGGAGGCGGGGAGGCGGGAGGGAGCGGCAAATGGGGGCGCGAGGGGGGCGGGGCCGCAGGGAAGCAGCGGCTGGGGTCGAGGAGCGCACAAGGGGCGAAAGGCACAGAAATCGGGCAAAAACAGTCACAAATGCAGGAAAAAACACAATATGGACACAATACTGGGATTAAATACGATCGGGGAGACAGCAATCAGGGGGGCACAATGGGGCAAAAAGCGCCGGCGGCGAGGCGCAGAAAAGCGGAAAAAAGCTGAAAAACAAACTTACGGGACGGCGGAAGCGGCACTCGGGTCAAGTGAGCCCACTAGCCACCAGGGATGAGGCGCAGGAGGATGCCTGCGGGTGGAGGAGGGCCTCGAACACGCAGACGGCAGCGTGGTCGTGGGGCAGAGGCAGAAGGCAGCAGGTTGGCGCTGCGGTCGTGAGGGGCGAGTTCAGGACCTGAACCAGGTCCGAACTCGCCCACTGGCGACGCGCAGCGCCAGCCATTAAGAAGGGAGGGGGGAGGGAGGAGCAGCTGGGAGGCGGGAGGCGGGAGGGAGCGGCAAATGGGGGGCGCGAGGGGGGGCGGGGCCGCAGGGAAGCAGCGGCTGGGGTCGAGGAGCGCACAGGGGGCGAAAGGCACAGAAATCGGGCAAAAACAGTCACAAATGCAGGAAAAAACACAATATGGACACAATACTGGGATTAAATACGATCGGGGAGACAGCAATCAGGGGGGCACAATGGGGGCAAAAAGCGCCGGCGGCGAGGCGCAGAAAAGCGGAAAAAAAGCTGAAAAACAAACTTACGGGACGGCGGAAGCGGCACTCGGGTCAAGTGAGCCCACTAGCCACCAGGGATGAGGCGCAGGAGGATGCCTGCGGGTGGAGGAGGGCCTCGAACACGCAGACGGCAGCGTGGTCGTGGGGCAGAGGCAGAAGGCAGCAGGTTGGCGCTGCGGTCGTGAGGGGCGAGTTCAGGACCTGAACCAGGTCCGAACTCGCTCACTGGCGACGCGCAGCGCCAGCCATTAAGAAGGGAGGGGGGAGGGAGGAGCAGCTGGGAGGCGGGAGGCGGGAGGGAGCGGCAAATGGGGGGCGCGAGGGGGGCGGGGCCGCAGGGAAGCAGCGGCTGGGGTCGAGGAGCGCACAAGGGGCGAAAGGCACAGAAATCGGGCAAAAACAGTCACAAATGCAGGAAAAAACACAATATGGACACAATACTGGGATTAAATACGATCGGGGAGACAGCAATCAGGGGGGCACAATGGGGCAAAAAGCGCCGGCGGCGAGGCGCAGAAAAGCGGAAAAAAGCTGAAAAACAAACTTACGGGACGGCGGAAGCGGCACTCGGGGTCAAGTGAGCCCACTAGCCACCAGGGATGAGGCGCAGGAGGATGCCTGCGGGTGGAGGAGGGCCTCGAACACGCAGACGGCAGCGTGGTCGTGGGGCAGAGGCAGAAGGCAGCAGGTTGGCGCTGCGGTCGTGAGGGGCGAGCTCAGGACCTGAACCAGGTCCGAACTCGCTCACTGGCGACGCGCAGCGCCAGCCATTAAGAAGGGAGGGGGGAGGGAGGAGCAGCTGGGAGGCGGGAGGCGGAGGGAGCGGCAAATGGGGGCGCGAGGGGGGCGGGGCCGCAGGGAAGCAGCGGCTGGGGTCGAGGAGCGCACAAGGGGCGAAAGGCACAGAAATCGGGCAAAAAACAGTCACAAATGCAGGAAAAAACACAATTAATAGAAACAGTATCTTTCAAAGAATTTGTAAACCAAATGCCTAGATATTGTATTTTTTACAGGATTCCAAAGAAAATTTGATGATGTAAATTCATGTTTAAAGCACCATTTATTAAGTAGAAGAATCTCAAATGTATCAGTGTTAAGCTTATAACCTAATTTGTTAGCAAAATTTGACCCTGTTTCTAAAAAAGATTTTAATTAAAGTTCAGGTGAAGATAAATATAATAGAATATCCTCAGCATATGCTGAACATTTGATATGCAAGTCTCTATTATTGAATCCTTGTATATTAGTTTTCCGATAAATAGAAGATAAAAAAGGTTCAAGTGCCCAGATGAAAAGCAAAGGAGACAAGGGACATCTTTGTCTGACTCCTCTGTGATGTGAAAAGGATGAAGAAGTAAACCATTTACAAAAACTGATGCTTTAGGGGAGCTGTATAAAATAGACACTAGTTTGATATATTTCTGGACAAAACCAAACCAAGAAAGAGTATCAAAAAGATAATCCCAATGGATGCGATCAAAAAGCTTTTTCGGCATCTAAGGATATAGTAGCTAATGATTTTGAATTAATCCTAGATTTATTTAAAATATCAAAGAAAAGTCTAGTATTATCTGAAATATATCTACCTTTAATAAAACCTGACAGTTCCTTGCCAATTAAAATGGGAAAGAAAAATTATAGTCTAATTACAAGAATTGTAGTGAATATTTTGTAATTAGTATTAACTAGGGATATTGGTCAATAATTTTTACATAATTTAACATCTTTACCTTCTTTTGGAATGCGGCAAATCAAAGCATCTTGAAAAGTGCAAGACGCTTTGTTAGATGTTGTAAAAGAAGTGAAGAGTTTGTGTAATTTGGGAATTAGCAATTTTGAGAAAGATAAATACAACTCCACAGGAAAACCATCTGGTTTGGGGGCTTTATTTGTTGTAATTGAATTACTTGCTCCCTGAATATCTTTGAAAGAAATATCAGCATCTAGAGGAGAAAAATGAATATTTGAAGCAAATTCCTGTTGAATAGAATTTAAGTATGGAATAATATTCAAATTAGATGGAGAATTTTCTGGGGTATAAAGTTTGTTATAGTAGTCAGAAAATTCATGCAAAATCTCTCTATCATTAGTGACTGGGGTATGATCATCATGTAAAATAATTTCAATTTTGGTTCTATCCTTTTTTAATTTTTTAATAATCTGCTAGAAGCTTGCCTGCTTTGTTTTATCCACCATAATATTTGGCACTTGATTTTAGAAGAAATGAGGCAGCATTATCTGTAGAGAATTTATTGAATTGTAATTTAGCATTAACTAATTCATTCAGACATTCGTTTGTTTTAGATGTTTAATAAATATGTTCAAGGGCTTTAATATGCCTAATAATGTTAAGTGATTTTCATTATTAGATTTCTTTTTGTTAGAGATGTATGTTAAAATAAAATCCAGTGAAGCGGCTTTGGAAGCGTCCCATATTGTGTTAAAAGAGAGTTCAGGTGTATCATTCAATAAAAAATATGTAGGTATAAATTCTTGAAAGTTTTTAATAAAAGTAGTGTATGTTAAAAGAGAGGTATTAAAGCGCCAACGATTAATTTTGGGAGTAACAGAAGGTAATTCCAGATCTAATGTAACTGGGGCATTGTCAGGAATTAGAATAGTGCCAATTTCTGAACGTAGGATATGTTGGAATAAGGATTTAGATGTAAATAAATAATCCTGGATTGGGAAAAGTGTACTGGAGAAAAAAAAGTTTATTCTTGTAACATGGGATTACTGAGTCTCCATAAATCAATAGGAGCTCTCTATACAATAGTTGAAGTAAACTGTTTATGCATGGATGTGGGAATAAAATTAGTTTTAGAGGAACAATCTGAAAAAGGATCAAAAACAAGGTTACAATCACCTCCAAAAATTTAATAATCATCTGTAATAGACATCAACTTATTGGCAATATTAGGCCAAAACTTTTTATCAAAATGAGTAGGTGCATATACATTCAATATTGTTATTGGTGTGTTATTGATCATAAGTTTTAAAAGTAGCCAACGGCCTTCTGTGTTTTTTTCTTGTAATAGTAATTTAACATGTATTTTTTTTTTTACATAAAACAACAGCACCATTACGGTTACCCATGCCAGGAGATGTAAAGGCATAACCTACCCAATTACATTTGAGTTTACTAACCTCTGTATCATGACATGTGTTTCTTGTAACAATGCTATGTCTGCATTCCATCTGGCTAGATGTGTGAGAACTATTTGCCTCTTAATAGGGGAACCTATCCCTTTAACATTCCAAGTAGCTACAAAAATAACAGTACACCTATAAGTGGTAGGCACATAAGAAAACATAGTCATATCTAGAAAAGAACCCGTAGAGTAAAAGGAAAGAACTTGTAAACATAGAGGCACATAAATTGACCATTGAGACAAGGTAGCACCAACGTAACAGTTAAATAAAATATGAAAAGAATTAGTAATATATAACAGTTGAAAAAATATTGAAAGATTAAGGAAAATGATATGAGTAAAAACAAATTGAAAACAATAACAAAATATAGAGATATAGCTATGAAGAAGGAATTTAAATAGGGTAATGAAGAGAAGAGAAAGAAGGTAAAGAAGAGTTTAATGTTGAGAAAATAAAAGACATAGGGGGTGATTCTGACCCCGGCGGTCCTTGACCGCCGGGGCCAGGGTCGGCGGGAGCACCGCCAACAGGCTGGCGGTGCCCCGCAGGGCATTCTGACCGCGGTGGTTTGGCCGCGGTCAGATGCGGAAAACCGGCGGTCTCCCGCCGGTTTTCCGCTGCCCTGGGAATCCCCCGTGGCGGCGCAGCTTGCTGCGCCGCCACGGGGGATTCTGACAGCCCATACCACCATCCTGTTCCTGGCTGTTCTCCCGCCAGGAACAGGATGGCGGTATGGGTTGTCGTGGGGCCCCTGGGGGCCCCTGCAGTGCCCATGCCAATGGCATGGGCACTGCAGGGGCCCCCGTAAGAGGGCCCCACTTTGTATTTCAGTGTCTGCATTGCAGACACTGAAATACGCGACGGGTGCCACTGCACCCGTCGCACCTTCCCACTCCGCCGGCTCAATTCTGAGCCGGCGTCCTCGTGGGAAGGGGGTTTTACACTGGGCTGGCGGGCGGCCTTTTGGCGGTCGCCCGCCAGCCCAGTGTAAAACTAAGAATAGCCGCAGCGGTCTAACGACCGCGGTGCGGTATTCTGGAGGGAGGAAGTCTGGCGGGCGGCCTCCGCCGCCCGCCAGACTTAGAATGAGGGCCATAATGTATAAACGAACAAAAAGAACATGCCTATGTATCACATAAGGAATTGAGGGTGGTGACACCACAAAAGGAAGATGGCACGACTGGAACTTCGACAAGGTCAACAGGAGAGGAATCGGACCAAGTACAGAGACGATGACGTACTCATAATATTATCAACAACCAATACCTGATAAAAGAGACAAAAGATTAATACAAGAAATAAGATACATAAGGAAAAGGACATAAAATATAACTCGTATGAATAATAACGAATAATAAAACATGAAAACGAAGGGCAATATCTAGAAGTGAAAAAGGATGAATGAGATTCAAGTTGCAGGTTGGTTTGAAATGTCCATGTCTTCTCCTTTACATGAGTCTATGAAGCGTTGCAAAATCTTGGGGTCTTCATATACCGTTGTTTTATTTTTATATGTTACTTTAAAGGAGCATGGATGAAAAAGTACAAATCTTGTGTTTAAAGTACAAAGAGCTGGTCTCATGTCCCATGTCCAAAAACGTTTTTCTTCTGTGAGCCGTAAGTTTAGCATAGTCCTATGAAAAGAACAAGTGTGAACCCAACCATGAAATCTTTCCTTTCGATTTAGCAGCTCTAAGTATTTGAAGCAGCTCAACATATTCTGAAAGTATATAATAACACCTCTCGGTTTTCGTGATGAAGATGCTTGGTATGATGAATGACCTAGTCTGTGGGCTTGTTGTATATTCAATAAAGATGTAGAAGGAAGGTCCAAAAGCTTGGGAAGAAGAGATTGGGAAAATGTAATAGGATCTGAATCTTCTGTCCCTTCTGGTAAGCCATAAATACATAGATTGTTCCTTTTACTTCGGTTTTCTAAGTCTTCAGCATGCTTCCTGAGATGAAATACTTCAGATTTAAGCAATTGCCAACTTTGAAATGTATCTTCAACATCGCTGACTCGTTGTTCCACTTGAGTAACTCTATTCTCCATAGGAGACTAATGATCTGTTAAAGTCTGCAGTTTGTTATTAGTTTTTCCATAAATGGTCTTAAGGCACAAATTTCATCTAACAGTAGCTCCATTGAAATAGTATTAGGAGATTTAATTGGTGATGGAGGATCCTTTTTTAAGACGTTTAGTTGCTTAAGTCATGCCTACATTTTGTTTGGAAATTGACTTATTATTTTGCATTGGATTCCCATTAGGTGAAGAGGATGCCATATTCTCCAAAATATTGCTATCCATACTTGTTGCAAGAATTGAGAAAGGGTTATCTGAAAAATATTTGGTAGTTGTAGCAGAAACAGAAGACCGTGCCTGACTCTTAGTTCTTCCCATAAAATATGTTCATGTATAATTAAAATTATTCAGTGGGAAGGCTGAAAAGCTAATATTTCCACATATAGAAGATATTGAGAGAAATTCAGACTGAGTCCAATCAGCGCAAAAATATATGCGTTAAAATATAAAAGTAATGGAGCCAGAAATACTGGAACAGACAATTAAAAACAGCCTCGTTGAAAACATGAAGGATAGTAAAGCAAATGCGGTAGTATTGAAGAAGAGAATGAAGATTTATGTGAGTACAAAATGGTGGCCACAATATTCTCCTCAGAGTAGTCACTCCATTAAATAGACATAGAAACGGGCATAGCCGTAGAAGAAAACTGACCTGCAGGTAGCAGAAACCTTATTAGTTGTTTTCTTTACATTCCAGTAAAATTCTGCCCCTTCTGACAGGAAAAAACAGCCGATTTTCACCCGTGACCACGTCGGAGCTCACAGAGGTGCGGCCATCTTGAATCGGCGCCAAGCCACTCTCCTAAAAGTGGCATTTCTATAATGCTAATATTAAATCTGATGCTACCATTAAAGAGGAATTGTCATTACCATTTCAATGATATGAAACATGATGTAGCTACTCCTTTCTGATCAAGAATTGCAGCTTAAAATGTATTTAAGAATTCCGAATGCTGGCCTATTAGAGGAGTAGGCCTCACAATAGGGAAAAGGGACTTTGGGAATGTTTCACTACCAGGACATGCAAAACTTAAAAGTACATGTCCTACTTTTTATTTACATAGCACCCTGCCCTAAGGGCTACCTGGGCCCTACCTTAAGGGAGTCTTAAATGTAATAAAAGGGGAGGCTTAGCAGGAGGTTTTACATGCCAAGTCAAAGTAGCAGTGAAACTGCACACATAGGCTATGCACTGAGACATACTTAACGGCTACTGAAGTGAGTGGCGCAAACAGTGCTGCAGGCCTACTAGTAGCATTTAATTTACAGGCCCTGGGTATACGGTATACCACTTTACAAGGGACTTACAAGTAAATGAAATATGCCAAACAGGTGTAAACCAATGTTACCATATTTAGAGAAGAAAGCACATGCACTTTAGCACTGTTAGCAGTGGTGAAGTGCTCAGAGTCCTAAAGCCAACAAAAACAAGGTCAGAAAAAGAGGAGGAGGACGAGGAAGGCAAAAGGTTTGGGATGACCATGCCAGCTGGGCCATTTCCAACACTGCTCAATAAAAAAGTGAAGTTACGAGTAAACCCTAAATTAACCCATGCTCAAACCTTGGGTAGCTTGACACAGAGCAGTCAGGCTTAACTCAAATGCAATTTGTAAAGTATTTGTGCAACTCTTTAAACAAAGACACAGTGAAAACACACCACAGATGAGTCAAATTTCAAATGTATTGACATATCGAAATATAGAATCTCATCATCATACAATTACATTTCATCAATAAAACTGTTAAAAACAACCTACGAAATAAAGCAAAAGCATATAATTATATATATATATATTTATCCCCAAGTAAACCCACACAAGAAATAAAACCAACCCTTAAAATCATCCGTCAATTCCAACAATTCTTATAACGAACAGTAAAGAATAAAGTTGACAGCAATTGAGCTCAAGTTAGTGCAAATCGCCTCGTTAAAATATAATTGAACTCAAAACCTATCTTGCATATTTGTGAAAATCAACATTCAATAGAAAGAGAAAGACCAAATTTGCAAACAACCTGGGTGGAAAGCATTTGAGCGCACATCAATGCCAGAGACCTCACATAAATAGAACTATAAAGACCTATGGCTCTGAGCCAACTCTCCCAAGAGCCTTGAGTGCTCTGAGGCGAATGTACCAGGCAGCACAAATGAATTTGGAAATAGCTGTTACTACTACCAGTGAAGGATCGCTTTTACAAATCCTTTAGGCACTGACGTGATCAAAAAGAGATTTTTACATAGAGGAACAATCAATTTTCTCCCTGGGACTGCATAATTAGGGCAGAAGAAAAGACCACACAAGAGTACTCCCATAGGGTTAGGAAAATAGAGTAATCTTTCATGAATGAAACAAGACCAAAATGACAAAAATCCAATACGTAGAACCAGAGATATTTAATGTTAGAAATTTTAACAAAAATATTGCCAAAAGGTGTAAAAAACAAAGTGCCAGCTGTAGACATCTGTTTGCACCAGAACGTGATAATGTCAAAATTTCAGGCCAATAGCGATGGAACACAGGCCGTCTACAGGATCACAGCCAGGCCCCTGAACAGAGTACCTTAAATCCTGGTTTGCTGCATTGAAGGGATTTGCATCAAAGATGTATCGCGCTGCCAAAAAGATATGATAGTTCTGAGATACAGCATGGCTGCGGTGTGAGGTCCTGCAGTGTCATTGAGGATCCCGTCAACGAGGGCTTTCGATGCGATGTCCAGCATTAAAGATGCGTTGCGCTGATGAGGTGATGCATCGGTTCCAAGGAGCTGTGAGACTTCAAAGCAGAGTCTTTCACAGTTAAGACTGCCATCAATGAGAGATGCGAAGGACTGTGGCAAGGATGTGGTGTGCAGCAGCATTTCCAATTCAGGGATGGGCTGCGATGCAGGTCTTTGCAGCAGTTCCAAACCCCATAGCAGCCACAATGCTTCCATTCTGTCCGGGATTGCACGGTACAGTAGGTGAAATGCGTCAGTTCCACTGGATCCTCAGAGACTCCCAGCACACCTTTGGCCCATTTCCAAGGGTCCAGGATTGGGTGGCACCACATGGCAGGGTAGACTTGCTGATGGCTGAGTGCAGGTGCAGGTACAAGGTTGTTGGAAACCTCTTGTGTCCCTGAGACTTCAGATCAGCAGGCCAGCAAACTTAGAACCACTCTAGGGTTCTGGGTTTAAAAGATGTAGGTCCAGTCCTTCTCAGCCAGGCAAGACGGCAGCAGGCAGCAGATCAGCACATGAGAGCAGGAGTCCAGCAGAGTAGCAGTCCTTTTAGCAGCACAGCAGACATTATTCCTGGCTGAGTCCCCATTGGTCCAGAGGTGTACTGAAGAGTTGGTGTCTGAGGTCCAGCATTCATACTCGGTTTTGCCTTTGAAGCGGGTGAGAGACTTCTAGAGGTTTCCTTTTGACATCTCTAGGTATCCTGCCATCCCCGCCCTCGCTCCAGACTAACTACAGGGGGTATGCAGCCATTTGTGTGGAGGCAGGACATGGACTATTCAAGCATAAGACTGGGTCCAGCTCTGCCCTTCCATCCTGCCAGTGATGGTCCATTCAGGTGCACCTAAGCTCTTCAATGAGTGTGGCTGTCTAGGAGGAATACACAACGCCCAACTGTGATCTTCACCCTCTAATGTGACCAGAGAGAGGCTACAGGCACTAAGGTGGTCATTCTGACCTCGGCGATAAAAGGCGCCTACCGCCGGTCAGAAATCCTCCATAATCCCGCCGCGGTCGCGGAAACCCGCCACGGTCATTCTGACCCGCAGAAGGCAAACCTCCGAAAATCCGACCGCCACAACAGACCGCCAGACCAGCGGTCGGCGGAAAAGTGGAGGTGACAAAACCTCCACCGTCACGCCAACAGAAATACGCCCATGCCATTACGACCCACGAATCCACGCGGCGGTCGTTCAAACGCGGTATTCCATTGGCGGGACACACCGCCGCGGTCAGAATACACACAAACGAACAAAACTCAGCCACATTGGACGATTTGAATCCCACACACCTGATACACATACACACACCACTCCCACACACACAATACAATATAAAACACACACCCACATCACCCACAAACCCCTACGCGAAAAAATTCTGAAAGAAGGCCAGAGCGAGACACCAGCATCCACAAACTAACAGCCACAGCCACTCAACACCATCACCCACACACTATCCACACACAAAACAACACACACCACCACACTCAACTCACTTAAATACACATACTCCACCCCACACATCATACACACCACCCCATGGCACCCCAAAGACAACCCCGCTTCACAGACGAAGAACTCAGGGTCATGGTGGAAGAAATCGTTCGGGTAGAGCCCCAGCTGTTCGGCACACAGATACAATACACCAGCATTGCCCGGAGGACGGAGCTATGGCAGAGGATTGTCGACAGGGTCAACGCAGTGGGACAGCACCCCAGAAATCGGGAAGACATCAGGAAGCGATGGAACGACCTACGGGGGAAGGTGCGTTCCATGGTATCCAGGCACAACATCGCCGTGCAGAAGACTGGCGGAGGACCCCCACCTCAACCCCCACAATTCACATCATGGGAGGAGGAAGTCTTGAACATCCTGCATCCTGATGGCCTCGCAGGAGTCGGCGGAGGAATGGATACTGGTAAGTTGAAGCTTCAATACTGCTTCCCCCCCACCTGCATGCCAAATCAGACCCCAACCCTCACCCCCATCCTCGAACCCCACCCTCACCCCCACCCCCATCCTCACCCCCACCCTCACCCCCACCATCATCCTCACCCCCACCACCATCCTCCCCCCCTCCCCCAGCACACCTATTCCCCGCCAATGTCTCACCATCACAACCCACACATCCCCAAACCTAGGCCTGCATGCCTCCACTAAGCATGGACACCCATCACCAAAGCATGCCCAATGCATATACACATCCCCCCCACAAGCCACCCTCTCCAAAGCCCCCACACACGAATGCCAGCACTTGGGGACACGAGAACCCATAGATACACCCATATGCCACTCATTGAAACTATAACCATACCTCTATACCCCTGCAGGACCCGACCGTCAACACACCGCGGCGGAGGGGCCAGTATTCTCCACACCCCCCACCCAAGAGGCCGTCAGCGATGACAGCAGCTCTGTCGACCTGGACACCGATGACCAGCCCGGACCATCGGGGACCTCTGGACAGTCGGTTCCCCTCGCACAGGCCACTACAGACCCAAACCCCTCTGGGAACACCAGCACAGCTCCCACCCAGCGGGCCCATGCCTCTGTCTCCAGGGTGCGTCAATCTGCGGTGTGTCTACCACTACAGGGCACCCAGGATAACCCACCACCCCAACAACAACAGGGACCTGGGGGCAGTGGTAGTGGGCACACCGGCCAGGGGGCAGAGGCCCAGGGAAACAGGGGAACTCGGAGGGCAGCTGTGCGACAGGGGGGGGAGGAGAGGCCCAGGGAACCCACTCTCCACGAGGTCCTCACCACCATCATGGGAGCATACAACCGCTCCCAGGAGACGATGGCGACGGTACTGGCCCGGTTCCAGGAGATCCAGGTACTGCAGGAGGAACACTATCGGGGGTACAGGGAGGACATCAGAGCCATCAACACCACCCTGGTTACCATGGTAGGGCTGCTGCAGGACCTCGTCAACACCAGGGCGGACACTGAACAACACCCAAGGGCCCCTGCCACTAGCCTGGACCAAGAACAGCCAACCACCTCCGCCGGCGCTAGTGGACAGGAGGCCCCCGCACAGCAGCAGCCCACCAGACCCCCACCTCCTGCAGGAGAAGAACCACCCCGCAAGAGGGCCCTGAGATCTCGCAAGAAGACAGAGTAGGATGTCAAGACCCCCGCCAGCAATGGATACCACCTGATGTCATCCCACTGTCCCACATTGTCACCCTGTCCATCCTTGAACTGCCCATGCTCCATCTCTCCACAGGCCTCTGGACAATGCACCTGTGTGACTGTTACTCTGGACTCTGCCATGGACATTCCTTCACCATAGCCCCCACCCACTTGAAACCACCCATCCCATTTTGAGCACTTAAATAAACACATATTTTGCACCAAAATATCTGGAGTCTGGCTGTGATTTCAAAATATTGTAATTGACAAGACAGTGCAAATATGTCCTTGTACATGGTGAAGTCAACAAACAGCTGCCACAAAGCTGTAGTCCATGGGGAAATGAAGCACAGGACTCGTAGTGGGGACCCCAGATCTGAAATAGGGAGGGAAAAGCCAAAACTCAGTCATCATACACTGGGGCAAATAGACAGGCAGCAGAGATGCAGGAGAGTAGTTAACATTTACTAAATTATCTTTGAAATGTTACCTGTGTCCTATTGGAAGTACTGTTCAATGATTCTGTCCCTGTTGTCTGTTTCAGCCCCGTTGTCTTCCTCCTCGTCACTCTCCTCAGGTTCCACCGCTGCCACAACACCCCCGTCTCGACCATCCTCCTGCAGGAAAGGCACCTGGCGGCGCAAAGCCAGGTTGTGAAGCATGCAGCAGGCCACGATGATGTGACACACCTTCTTAGGTGAGTACATTAGGGATCCACCTGTCATATGCAGGCACCTAAACCTGGCCTTTAGGAGGCCAAAGGTGCGTTCGATCACCCTCCTAGTACGCCCATGGGCCTCATTGTACCGTTCCTATGCCCTGGTCCGGGGATTCCTTACTGGGGTCAGTAGCCACGACAGCTTGGGGTACCCAGAGTCCCCCACTAGCCATACACGGTGTCTCTGTAGCTGTTCCATCACGTAAGGGATGCTGCTATTCCTGAGGATGTAGGCGTCATGCACTGACCCTGGGAATTTGGCATTTACATGCGAGATGTACTGGTCAGCCAAACACACCACCTGGATGTTCATTGAATGGTAATTTTTTCTGTTCCTGTACACCTGCTCCCTGTCTCTTGGGGGAACCAAAGCCACATGGGTCCCATCAATGGCACCAATTACGTTGGGAATATGTCCAAGGGCGTAGAAATCACCCTTCACTGTAGCCAATTCGCCCACCTCAGGGAAAATGATGTAGCTCCTCACGGATTTCATCAGGGCAGACAACACTCTGGATAACACCTTCGAAAACATGGGCTGAGACATCCCAGAAGCAATTCCCACGGTTGTCTGAAATGACCCACTTGCCAAGAAATGGAGTACTGACATGACCTGCACCAGAGGGGGAATCCCTGTGAGTTGGCGGATGGGGGACATCAGGTCGGGCTCCAGCTGGGCACACAGTTCATGGATAGTGGCACGGTTAAGACGGTAGGTCAGGATAATGTGGCGTTCTTCCATTGTCGACAGGTCCACCAGCGGTCGGTACACGGGAGGATTCATCCGTCTCCTCGCCCAACCCAGCGGACGGTGCCTAGGAAGGACAACATGGAGCACACAGTCAAGCAACCCACAGGTACGTACTCACAGCTAGCACAGTAAACGATTCTCTATGCAGTGAATGGCGTGTCTGAGTGGCTATGCAAGGCCTAGGCCTGTGTGACGCAGTTGAAATTGAGCCATGTGGGCCCTGGAAATGGCGGCTGCCTGACCTGTGAAGTGTGACAATGGGATGTGAGGTCAATGCGCTGGCGTGGCACACCGCGGCGGGCGGCGGGCCAAGACCGCGGCGCCAAGCCGCATTGGTTAACATTGAAGCCTATGGGTTTCAGGAGCCAATGGCGAAGGGCGCCGGCGGTGGCGGGACGCACCGCCGCGGTACGCACCGCCGCGGACGTGACCGCCATTTTCTATCTACTTATCCACTTGCGACTTGAACTTTCACAGGAGAGGACCTATACTGCAAGTGTTGCTGTGACCTCGGTCTGGAAGGGACAATGGCTGCTGCGCCTGGGGAAAGGGCCCCTGCCTTCACTGGAGAGGAGTTGGAGAAACTTGTGGATGGGGTCCTCCCCCAGTATGCGCTACTTTACGGTCCTCCAGACCAACAAGTGAGTTTAATTCAATCTGGATTTGGGGCCACTGGCTGGCTTGGGGGCCTGGCGGGGGGCCTGGCAGGGATGGGGGGCATGTTGGGCCTGGCGGGGGGCATGGCGGGGGGCCTTGCGGGGATGGGGGGCATGTTGGGCCTGGCGGGGGCATGGCGGGGGGCCTGGCGGGGATGGGGGGCATGTTGGGCCTGGCGGGGGCATGGCGGGGGGCCTGGCGGGGATGGGGGGCATGTTGGGCCTGGCGGGGGGCATGGCGGAGGGCCTGGCGGGGATGGGGGGCATGTTGGGCCTGGCGGGGGGCATGGCGGGGGGCCTGGCGGGGATGGGGGGCATGTTGGGCCTGGCGGGGGGCATGGCGGGGGGCATGGCGGGGGGGCCTGGCGGGGATGGGGGGCGTTGGGCCTGGCAGGGGGCATGGCGGGGGGCCTGGCGGGGATGGGGGGCATGTTGGGCCTGGCGGGGGGCATGGCGGGGGGCCTTGCGGGGATGGGGGGCATGTTGGGCCTGGCGGGGGGCCTGGCGGGGGGCATGGCAGGGGGCCTGGCGGGGATGGGGGCGTTGGGCCACTGGCAAGGAAAATGCTGACAAACTTGAACGTGGTATTTCTCCCTCCCTGTACGTGTCACATAGGTCCGCGCCCATGAGAAGATCGGGATTTGGCGTGCCATCGCCAAGGAAGTCCGGACCCTGGGGGTCCACCATCGACGGGGCACCCACTGCCGCAAGAGGTGGGAGGACATCCGCCGCGGGACCAAGAAGACCGCCGAGTCTCTGCTGGGGATGGCCTCCCAACGTAGGCGGGGTGCCTGCCGTCAACTGAGCCCCCTGATGTTCCGGATCCTGGCGGTGGCCTACCCTGATTTGGATGGGCGCGTGAGGGCAGCACAGCAGACACAAGGGGGTGAGTACAAGCATTATCTACTCTGTTGTCGCGCAGTGGAGGTGTCTGGGTGGGGGAGGAGGGCTGGGGGTCCCCCTAGGCCAGGGCGATATCTGTAGGCTGGGCACCCCCGTAAACCCCTGTGTCCCCAGCCACCACCCTCAGTAGTTTGTCAGTACAGCCATCCCTGGGCCGTGTCATCCATGGGTGCAGTTGTCAACTCTAGGCGTGTAGGGCATGTTCCACGGAATGCGTAGCGGACCCCAAGTGCGCAACTTAGTGCAGGGGGCATCTGTGTCTGTCATGTCCGCTAACTGTACCGGAGATCCATGTAATCAATATCCCTTTATTTCTCTCTCCCCCCCCCCTTTTTGTTTGTCTTTCTGTGCTTGTGTGCATCAGCATCATCAGGCGGAGGAGAAGTGGCATCGGGGCAGGAGGGAGCTGCATCTCACATTGCCCAGGAGGGCCATGCCACAGAGTCAGACTGGACCAGTGAGACGGAGGGCGAGGGGAGCTCCACGACGGGGACGACTGGACCCTGCAGCGACACGGACACGTCCTCGGAAGGGGGCTCCCTTGCGGGAGTGGCACCATCCGTGCCCCCCGCCATTACAGGTACAGCCGCCACCCAGCGCACCATCTCCGCCCTCCCAGCAGCCCCTCAGCGTTCGCCCCGTGCCCGCTCTGCCAGGAAGCCGGGCATCTCCTTCGCCCCAGGCACCTCAGGCCCTGCCCCTGTTACCCCCGCTGCCCTCAGTGAGGAGGTCATTGACCTCCTCCGAACGCTCATTGTTGGGCAGACTACCCTTTTGAATGCCATCCAGGGGGTGGAGAGGGAGGTTCATCGCAGCAATGCGTACCTGGAGGGCATTCATTCGGGTCAGGCTGCCCATCAGCGATCGTTCCAGGCTCTGGCCTCAGCACTGACGGCAGCCATTGTCCCTGTCTCCTGCCTGCCTCTACTAACTCCCTCCTCCCAGTCTCCTGTTCCTCTGCCTGTCCCACCCACACCATCAGACCAGCCTGCACACACCTCAACTCCCAAGAGAAGCTCATCCAAACATAAGCACCACAGATCACGCAGACATTCACACACGCAACATTCCGATGCAGACATGCCAACAGTCACTACCACCTCTGTGACCCCCACCTCCTCGTCTCCCTCCTCCCTCCCTGTGACGTCTACACTCACACCTCCATTCACCTCACCATCAGCCAGTGTTTCCATCACCAGCACACCCTCCACTCCAGTCCGCACACGTGCAGTCACCACCCCCACTGCCATTTACACGTCCCCTGTGTCCTCTCCCACTGTGTCTGTCACCCCCTCTTCCACACCACACAAACGCAGCCACCCACCCACCCAACAGCCATCCACCTCACGACAGCCTATCCCTCCTGCACCTGCACCCAAAGACAGCAAACGTGACACACCTACAACCACATCCTCTCCCTCCACTCCCATTCCCACTGTACCTACCACTCTCCATTGTCCCAAGAAGCTCTTCCTCGCCACTACTAACTTCTTTCCTGACCCTGAGCCCCCCCCTCCTTCTCGTCGGGGTAAGAAGAGCACCTCAGCCACCACCAGCCCTGCAGCCCCCTTGACAAGGGTGCAGGGGTATTGGAGCCCGCCAGCCCGCATGTCTGGATCTTCGCCCAGCAGCAAGGGGACAGCCAGCCCACCCCCTGGGAAGAGGAGCAGAAGGCGGAAGGGGCGCCGCAGGAGCCCGCCTTCTACATCCCCCCCGGACACCACCCAGAGACAGTCACCAGCCACAGCTCCAAAGGGAGGAAAGGGCCACAGGCCCACGACTAAGGAGGGCAAGGGCAGCAAGTCGGAGAGGTCAGGCAGCAGGCCTGCTGCCCAGGAGGAGCCCACAACCCCCATAGCCGCTGCCCCGGGAGGAACCGGCACAGCTGCCCCGGGAGAGCCCACCACCCCCATAGCCGCTGCCCAGGGAGGACCCAGCCCAGCTGGCCAGGAGGGCCCCACCACCCACAGCCCAGGTGGGCATTGAAGGAGCACCATCCCCGCTGCCCAGGAGGGCACCACCAGGCAATTAGCAGTTGGCCATAGACCGGCCGCCGTCTCCAGAACCGCTGAACTGGGCCCCGCCGTCTCAAGCACCGCTCCGCTGGGCCCCGCCGTCTCAGGAACCACTGAACTGGGCCCTTCAAGGCAAGGAGCGCTGAACTGGGCCCCGCCGTCTCACGCACCGCTCCGCTGGGCCCCGCCGTCTCAAGAACCGCTGAACTGGGCCCTTCAAGGCAAGGAGCGCTGAACTGGGCCCCGCCGTCTCAAGCACCGCTCCGCTGGGCCCTTCAAGGCAAGGAGCGCTGAACTGGGCCCCGCCGTCTCAAGCACCGCTCCGCTGGGCCCCGCCGTCTCAGGAACCGCTGAACTGGGCCCTTCAAGGCAAGGAGCGCTGAACTGGGCCCCGCCGTCTCAAGCACCGCTCCGCTGGGCCCTTCAAGGCAAGGAGCGCTGAACTGGGCCCCGCCGTCTCAAGCACCGCTCCGCTGGGCCCCGCCGTCTCAGGAACCGCTGAACTGGGCCCTTCAAGGCAAGGAGCGCTGAACTGGGCCCTTCAAGGCAAGGAGCGCTGAACTGGGCCCCGCCGTCTCACGCACCGCTCCGCTGGGCCCCGCCGTCTCAAGAACCGCTGAACTGGGCCCTTCAAGGCAAGGAGCGCTGAACTGGGCCCCGCCGTCTCAAGCACCGCTCAGCTGGGCCCTTCAAGGCAAGGAGCGCTGAACTGGGCCCCGCCGTCTCAGGAACCGCTGAACTGGGCCCTTCAAGGCAAGAACCGCTGGCCCTTTGGCAGACGTGGCAGGGCAGGATCTATCTCGGGCAGGGCTGCAGGATGTCCTCTGGCCAACTTGCCTCCTCCAGTGGCAGTGGGGTCTGTTATGGACTGTATGGACTGTGGCTTTGCTCTCCCCAGGATGGCCCAGTGGGCAGGCCACCCACTGTATGGACTGTTTGGACTGTGGCTTTGCTCTCCCCAGGATGGCCCAGTGGGCAGGCCACCCACTGTATGGACTGTTTGGACTGTGGCTTTGCTCTCCCCAGGATGGCCCAGTGGGCAGGCCACCCACTGTATGGACTGTTTGGACTGTGGCTTTGCTCTCCCCAGGATGGCCCAGTGGGCAGGCCACCCACTGTATGGACTGTTTGGACTGTGGCTTTGCTCTCCCCAGGATGGCCCAGTGGGCAGGCCACCCACTGTATGGACTGTTTGGACTGTGGCTTTGCTCTCCCCAGGATGGCCCAGTGGGCAGGCCACCCACTGTATGGACTGTATGGACTGTGGCTTTGCTCTCCCCAGGATGGGCCAGTGGGCAGGCCACCCACTGTATGGACTGTTTGGACTGTGGCTTTGCTCTCCCCAGGATGGCCCAGTGGGCAGGCCACCCACTGTATGGACTGTTTGGACTGTGGCTTTGCTCTCCCCAGGATGGGCCAGTGGTCATGGAGTCCCCTCGTGGATCTGGCGTCGTGTACTCAAGTGGCTGAGGTGCCCCCCCTTCCCTTCCCCCTGAGGTGCCTGTCCTATTTTCTTTCTGATGCCCCTGCAGTGTTCTCTCCGTGGAGTTCTTGTCGTGGGACTGGGCCTTGCCCCTTTGCACAGGACCCCTGTGATCCACGGACAGTGGTTGGACTACATTTAGTAGCTGTATATATTTTGTACATAGTTTATTTATTTATTGCGATTACTGGTGTACATATTTCAATATATCTGCCCGTTTATGATCTCTTCTTTTGGTCTTTGCATTATTTCGGTGGGGGGGGTTTGTGGGTTGTGACAGTGATCTGTGGGAATGCATTGATGTGTGTGTTGTAGTGGGTGTGGGTGGGTGGGTGTGTGCCGGTAATCTTTTCCCTCCCCTGTGTCGTAGGTGCAGTACTCACCGATGTCTTCCGCGCCGCCGGGCGTGCTCCTGGTATATGAGCAGGTATAGGAGTGCGGGGATGACCTGCAACTCTGGTTCCATACTGCCGGAATCTCGCGTGGAGTGCGTAGAGGTGAGCGTTTTCCCGTTCGTAGTCTGTTTCCGCCGTGTTCTTATCGGCGGTGCTCACGCCCCGGAAAAGGTGGCGGATTGGTGGGTCGTAATAGGGTGGGCGGTACATTGTCTGCCGCCTGGCTGTTGGTGGGAACCGCCGCGCTGTTTGTTTGTACCGCCGTGGCGGGCGGAGTGTTAAGTTGGCGGGCTGTGTTGGCGGTTCCCGCCAGGGTCAGAATTGCATATTTTAGACCGCCGGCCTGTTGGCGGCTTGGCCGCCGCTTTATCACCGACCGCCAGGGTCAGAATGAGGGCCTAAGTGGCTAAGGGAGGAAAATGAAAACTTTCTAAAGCTGGCAGTTTCAAAATTGTAATTTAAAATCCGACTTTACCATAAGAGAGGATTTTTCATTACAATTCTAAAGACACCAATGTGAACTGGTTATTTGCTCCAATATATAAATTACAGCATATTGAATACAATAAGGTAATTCCAATGCTAATATATTGAAGAGCTAGACCTCTCAGCAGTGAAAAATGGATTTAAGAATGTTTTTCTACCAGGACATGTAAAACTTAAAAGTACAGGTCCAACTTTTTAATTACACTGCACTCTATCCTAGGGGTTAATTACATGAATTAAAAAAGGGGGGTTGCTCTGGTAAAAGGTTCATTTTGCCAGAGTAAAAACACAGTTATAAACTGATCACAATGGTTGTAATGGCAGGCCTGAGACATGCTTGAAGAGCAACATAAGTGGGTGGCACAGTAAATGATGCAGGCCCACTTGTAGCTTTCAGTTTACTCAGGGATTATAAGTAAATATTGCAATTGGAGATAAGCCAATGTTACCATGTTTCAAGAAATGAGCACATTTACTTTAGCACTGGTTAACAGTGGTAAACTGTGCCGAGTCCTACGGCCAACAAAAATTAGATCAACAAAGAGTACAAGAAGAAGGCAAAAGGTTTGGGAGAAGACCACACTAAGGCTGAAAGAACTAATGCACCCACATCTATCTAAAGATGAAGGACTCCCAACACTTCCTTTCCTCTATGCACTGCTTGCAGGATGTACAAAACTGAATGAGGCAGTGAGATTAAAATTTAAAGCACAGAAAATGGAATTTCTTATTCTCTGCACTAAAACTAATAGTGGATTAAGAAACTGGGGACACTAGGTATCACTACCAAATAATCTAATCAACGAAGTCTCTAGACATCGTTCAGCACTTTTAGCCTTTACACACATACTGAAGCCACTGTTAAATGTGTTTCCATCTATCTATGATCCATAGGAAACAACAGGTATTTCCTTCACAAATCTGACTTAGTACAACCATTGGACATTTCTAAAATTGATGAGTGCAGTGTTCTTTCAGGTGCGTACTTAGATAGAGTTTTACATTTTTAAAATTGATCCTTCACTCTGCAGCCCATCCCATTGCTGAGAAAAAGACATTGCATCAGTCTCATTCTGAAGTCTCTAAAATGTCTAACCCTCGATGTGTGCCACAGCTTCAGGACTTCCTGTATCAAGTACAAGGCTTTGTAGTCAGAATCCTCTACATTTTTTGCCTCAGAACTAACTCATCTTGACAGAGCAGGAAATATGAGAGGACATTAGACCGTTCACTTCAACATCAGAAGATTCAATAAATCATCTACCACAAAAAGAACCTTCTCCAAAAATGTCCTCCCTATAGACCTATGAACTGATCCCTCCTTCTGACTGTACATATCTGAATTGAAGAAATATTTAATGTATACCGGTTGGACTCATATTCCCTTTCCACCTAGCACCTGTCTCTTTCTCATCTTCATTTGGCTACTCCTTTCCCAGTAGAACCTCATATTTTCCTTTTCTGTTGGCATTTCTAGTGTTTTTTTCTGCCTCCTATTGTGTATTACCTCTCTTGTTTGTTTTTGTTCTCTGCAAACTGTTGTAAAGATGCACTAACCATCCAATCCATTGGGAGCAATGTGAGTTTTAAGAATTCTTGAACCCACTGCCAATTTTACACGAACAAAATGCAGCATAGAAATAGACCCAGGAAAGGGGAGTGGGACAAGAGAGAGAAGCAGAGATACTGCCCATCATCACACTACTGGATTACACAGCTGGCTACTGCAGGAGCTTTGATATCTAAAGATAAAGGAAGCCTTTAAATATGGTGATGGTACTGAGTTTGTCATCTAACCTTCAATATTACGATATTACAGATGGTATACTTGCTGACACTGTATTTCTTGCTCTCTGTTTTAAAATGGACCTCAATATTTTACTGAGATGAAATATAATAAATAATTATATTATAACTGTAAACAACACTTTGAATAATTATATGCTGTTTCCTAATTATCTTAATACCATACTTGTTCGAATAACTTGCTCTATAACAATGATAAGGTCTTTGTTAGATGTGATGCTACAGAATCTGCTTGTACAAGCAATTAAATTAAATAGTTCTACCAAGCAGAACATTCCCTGTGGAAAGAAACAAAGTACAACAATTGAGTGCATTAACGCGTCCCTTTATGATAATTTATTACACATGAGGACTCGTTTTAGGCCAATGGATCTTTTGACCCAGTTGAGAGACACCTTAGGACGAGATAGCTAATCAATATGTCAATCAATACGTCAATAATGTCATCAATATTTATCATAACAATACATTTCAAAGTCATTAGTCAATTCCAAACTCTACCATGACTTTGCAGCCATGAATGACCACACCAGTTTAGTAGAATTGTATAGGTTTTATTCCCTATTGATTACAAATCTAAAAAACAGATGCGTTAATCTCAATGCCAAGAAACACAATAGCATAGTCACGATATGGCAATTTTTATAAGATTTCATTAAGGCGAGAATCACAAACATCAGAATATAACACGGCGTGAACATAGATCAATTTAGCATAGTGTCAATAATGCGTCAGTTCAACAAAGCATAGATTTGGTCGTTTGTCTATTTGCGTCAGTTTAGTGAACACTTGTCCTAACCACTAATTAGCATTGGCATGTTGGGCTTCATGCAAAACAATTTAGAACACCAATTTGGAAAACATCTAGCTATGGTCTCTGTCAAAAGTAAGCAGTTGGTACCTAGAAAGGAAAGCAAACAGACAAATCACAATTGCATTGTCATAATTACCCTCCAAAGTTTATGTCAGCGCTCAGGTTCAGTCTTCGTCTTCAGGACATCAGTCATATCACCATCAGTCAGGACTCAGATTCCGGGGCAAAGTGGGCACTTTCCTCATAAGGGGGTAAAGTGTAATATGGGCAAATCTAAGGGTGAGGATGGTTTTTAGTAAAGCAACCAGTCACCAAACAGAGTGACAAAGTTTCTGGATAAAATCAATAGCATTCCCTAACCCACCTAAATGGCTCCCAGTGTCATGGGTTTTTATCCCTTTTTTGTTGTACATTCCCCCAAAATTCTATTGGACATTTGTTATACCCCACTATCTTTAACCTATCAGAAAACACATTAGGTCACCTAACTCTTCACCCCATATTATTTTACAAGTCTTTGATTCGTTACCTTATTCGATGTCTTCAGAGGTGGCACGTCCGGTATGATTTCATCTTTCTGTAATTCTTTGCACATCTTTTGGTCAGTAGCTCCATTGTCTTCACCGGTTTGAATGACCTTGTACATTACATTAATCTACACTGTTTCATTTGGTTTTAATATCATCCTACAAGCAATGGAAAAATTAATTGGAATGGATCTAGCATGGTTACATTCGTCTTCTGGTTTGAAGGAAAAAAATCAAAGTTCATGTCCTTTTGTGAGTCAGCACACTGCAAGATAGGAAAAATAAATTTAATATGAGAGCCAAGCAGATAAACCTCGGCTCATGCTAACTTAAGGCCTATAAGAATTTCAGCACAAATTCAATGATATAATTATTAATGATTAGTATAAACTTATTTAATATAATAGTAATACATAAACTTTTTAGTAATCATTATTAGTCCACGTATACATTGGCGGCCACTCCCAGTGGTCACATTTCAGGTGCACATTTAAGCAAAATTATTATTACGGTTTTCTGTATTATCACACATTAATTCAGAAACATTTCATGTTAATATAGATTATATAAACTACGCTCTCTCAAGTGTGTAATCTTAATGGGGGACTTCTTGTGAGAGTAAACAAACAACCAAATATGGGTTGGAATCTTAATGAAAGACTCTTTGTGAAAATTGCAAAAGACAAAATATGAATTTGTAATCCAAATAAATGACTCTTTAAGAAATAGTGTGGAGGGACAAAACGTCACTAACTATGACAGCTGCTGCAAGTATGTATCATAAGTGCCTCTCAAGGAAGCTATGGGCCATAAAGAATTTACTCTGTAGGGTTTCAGTAATAGCCACCACAATTTGCAAGTGTTGTGAGAGTCTAGTGGCTCTGTGAGACATAATGGGGCTCATTATGACCACCAGCATTGCGGAGGTGGTCTGACTGCTGCCAAAGCGGTGGTCTAACTGCTTTGGTGGTGGTCTGACTGCCACATTATGATTGTGCTGGTCGTGCTGAAGTGGGACTGCCAACACCTCCAGTTCTCCTCCACAGGAGGAACTGGCGGTCCTTGCATTCCTAATGTGCTAGGGAAGCGCTGAAAGCAGTGACACCCTAGGGATTATGACCACCCTCTCCACCAGCTTTTACATGGCGGTAGCACGCCATGTAAAGGCTGGCGGAGACGGGGTGCAGGGTGCCACAGAGGGGGCTCTGCACTGCCTATGCACTTGGCATGGGCACTGCAGGAGCCCATCTATCCAGTCCCGTTGCAATGTTCACCTGTCTGTTTTGCACCCTACGCACTACAGCATAGCCGCCTGCTTTATTATGACCCAGCGTCAATGTTGTAGGCCATTTTTGCTGGGCCAGCGGGCAGTAACACAATTTTCACCCGCCTATCCAGCGGGAAACTCCTAATAGAGCCTGCAGGAAGGTGTCCACACTGCGGCAACCTGACCGTAGGACTTCGGCGGACAAGGAAAACCATCCTCCAATGTCGTAATGACCCCCATAGTTCTTCTTGCCTTTACTGAAATGTTTAGTACAGTAGAGCTCTCTGAAATGTGAAGCTTCTATCCAGATGACACACACACACAATGCACCTCCCTATCCTCTTCTGCTTAGGAAGTTTCAAATGTTGAGGAAATTCTGAGTAGCCTGTCATGTGGGACCATTGGGCAGAGGTAAGCACAACTCATGCAGCACCATGGCAATTATATGGATACCTAATACATTAAAATGAAAATAATGTTATTTCACAGGACAGGGAGCAGAAATGTCTTTCAAGAACTATGAGACTGGGTGTGGGCCCTTTTTCTTACTCTTGCAGTCAGTGTACTAAACTAGTTCCTCAATGTTTAATTCATTAGTATATTGCCTGCATATCTTTGTTCTAGTCAATGTCACAAAGATGTGTATGTAAATAGGTGTACCTTTTACGTAGTGCTGTACATATGGTTACAACAAATAATTACTAAATGGATTAAAGTGAGATGTAATTCAAAGAGAGAGAAAAGGGGGTGTTAGGAAGAAATGTCTATCATAACAGCACATCAAAAACTCCTAGACGCAATTACAACTGCACTAACATTACATTGCATACATTGGGCATGAGATTCTTTGGATATTTTTGATAATGCTTTTTCCAGAACACCCGGTCCAGAAGTGCAACCGTTTTTAGTGTGTGATTGTGTTCATTCTATAACTAATAATTATATTAACTCAAAATTAGACATTATTTATTTATGTATGTAATATACTGTAATTGTATTTTTATGATTTAATTTCGTCTTAATTTATTTTGAACATTTTAAGTTTTCTCTGAATAAATCGTTTTTGTGTTGTGATGCATTTCTTTGGTGTAATGTGACACTTTATAAATATATTGTATCAATTTCAAAATGTTAGGTTGTTTCTTGGTTGTTAGATATTTGTAAAGTGTATCTGCTTATATTTGTCAAGTGTCTCTGCTCTTTCTTCGCTTTTTTAATACACATTTGATTTAAAGTACAATAATCCAATTAATGTCTATTTAGACTGTTTTTTGCAAGTATTCATTTGTCTGTGTTTGCATACTTCTAATCTAATCGTAGAAGTTGCTACTATTGATTTGTTACTTGTCATGTTCTTTACTTAATACACATTATTACCCGTGCTTCATATGGACTACAATTTGGAAGTAATCCATATGACAGTATTGATTATTAGACGTATGCAAGCTGATCTACATATAAATAACAAACAAGCACACACACACACACACATACACACTTCTCTCAAACGTCAGCGCCTAGTAATGTATTGGAAAATGAATGTTGCACAGATCTATCAATGTACTACTACTTTGAATATGAAAACGTCTACATTGTTTATACTAATGAAACATTCTATTGAGTTCAACACTGGAGTTTGTATTTATGGATAATGCGATCTGATTAGAAATAAATAGAAACAAGCATTTACAATGCAATGGGTTTCGCGTTTGCTCATGTTAGAGCTGATCGCGTTGTAAACTCCTAACCCGACTTTTCACCTATCGGGCAAAAGAGCATTTATGTACACAACCCGAAAAAGTTAAATTAACTAAGTAAAGCGCTCGACTTCTGCCAAGCGAGATCGCGCTCGTAAATTAGAGAAAAAGAAGTCCACGAGCCCGATGGAAAACAGCGAGTCTTGCATGTTTTCTGTACTTGGTCGTTGCGCTCGAGGAGGGCTAGCCACCGGAAAAGGCATGACGTATGCTTGCCTTCGACTAATGAAAGCAAGCAGATTTTATTAGGCAAGCCCACGAACAAATGAAACACACTGACGTGACTTCGACAGGGCTCCGAGCCCTTTTCTAAATACAAAAGCGTCTTGCTGCGATACGCATGAGCGAGCGCATGCAACGCAGGCTCGACCCTAAAATGGTTGCAAGTTAGAACCACATCACTCTTAGAAGCTGAGCTAATGTAGGGTTACCTGTAATTCTATTTTGTCAAAATCCAACTAGCCATTAAAACCAACTCAACCATATGCACTACTGTAATCTACAGAAATAATCTCATTGGCCAGGTGGGCCTGCAAACATGGCAGTACCATATGATACTACCGAATTATGTAGTCAGTGCATCCAAGAGTAGCTTCATCAGCTGAAAAGTGAGGGGTTTGCCTTTGTTATAATCTGTGTGTTTTGGACAAGTTTCATTGTTGTATATTTAAATATTCATGTACCTGCATATGGCAGAGCGGAAACAGCTTGCCATATCTGCATAGTAACAAACCATATGTGTTGTTTCATTGGCATAGATACATATTCCTTAAGGAAATGTGATCAAACATCTGTTGCATAAAAGTTGTATCTTTTTTTGCTTCTGCCTTCTTTTCCATATCATGAAGCATGTTCTTTGACCCATATGCAGGACTGCACTCACAAAAGATGTTGCGTGGAAATGCTTGCTGAAATGTGTATTATATTGACATTCCCTGTATACCATCTGGCTCCACTTTGGTCAGCTCCATCCTAGAGGTGTGCCAACTGTGCATGTGTTCTTTCCCCATAGAAAGCTGAACAACATCTTCCTCCAAAGAGTTGCATGCGTTGTCCATATTCCACTGTTGCAATATTTATGAACTAAGCACAATGACCTGAATCAGATTCATTAAAGATTCATTAATGGATACACTTCTAAAAAAATTGACAATGTGTATATGTGGAATGTCTGTTCATGAGCTTAAACTTCAACTTTTATCTCAAAGAATTATACTCATCCCAATATGATGTTTCTTTTTTTTTTGAAGGAGGATGCAATTCAGCGAGAAGGCCACGTGCGGTGGGGAGAAGGGTTTGTCATTGTCTATGACATCACGGACAGAGGCAGTTTTGAAGAAGTGCTGCCCTTTAAAAACTTACTTGATGAAATTAAAAAACCTAAGAACGTTACCTTGATCTTAGTAGGAAACAAAGCTGACCTGGATCACTCAAGACAAGTCAGCACTGAGGAAGGAGAAAAACTGGCCACTGACCTGGCATGTGCCTTTTACGAGTGCTCGGCTTGCACAGGGGAAGGCAATATCGCTGAGGCATTTTATGAGCTATGCCGTGAAGTGCGTCGTCGGAAAATGGTCCAAGGAAAAACAAGAAGGAGAAGCTCTACTACACATGTCAAGCAAGCAATTAACAAAATGCTCACCAAGATCAGCAGCTAAAGATGTAAAGTTTTCTATAGCATCATATCAGAGAAGATATGATGAATAATTAATTAAAGACAAGTTAATGTGCTGTAAATGTCGGATGAGAGGCTTTATTTTCGCAGATTTTATTGCACCTTGTGTTCACTACATCAGATTAACCCAGATTTTAAAATGACATGGTCATGTACATTATGTATCACTTTATGCTGCATAATATATCTTTTTCTAATGATTTTTTTAACATTCTGACATTATATAGCAAAACAAAAGTATGACTATTATCAGTGATAAACAGAAACAATGTGTCATAGTAAGGATCTTTGAGGACCACATGTATAAGTATATTATGTAAAATAAATTGTCAAAATAAACTTCTCCTGTTGATGTCTGCTACTCAAATGAACTCCTAAATAATGTAGTTTTCAGAAGTGGAAGTGGGGCTGTGTGTGAACAGGTGTTCTATCAGAATATCGAGTTTCTAAAAACAATCTTCAAAAATAGCCACTCCAGAATAAGCATATAAAAGTAAGTACATATATACTATTCCTAACTCCATATGTAGATATCTTCTTGAATATAGGTATGTATATAGGTGTATATGTGTGTATATATATATATATATATATATATATATATATATATATATATATATTTCTACCAACTGTCCTCAAAGAAACAGAACATGCGCTCTTGAAATGAATTTCACTGCTTTATTACAAAGCGTCCAGCTCCTGCGACACGTTGCAGCACTAAGGGCCTGATTATGACATTGGTGGATGGGATACTCTGTCACAAACATGACGGATGTCCCGTCCGCCATATTACAAGTTCCTATGGAACTTGTAAAACGGTGGGCAGGATATCCGCCACATTTGTGACGGCCTTAAGTCTTGTTCACATGAACAAGGCTTAGTGCCGAAACGCATCACAGGTGCTGCACACTGTAATAAAGCAATGAAATTCAATTCAAGAGTACGTGTTCTATTTCTATGTGCACACATATATATATATATACATATACATATATATATATATATATATATATATATATATATATATATATTTATGTATATAAATGTATCTCTTCAAATATATGAATGACATTCTGATATCAGTAATTTGTTAGGCCAATATTTTTGACATAGAACCACGTAGAAGGATTTTGCTTAGATAGGCTCTGAAAAAAATATTTTCCGACAAAGCAGTAATTCTTACCATATCAAGCATATGCTGCAATCTAAAGCGTATGTTGATAGCTGCAATCATCTGCACTCACTGACCTAAAGAGATGCGGCTGGTATGACTCATTAACTCATTAACTAATATCACCAACCCTTCCCACTGTTGCTTGTACTAGTGATTTATTTTTATTGGGTGTGCGGCATATTTACCTAGACGAACATCACTTACGTGTTTGACACAGACGAAGTTACTCAAAATAAATCATGAAGACTTGGTCATAAAATGGTAGTTTGCATATTGACTTGTAAGTAAAAGTTTGTTTTATCCTTAAAGGTAACAAGGACATTAATACTGCATCTTGTTAGAGCCCACTGTATTTTATTAACCCAAACTAGCTGCGGGACTTTGAGTGCTAGCTTAGTATGTTATCTGATCATCAAGTGTTATATCGCTCAATGAAAAATAAAGTACTGTTGCAAGCTTGTTGAAATTTAATGATGTTGTACCTCTTAGCTGTGTTGTGTGAGTTTTTTTCTGACTAAAGGGTTTTCTAATGGCTGTGATTTTTCAGTAATTATTACAGCTGGTACTCTTGTGGCAAGAGCACTGCCCAACAGTATGAAGCCTGAGCTGTTTTTAATGTGTTCTCAGTTACCTGTCTAATGTTTTCTGATAGATATCGAGTGTTGTGTGTTGTTTCCTCGTAAAAGCTGTTGCTGTGTGCATAGTGTCATCCAAATCACTTAAAGCCCTTCACCCATATATGCAACTGCATCCGCTGTGTGATGCTATGCGTGTTGTTTACCACAGTGTGTGCTGTTGCACGCTTTTTGACACTCAACTATATTTTAGCTCTATTGGATGAAGTACTGTATATGAACAGTGCTGGGTATTGTCTATCATGTCGTTTTAGAGTTGTTGCTTGAAAAGGATTGCTGTTGTAAGCATGGTAATACCCAATGGTGACCCTTGTTGTAAAATAAACATAATTTATTGTTCATCCAGTAGCAGGTGATTCTGAAATGTGCAAAAATCCTATACTGTCAGGGATTACCATGGACACTAGGTAACACTGGCAGAATATGCCCATGGAAAATGGCCTATATGTAGAAAGAAACAGTAATCAGTGGACAATTTCTGCACCAATCCCCCCTTTGCAAGACCCATCTTGGAAAGATGCAGTAATACTGGGCAAATAAATTATCACACCCCACGGTAGTATACACATGATGGGTAAGCCCACTCCTGGAATAAGGGGCAATGTAAAGTATACACATGTGGGGTGTTTTGTTGAAAGATCATTGTGGCTATTTCATAAATCACTTTTCTCCAACCTTATCAAAATATGTGTTTCAGGTTAATTCACACCTCTTTTGTTTTTGGAAAATTTCCAGAGAGGAATATGTGATATGTATGCCCTATAAAGAAACACAAGGTTTTTAGGCTACTTCTTTGAATAATGTTCAGGGATCAAGCCCCTTACTGAGAGATACGTGTTTGCTTGAGACCCAGCAAAACTTAGGAATTTCTACTAATAACAGACATTTCTATTGTCTGATGAAGTCTCTGTGACCCGAGGAACGTTCAGCTTTGTGGCTGACATTTTGGGGTCAGAATAGGAATAGGAAGACCAACTCCAGTGATGATAGGGTCCTTTTTTTTTTAGACTGCATTGCATATAAATTATACGGTTGTTAAGGCCCATTCACCGTACAGTAAAGGAACACATCAAACTAACTCGCCTCGGTACACTTTAGGACTAACATGTAAAACAGCCCAACAAGGTAGGTACAGGGAAGACATAGCAACAGAAAAACTAAGCCAGGCAATAGTATAGAAACAACTTGCACATCTACATTGTCACGTAGGTTCTCATTATCCTAATGAGTCTACTGGATTTGAGCGTCAGAATCACATAGATTGTGGGGTACTAAGTACAATTCCACACCATGTGACGCCTGTCAGCCTAATCTGGATTTTCCCGCTAACTAGCAGCACCTCATCTCCTCCCAGGAGCAGGGATGATTGTGGAAACCACGCGCATGACAAGAAAGACTCCTCAAGGGAATCGTGGTCGATCAGATCTCGTCCCTTTCTCTCATTTAAAGTAGTCTCACATGGGCAAAGACAAACAGAGGCAGAATATAGTTCAATAAGGGTTTATTGAAGTAACTGCATCTTAGATAAAATGGCATGTATTTCAATAACTAGGACTATAAAACACAATAAAAGGAAGAGCGTGACTAGGAGAGTGAAACAAAAAAACATTCCCTTCATACTGTCACTAGGAGTGATATGTAGTTCTCCTACCTACGCTATGTTCGAGCCCAGCATCATAAGCCTAATCCGCCCTTCAGGTTTCCCCCTGGGAAAGCATCATCCAGCATACCTGAGTAAGGGAGCCTCTAGTCTAGAAGACACCGTCCCCATGTAGGCCAGGGGTTCGGCAGTGTAAGCAAGCAGCTGTAGCGAGGCAAACAGGAATCAGCATGCAGCCGTGGCCATCTGGCTGGAATCTCCCTCTAATGTGTATGCCAGTGGTTCCCAATCTGTGTGCCTCGGCACCCCAGTGCACCATAAAAACTAGTCAGGGGTGCCACGAACAGCACAAAGCACCAAGCACACAGTTTGGGCCTCCTTGAAGGATGGGGTTCCCCTGGGGCTGTGTTACACTGCTGCTGACCTTAACATACCAGCAGGAGCCAGCTCTGAACTGAGCCTTTTCCACATTGCATCTGTTCTCAGTGTCCTGGAATAAACCGGTGTCTTGTAACAGGATAGCCTCATAAAAACCCTACATTTTGTTCAACTATGGGTGTACTGCAGTAAATCATATCATCTCAGTCACAATTTAGAATGCAAACCTATTGGGCTACTTCGTCAAGATGGCTCAGACCTTCCAATAAATGAAAGTATCTATTTTTTAGAAACAATTTCACCCACTTCTATAATTCCAGTATGTTTTTAAACCAATGAATAGATACAGCCAGCTCTTTATTCAGACTAATCACAATAAATCTTTATCTCTCTAGTAACCTGTGAACTGCTCAACATTAATATATTTTTACAGTTGATTTATTTAACTCACAATGCCTGCTGCCAAGTTGAAAGGCAGGTCACAGGGCATAATAACAGCAGCTTAAGCAAGGAACATGGGAATTAACTTTTCTTTTTTCTGGTGTACTTCTCAGGAAAGAAAACATGAGCAGTAGAAAGCAAAAATTTAGAGCAACATTTTTATTTTTTTCATTCTAGTTTAGAAGAAGGTTGTATTAGCTAGAGACACTTTTTTAAAACAAAAAATAGTTAAAAAAATTTCCATCTACAGACCCAGGAGAATAATATTTCTGACTTAACCAAATAAAGAGTTTTATTAAACAACTTTTAGATTTAATTGTGTTACATATATGATTATGATACCTTCGTCGGCTTCTTCCCAATTATTTTCAGGAAGAAAAATTGAAGTACTCCCAAGGCCTGGCTTACATCCCACCACCCGCAAAATAAAATGTAGCATAATGGGGATCCGTGGCCAAAGCCAATAGGTCGAGGGAGTCTGGGGTCGAAAAAGTTTGGGAACCACTTCAGTATAGGACAAAGGGGTGTTTTTATAATAAAACAGTTGACATTCTAAGAAATGGTCCACACATATGAGTGTGTGTGTTTCTGGAATGTTGGAGACACAGTGTGCCACTTTAGCCAGCAACCCTATCTGACTGTAGCCTTGAAGAAAGCACAAAGTGAAATGAATATCCTACTGAGAACATAATGCTCTCCTAGGTGAAAGAACAATTAGATAAAAAGAAATAAAACAACACCGCAAATGTGGCTATTGCTAAAAAAATAAAGAAATGCTGAATAAAATGTAACAGGGCTACAGTGCACAACAGCACGTCTAGTTTGCTAAAATAACCTGGCTAAAATATGGCTACAATAGCTATACAACATCATGGTGTAAGAGTAGTGAAGAAATTAAGCTGCAAAGAAAGTACATCGTGCAGAATTCCTTTTGATAATATGAAAAAAATAAAAACGTCTACTTACAGATGCAGGTCTTAGATGCCTGGGGCACAGGACTCATGGGTGAGGTAGGCCTCCCCACTTAGTAGAACACTTTAGGGAAGAGGGGTCAGTTGATGGGAATAGATCAAGCATATAGATAAGACAGGTGTCCAAGACGTGCAGCTAGTCATTGAGTTTATAAATCAGACGATCATGAAAGGCCATTATTGCCATTGCTGTGTTCCAGACCTATAGATCCCATGGTGCAGACAATTTCCATTGATGGATTATGCACAGTTTTTCTGTTGCCAGTGCACCGGCCAACCAAAGTCATTTGTGACTGTCCAAGTCCGAGTCTGGTGGGATGAGAAGAAGTACAGACAGCTCTACAGCAGGGCAGAGATCAAGATCACATGATAGAAGTAGGGAGGCCCAGACTTCCTTCCAGTATGGTTAAATGAGATCACATGACCAAAGTATATGACTAATGGTACCTCCAGCGTCATGGCATCTCCAGCAGAAATCAGTGAGGATCATACCAATGTGAATCAGTTTGTCTGGGGTCCAGTGCCACCCATGGATTATTGTGAGATAACTCAATTTCGGTCGGCATTCACAATGGTACATTTTGGGTGTAGCAAGAAGGACGTAGCAAGAAGGGCGGACCGGGTCTTATCCGTTGGTTCCTTAGAAAAATTGGAACTCCAATGATTAAGCAGGGCCTGAGAGTTTGGTTTCAAGTAGGGCCTGGTCAACAAGTCAGAGTCCTGAGATCAATTTCACGTATGCTCCCCATTTTTACAAATACATGTGTAGTGTGAAGTCTATTATTCCATGCTGCCTTCAGCAGAGACCACCTTAATGCAACTCTGCAACTGCTGATATTGAAGGAAGGCGCTTCTTTGTAAGTGAAATTTGTTTTGCAGATCTTGAAAGGTTTTTACCTGTCCTGCTGTCAAAGCATGAGACAACTCTAAAATACCTTTTCACTTCCAGGAAGCCCAGATGAAAGGAGTGTAGTCAATTAACAGTCCAGAATTGTCCCACATAGCTGCTTGGAGATGAATGAGTCCATCTATGTGCAGAACAAGGTGGGTTTTCTTCCAGATATGGAAAGTGTACAGTAGCACTGATTTGTGCAAACCACCCTGAGAGAGGAGGTGAAGATAGAGCATATGGAGGCCCAATGGACTTTGGCAAATGTGGGTTTCAAGACAAGAGTTAGCAAGTTTGGTTTTTCAAGGACAGGCACAAGTAGTAAACCAGCTGTGAAAGGTGTTGTGCATAATAGTACATAGTGCTGTTTGGGAGTCTCAGATCACCGGACTAGGTATCTGCATATAGTTTATGCATGGCCAAGTGAGGCTTGTTCTCATTACATATGTAAGACGTAATCAGTCTATATATGCAGCGGAGGAGAGTGAGCGGGGTCATGATCAGCAGCATGCCCAGTGCATAACGGTAGTTTGGGGCCAATACCATTTTAATTGTTTGTATCCAGTCCCAGAGCGATAGGGGTAATGCGCTCCATTTCTCAAAATCCTCTGCATTTGTTCAAGCAGTGACAACATGTTGGACAGAACCATGGCATGAACGTAGACGCAAATGCAAATGCCCAGGTAATTCATTTGAGTGGGTTTTCAGGTAAAAGGGGCAGAGGATAGGGAGGTCTCCCTTGTTCTGCAAATTAAAGGAACTGTCTTGCTTTTAATCCAATCAACCTTGTACACGGAGAAGGCAGAGAATTTATCCAGGACCAACATCAAGGCTTGGGCTGAAGTCTCAGGGGAAGAAAGCATAAGCAGAATATCATCCGCATACAGCATCAGATTCAATTGGCTTGCTGCTGTGGGACTGCATCCTAACTGGTCAGAGTTCTGGATTGTTACGGCCAGTGGCTCCAGCTTCAGCAGGAAGAGGAGAGGGGAAAGCGGACTGCCCTGCCTCTTTCCATGGTGAATGAATATGGTGCATGAATGAACCCCATTGCTGGCTAGAGAAGTCAGTGGAAAGGCATAAAACCAGGAGGCCACTGTGATGAAGGTTCGGCCCAATTCCCATGGGGGCCAAAGTGTGAAAGAGATAGCCCCACTCTACTCTATGGAAAGCTTTTTCTTGCATTGAGGGAGAGGGCCATCCTCTTGTCGGGTGCAGATCTGGAGATCCAAAGTAGGTGAAATAGTGTTCATAAGTGGTTCTGAGATGGGCAACCAGGAATGAAGCCCACCTGAGATCACCCTGTTGCTGCTACATTGCAAGGGATCTTTTACAGGTTTCAACAACAGTCTTATATAAGCATGCAGGAATTCTGGTTAAAGGCTGCCCTCATTCTGCGCTTCCTGGAACAGTTTTTCCAACATAGGAATCAAGTGTTCCGCCATGATTTTGTAGAACTCAATCAGGAGACTGTCCTCCTGTGGAGTTTTGCTTGAGGTCATGCTTTTGATTGCATCTATAATTTCATTGTTCATAATAGTACCGTCATGGGTTGTTACCCTTACTGGTCCGTTGGATAGATAGTATGTGGTAATTCTACAAGTAGATCATCTTGCAGTATGCCTTTAATATTCCCCAAACCCCCCACCACCCTTGTGCTGCGTTTTTTAAAACTATCCACTCCCCCAACACCTGTGGTCTCTGTCACCCCAACATATGGAACAGAAACTTCATGTGCAGCAAACAAAGGTATTTGCCTTGAGTAAGTGGAGGGGGTGGGGCCCTTTGGGATTGTCACTCTCCTCCCACTGTGGCAGGTACTGTAAAGTCTTTCCAGGTGAGTCACCAGGTCTGGATCCCCTGAGGCATCATCTAACCTTGGTCTTTATGGTAAGCAATAGTATCAGCTGTTATCGGGGTAACAAGCTGCGTGGCTTCTTCTTCCAAGTCCCCCTGGGCAATCTTCAGACCTGCTGGAAGCCTCTTCCGAGTTCCTGGATAAAGTTGCAGATTTGTTACCCTGGTCCAGGGAGCAATGGTGCTGTATGTCTGCAACCACTCTGGCCCTTTTATGCTTGTGTTTTGGTCAGAGCCACCCTCATGTGTCTATGTGACTGACACTGTGATCGTTGTTGTTGCCAGTCCATCTGTCTAGCCTTCTCCAGAAGTGGGAAGTCCTTCACCTCAAACCAGTCCCATACTGCAGAGGCTGATGTGAAGAAGTGTGATTCTCCCTTGTCCAGTATTCATAGCTTCAATGGGAAGAATAAGATGTATTTTCCATTCAGTTTGTGGAGATGTCTCTTCATGCTCAGATAGGGTTCTCATTTTCGCTGGACTTTGGTGATATATTCTGAGTATAGGTTCTTCGAACGTCTGCCAATCTAGCACAGGCCGTTGGTGCGAGTATTTGTATGACATTGTCTCTGTCTTGAAAGTTGAGTAGATGGACTAAAATTGATCTTGAAGGCACCTCCGGCATCCTGTGTGCCCTTTACACAGTAAATATTATGAACACTTTGCCCCCAATACCTCTGGGAAGAGCCAGTTCCATAGAATCAGTTCCATGCTCAGGCCTTCTGCATTCTCCAGGACCTCCACCAACTGCATGTTTTGCTGTGCAAACCTATCCACATCATCCACCCTGTCCATCAAATGTTCAATGGTTTTCTGAAGGGCCCAGATCTTTTTAGCACTCTCCAGAATTGTGGGCACTATGCTGGCCAGTGTGCTATCCGCATATAGACTCTGCTAGTTTTTTGTGATCCACACTTAGAAGCCCTAGTTCCAGTGCAACCTGATACATTTTTTGCTCTAAGGCAGATTTTGTGTTCCACATGATATTCAAGATCATAGGAGTGTGGACATTCAGTCCTAATCCTGTCTATGACTGCCCCAGGCCAGCTGTGTCTTCCCTCTGTTTTAGGGGGTCAGTCCCACATTGCATCTTCAAAGCCTTGTGGATCACCATTTGACCTCTGGACCGGCTTGGTGCTGGTGCTGGTAGGCAACCTTCTCCTTCAGAGGGCCTGGTTTCCTAAGCGCCACAGGGCCGCCATTTGCAGATGTGGACTGGGTGTTGCCACCCAGGCTGAACCCCACAGACTGCTTGTCCTTAGAGGGCCTGCTACTCAGTTCCCGCGGGCCCAGCACAACCTGAAGAACAGGTCCATTCCAGACAGCTACCTCAGCTGCCTACAGGCACAACACACTCGGGTTACTCTTGGACATGATAAGTTCAGTAGCCTCCTTCACAGGACTTTGTGTCTCATCTGCTTTTAACCTCTCTGTTGGTGCTAATGTCAAGGCAGTCCCAGCGTAGCATATGAGTCAGGGGTTGTACTTCCATCCACCCCTTTATGGGTCCACCTTCAGAACCAGCCTCACCCTGGACTCTACAGGACCAGGGTTCTCTGGTGTTCACCCTTTGGGAGCAGCAGATGCCCCGCCAACCAGCATCTGGGCTTTGGGTCCCCAGGCTGATGCCCACCCTACCTGGCTGCCTGTGTCTTTTCTCCTTTGGCTCCTCTGGACTTTATGCTCACCAACAGCCATAGGTACACCCAGTCACTGAAGCGAGGGCTTTACATCACCACAGCCTCCATCTTGTGGGCCACGTGCCTTCACAGCTAATGGAGCTGCCAACCACTAGCCTGCACGGCCGCCCAGTCTGGCTGTTTCCCCCTGATTATCATCGCCAGTGGCCAACTTTTGACAATAGAGGTGTAGTCTAAGACATCTTTGGTGAACAGCCATTGAGGATAAGAGGGATGAGCTGTATCACAGTGCATTCTTCAGGGTGAAGTGACAAGGCCTAGAAGTACTTTGAAATGGTGGGAAACTCTAGGAGAGATGAATGACAGCTGCCCCGCAGGGATTCAAAGAGGAATCTTGTTGCCATGGTGTGATAGAATGCAGTAGTGTTGGTAGCCACACTGGTTCTCCTACAGCGAGGTAAGGAAGATTTGTCTCTATCCTGCAAGGGGTAACTTGGTTTCCCTTTGGCTCCCCGGAACTGCCATGATTTGCTCTGAGGATTCTGTTCCTTTGGCCTGCTGTCACCATAAGAAGTGTAAACTTTATCATCTATAGTAGAAGAAATTGAAGCCATCTCCATCTCTGTGGTTGAGATTGTGCCAATGTGCTCCTCAGCTTCTTGGGGGGCAGGAAATTCCCTTGTAGTTTTGTGGAAAGTTAAGAGAACGGCTGGATGCAGCTGGCCATACTGGACACCTTTCTGCATAAGCATTGGTTACAGGGCAAAGAACTTCTTCGGTAGGACAAAGGTATTGTGGGAGAAGTGCGCAGAGAGTGCCACCCCAGCTTTTGGATAGGCATAGGGACCATGGGACTTAGCTGTCTGCAAAATGAGATGGGGATGTGTATAGAGGGACACAAGAATCAGAATTGGTTGAGAGGATGGGACATTAGTCCCTCAGCATATCCTGTGCGCCTGCTGTATTTCCAATGAGGGTCTGAAGGTGAGGTCCATTAGATTAGGAAGAAAGGCTTCCAGAAAGTGGCTTAGACTGCTCCTTTCCTCTGATTCTGGCACCCCAAAAATGTGTATATTGTTCTACCTGATCCTGTCATTAAGATCTGTCACCCATTTCTTCATGTGTAGAAAGTCCAAGCCCCAGTCTGCTTTCACTGACTGCCCGTTCTAGGGTCGTAAGACAAAGTTTGGTGCCACCTAGAAAGGACTGGGATTTTATTTCTGCAGTCACTTCTGAGGATGAGCTGTCCAGCAACCCAAAAGCAGGCTTAGTGTCTCCTTAATCAGAGCTTCAAAGGAGGATGTATCCATGATAGTAGAAGGGCATGACTTTGGCACCCTTGACCACTTCGGAAATGTTAGTTGGTGAGTGATCCTCTTCTTAGACATTGAGTAGAGTAGAGTAGGGCTGATATGCAGCGTACAGAGTGCTCAGCCCACAACATGTGTTAGAATATAAAGTAGAGCCTTTGAGGTTCGTGCAACTCCAAACAATATCAATGAGAACCTTAAAGCTGTAAAAATGGTTCCAAAAGGGGTGTGCCTGGTTCAAAGATGGCTGCCATGTAAAGGAGATGAAGTTGTCCAAGAGCCTTGCTGTCATTAAGATGGCTACCATCCTCAGGCTCTCTTGTTCAATCTGAAATGGTATATTCAAGGCCTAGCTCTGCAGGGGCCATTGCAGGGTCGTCAATGAAAGCAGAGTGAGCAGCCTCTCAATGTCTTTCCACCTCTAAGCAGCCGATAGAAACAGGTGAGAGAAACGACTTGAGGCAGAGGGGCGCAGGGCCCTGTCAATGTGGTGTATACACCAGTGTCCAGAAGAAGATATGGGACAGCCCAGGTCATCCCCTCGGGGCACGGAGTCAGCTTACTGGTCTAACATACCACAGAGGCACCAGCACCTCCAAGTCTGGCGGCTGAGCAATCCTCATGTGCATCCCTCACAGGTGGGATAGGGCCATAAGCTTAGCTCTCATAGGCCTTGTTCCCAAAGAAGAATTGGCCAGTACCTGCAGCATTCAGGTCTCTTCTCTAGTTTACCTCACCCCCAATGGATGGAGGAGTGTCAGAGAGTGGCAGTCCCCCCCGAGACTTCCCAAAATTCCCAAAGCAAACATATTTGGAGAAACTGTCAGGAGCTCACGTAGAGTCAGCCATCATTGTTTGGGCCAAGCTCTGCCCCTGGGGGATCTTTTTTATAATTACAGAATGAAGATTTGCTAGATCAACTGAGAAGTCTCAGTGAGAGGCCAGCAGAAGTTCTCATTGAAGAGCTGAGATACTGTTTGTGTCTTCTGCACTTGAAACAGACAACACACTTCAATTAAGCAAAACCTCACTGATGTTGGGCACTACTTGAAGAACTTTACTATTTGGCAGCAAAAACACTAAGAATGATTTAAATAATTTGAGGGCCTCCACCTGCTTCAATACCACTCAATGATGCACTTAGAGTTTATGTCACTCTCAATTTTGTTGTCAATCAGAATCTTTATCCTGAATTCAGCAAGGTGAATTGAAAATAATCAACAAATCAAAATAATGTACACACGGTTCCAAAAAGCAGGAGGGTTTCTTTAAAACAAGGGGTTCTGAAATGAATGAAAAACAATATGTTTGAAGCAAGAGCCCTCACTCACCCTCCGGTGACATGCTTCATCATAGGGCTATGCTCCTCGTCAGGCCGGCGCTGCAATGCCTAACGGGCCCAACAAGGGGGCTCTTTGCCAGAGATCTTTTGAAAATGATATATAACTGGTCAAAACGTGAATAAGGATTGGTATAAGAATAGTTAAAAATGCCTAGAGGTAAAAAAATTGCTATTTATTCTGATATTAATTCCCCTGACATGGTTAAAAACAATGCATAGGGATATGGTAAGATAATGTCTGCGCTCCCCAAATAAAGAGATAATTTATACAGTTCACTAAGTCTCGAAGTGAAGAATAGTACAAAAAGAGAGAACACAGGATCCCTGTGTTACTCAATCTAGTAGGTCAACATGTTTCTCGCTATTTTTTTGTCAATAATGATCTTATGCGATTCGTCAGGACCTTAGCACGTACCTAATCCTTAGGAAAAAATTTAGGAGTCCCCTACTAGGGAAATCAGAAACCCTCCAAGTATTAAAGGTAGGGCCTCAGTTCCGGAGTTCCGGGGACTGACAGCGATTTTAGGTGGACCTGAATTGAAGGCTCCTCTTCAAACCTTAGTGGATTTTCCAAGCCTGATGTTTTCCCCGATGAGGCCTGTTGGCGGTGCATCCGCGGTCCCCGGCCCTGGCGGTCCATGACCGCCAGGGTCGTAATGACCCCCTATCTTACCATATCCCTATGCATTGTTTTTAACCATGACAGGGGTAATAATATCAGAATAAAAAGCAATTTTTTTACCTCAAGCCATTTTTAACTATTCTTATACCAATCCTTATTCACGTTTTGACCGGTTATCTATCATTTTCAAAAGATCTCCGGCAAAGAGCCCCCTTGTGGGGCCCATTAGGCATTGCAGCGCCGGCCTGACGAGGAGCATAGCCCTATGATGAAGCATGTCACCGGAGGGTGAGTGAGGGCTCTTGCTTCAAAATATTGTTTTTCATTCATTTCAGAACCCCTTGTTTTAAAGAAACCCTCCTGCTTTTTGGAACCGTGTGTACATTATTTTGATTTATTGATTATTGGGAGACATACACACAGGACCAGGAGTCTTTTCTCCGAATCTCCCACATATGCCCCTCTTTTGCTGTTGTTTGAAGAATTGAAAATAATATCAGCTGTTATTTAGTTTATGTAAATTTATTTTTGAAACTAGATATTTATATTGCGTTATTATTATACTCTAGCTCTTTCAACTATATGACTGCATTGTGTAGGTCAAAATGGATGATATAAGAGAGATACAAAATCGTTTATTGAGACCTTTGTTTTTTAAACATGCATCACATAAAACTATAAACATGGTTTTCTAGCATAAATAATCAATGACACCAATAAAAACTAACTAAACCTTTTCTGTGCTGCTAAAGCCATTATAAATCTGCCCATAGCACGCCACATCTAACAATTCCACATTAAACAGAAATATTATGCCTTTTCCTCAAATCTTAATCCCATATTTAATTAAAACTGGTTTTAATAACTTACACTGCGAGGCCCAGAAATGTAAACAATCGCACAGCATGTGAACAGCTGAGCATCGTACCTTAAGGCTACAGCTAGAAATTCCTGCTTTGTTGAAAAGCCAATTCAGCCCTATTCGTAATTTCAATAAGGCATTATGCATTACCAGATTGGATAGGACCGTCAAATACGGTACAGCAGTTAATTTCTACCATGAGTGGCTCAGGTGAGCAATTGAAATTGTCAAGGACAAATAGGCAGAATATTTGCCTCTTGATTCTGCTCGTCCTCTAGCATTTAGAACTATATGTACGAACACATTTTCCCATAGACACAAAATGGGTAAGATCCTTTGATACATCAGCCCCTTAATTCCTTCCTGCATGGCAGTGATAAAGTTCTCACTATCATAATTCTCTAATTTAAGTTAACCTGCAATCGACGTAAATTGATCCCTTAGAGCCCTAGTCTGTTTTAATTCACTTTCCTTAATTACATTAACACAATATCTTACAGCTGTTAAAATTTAGGAATCACATTGTTTGATCCAGAAAAAAACATAGGATTTTAAAAATGTAATTCCATGATTAAGGTTGCCTTCCATCTGAAACTCTTGGAATATAGCACATTTAGGTAATCCAATAAGTTTTTAAGACAACATCCTTCCGTTTTAACCCAATTAATATTTGTCCACAGAAAGTCTATGCCATTTAGCATCTGAGGGACAGCCATCCCATTATATGCTGTGAATGCAGATTTTAAGGACAGACCACCAAAATCCTTTTAAAATTTATTAAAACTTCCAATGTGGCTGACACACAACATTTTAAAGTGTTTGAGTGCAGTTTCCTTGAAAATTTACTATCAAAAGTAATACGCAGTAATTTATAAGACATGGCTTCCTCAATCATTTGAGTACCAACTGACCAGGTAAAGGGTTTCCTTTTTTGGCCAAATGCTATAAATTTTTGTTTTTTTCTACGTTGATAACCAGATGATTGGCCCTCCAATAACTGCTAAATGCTGATAGTTTGCTTTGGAGACCTACCTGTGTCATATCCAGTCGGGCAAGATCATCTGCAGACAAGAAACAAGGGACCTGCTTACCCCCCAATTTAAGTGAGAAAGAATGAACCGTCTGTAGGGTTACCGGGCGATACGCACTGTATAGGGCACAATGTGTTGGTGCTAAAACGCACCCTAGCCAAATCCAATTACTTATTGGGATTTTCGATGACAGGGAGCCCTCTTTGTCTAACTCCACCCTTGCTCAGTTCTCCCTTTGTAGCTCCTTTAAAATCATTAGCATACCCCTTGGTACTATCAGACCTTCTAACTTTTGCCACAGAGTCAGTCAATTTACTAAATTGAACAGTGAGCGAAAATCCATAAAACAGGAATAATATTTCCCGTTTTCAATTCCTTTCTTGGCCGTGGCCCAGAGGAGAAAATATTGTTCAGACATTGAGTGGCCTTCTTTAAATCATCCCTGCTCAATTGGGATGAGATTTTCAGAGGCAGTTCAATCTTTCATAGATTGGAGCAATGCTTTAGCATAGGGTTTCGCTCCAATGTAAATTAAACTAATCAGTCTGTAATTTTTTCGGATATGATGGATTACCTTTGTTTAGTATGGGCTTAATAATTCTGCCTTTCAAGCTATCCGTGAAGCGTCCTATTTGTGAAAACCACTTTAGAAGCTGTCTCGAATACACTTGTCCACCACTCAATTATTTTTAATTATTATTGCAACCTGTTCCAAACCAGTACACTCATGGATCCCCGAGGAGACCAGCTCAGCAGCGAGGACTGACCTGAATCACAATGCAAGTCATGAGGGTATGGGGAGAGACCAAGTATGAAATGTTAAGGTCGGGCAAACAACTCTTCTTCGTTGCAGTTGTACACTGCGGACTCCTCTGACAGTCCTCCTCCTTCTTAGTCAATAACTGGCACAACGTTTGGCTCGAGGAAACAGTATTTCTGCAAAATGGCTGCCTCTGGCAGATGAAGACAAATAAAAACATGAGACAAAAATTCAGCAACAAGGCTTGGGTCAGGAGACATCTGGAGACAAGGGAACTTTACAGGGCTAGAGGTCAAAAGGAGCGCTGCACCCGCAGGGGGAGAAAAGTGATAGCGAGATGGGCAGGCAGGTGGACACGAGCACAGGTGATATGTATTTGCCTCCAGTTGCTTAAGGTTTTAACCATTTTTAGATTTTTGGGCATATTAGTTACTAGCATGTGCATACATGTGCACTAATACTACTCATTGTTTCATGCTTTAGTTGTGTCCATTTAACCAAATTGTAGTGTCTTCCCCTTTTGGGGTACCTGCCGCAGGGGTACCTGCCCCACACAGAGGTGTACATTACATGCCTTTATTCATCTGCATGTAATCGCAAACTTAACATTCTAAACCTGCATTCACTTTATCACGTTCCAACACTTATGTAACAGTTCTACGGAGTCCTTCAGGAGCCAAGCAGGTTCCGTCATACATAAGACACAACACTACATCTCCTCCATGTTAAATACAAAAAAAATATTTTTGTTTACAAATTTATATACAAACATAGCTCTTTGATGAGCCTCCGTGGTGCTCTGATTACTTGTTCTAATAATGGCTTTGGAAACTAGAAACCAACAATACGAATGTCCATAATTTGCATAGGCGAAGCAGGATGAACAGCAATCTCGGGTCAATCAATTGTCCTTTCCGAACCAGTCTCTAAATTGACATCACTTTCTGATGAGTTGTGAGCCACATGTTTGAAATGTGAGGAATCTTGTGTGATGGATTTCCCAGGAAGTTGGGCAGGCACCATGTGTCCTTTGCTTGTTAGGACATGGAATGGCTCAGCATCAAATGGAGCATCAGACTTACATTTTCTCAGCTGACAGACAAGGTGCAATCTCCTCTGATGAAAACAATGGAGCATATTTACAAGCCTCTAGTGCTTCCTTGCGCCACATTAGTGTCATTTTTTCACATTAATGTGGTGTTAGGAAGGCATTTTTGCCGCTCCAGTTTTTCAAAGTGGTGCAATGCATTGCACCACTTTGCACCCCCTTGCGCCACATTATACCTGCTCCAGGCATAATATATGCAAAAGGGATGTTTTAGTGTAGGAAGGCGTGAAATAATTGACAAGATTTCGAGATTAATCTGACGGTCGGTCCACTAGGAGTGTGGCAGTCCGACCGCCAATGCAAGTTTGGCGATCTTAAGACTGCCAAACTCATAATGAGGCCCTCAGTCTGGAGCAAATTCTCATGACTGCCGGAGCTGAAGAGCGTGCCAATCGACAAGCTGCTGACAAGGAGGCTGGAAGTGCCCAAAGTGAGTCAGACAGGAACAGGAGAATCAGGCAGAAGCACAAAGCTGAGGAACACAAGGTGATGTCTCCACGGAAAAAGTAGTTGTGTTTCAGGTGTGGATTGTCATTTCCAAACTAAGGTAAATGTTCCGCCATTGAACAGATTTGTAGAGGCTGCGGGAAGGAGAACCATTTTGTAACTGTTTTAAGGCAAAGGAAGAAGTAAGTGTGTCATGGTGAGAAGAAAAAATAGCCACCGAACGGTCCAAATGTGACGTTCGACGCATGCCCACAAGGCCAAGCGACAACACCAACTGAGACAAATCAACACCAAACAAAGTTGTTTGTCATCTAAATCATCATCAAAATGTTTTATAGTATCAATATCAAGTGAACATGAAGATGATTTTATAATATTGATGTTTATCTCGGAAAAATGTGCACATGTTGGACTGGCTGCCTGTGAAGAAAAATACCTGTCAAAGAAAAGTCAACATGAAAAAGCACCAAAGTCATTCAACATGTCTGAAAATTACACTGAAAGTAAAAGTTTTTTCAATACCTTTCATTATCGACAGTGGTGCATCAATAAACATTGTTCCTGAAGGGAAATATAATGGACTATCTCCATTACCGCGACTGATGCCATTGAAGCTAAAGTAAACACATGGGCTGCATCGTTGCCATTGATAAGTCAAGGTTCATTTGTTCCTTTGTTCATTGAAGCACAAGAAGACAAAGGTGCAAGAGACCATTCATGTGCTTCAAGGTACAACCTCAAGTGCTTATTTACTCAGTTTCAACAAAGCTGCTGATATGGGCCTGAACTCAGTGAATTAAAACATGACTGCTCATCATAAAACAGTAAGTCAGTTCCCTTCTTTATTTCATGGGTTAGGAAACTTAAAACTATGAGAGTACAATTGCATAATAATGAGGATGTCCATTCTGTTGCACAAAGACAAAGAATAATTGCATTCTATTTAGAAGAAGCAGTTGAAAATGAAGTTAAGTCAGTACCTAACCATGATATCATTGAGTGTTCTACTGGTCCAGAGCCACTGATTTCTCCCATAGTGGTAGTACCCAAGAAAGGCAGTGCAGGAGCTGTACTCATCTGTGTGGATATGCTTCAAGAGAACAAGAGAAAGAGAACAACATCCAGTTACTCACATGATAATACAATTGAATGGTGCGAAAGTCTTCTCTCACCTTGATTGAAGTAAAGGATATCATCAGTTGGAACTTGAGGTGAATTGCAATTACATTACAGCCTTTTCTAGACATTTTGGCCTATTTCAATATAAAAGACAGAGCTTTGGTGTGTCATCAGCTGTAGAGATTTTTCAAGATGTCAATCGATGCATCATACAGCCTGTCATGAATGCGTTTAACTATATAAATGACATATTAGTCTTCAGAGCTACACAGAATAAAGCAAGTGTGTTGTCTACTGGTTGATGCATGTTTAACTTTGAATGCTGAGAAATGTGAATTCAATAAAACAAAGCTGAAGTTCTTTCGACATATCTTTTCTGATGAGGGGATAACATCTGATCACCCTAAAGTCCCCCACAAGATGTTTCCATGTTACGTTCATTCCTTTGCATGCCCAATTACTGTTCCAGATATATACAAGACCACTGTGAGTGCTCCATTGACAGATTTGACAAAAATGAATGTTTCATTTCATTGGTCACGTGAATGCAAGCAAAACCTTGACAATAACACAAGCTATTTAGAACACTCCGAAAATGGCATGTTTTGATCCAAAGCTCCATACAAAAGTTGTTGTTCAGGATAGCCCCTTCGTGCTAGGCTCAATACTTACACAGAACAAGCACACCCAAATGCCAAAACAAATATTGTGGCATATGGAAGCAAAGGTTTGTCCCAAACTGAACATGCTTATTCACAACCTGAAAAAGTGAGCGTAGCAGTGGTGAACATTTCAAAGCGTTCTTATATAGAAAGCCTTTTACGCTTGTGTACAGATCATAAAGCATTGTTGAACATCTTTGATAATCCAAATACAAAGATGCCTCCTAACATTGAACATTGGGGTCTACGATTACAAGAGTACAACTACACAGTTGTGCATTGTCCGGAGAAGGATCAAAACCCTGCTGACTACTTCTCCAGAGTGCCTATACAGTGTCAGGGTTCACCTGCCAAGACAGCTGAAGCCTATGTAAACTTCATTATGAAATCAAGCACACCAGCTGCCATATCATTGGAGCAAAATATCATTGTCATGAGTCAAGATAGCGATACGTTAAAACTGAAAGACATTATTACACATCAGTCTTGGAACCAGCACACTTGACCTCTTGGCAGTAATGGCGAATACTAGAAGTTCAAGAACGTCAAAGATGACCTGTCTGTGACTAAAGAAGGCATTATCCTAAGAAGTTCAAGAATTGTTATTCCAGAGAGTCTGCAACAACAGATAAATGAAGTGGCCCATGAAGGACATTGTGGGATTGTTGCCACAAATGAGCTTTCTGAGACCAAATTTGGTTTCCTCATCTCAATGGAAGAGTTGAAAGAGAAAGGCCTGTCATTGATGCAACTGCCTGTAATCGAAAACCACTCAACACCACTTAAGCATGCCAGAGTTGCCAAAACATGGATGGGAAAGAATTGCTGTTGACTTTTTCGGTTCTATTGACAATGGGCATCACCTGATGGTGAGTGTTGATACTCCTGCTTTTCATTCTTAGACAATCACCCATAAATCACTCAAGAGAGAGTCATTGAGAGTTTAGACAGCACCTTTGCAACATGGGGTATGAACACAGTCTTAAAATTTGATAATGGCTCACCTTTCGACAGTCGAAAATTCAGAGAATTTCTGAGTCATCTCATTGTGAAACATCAGAAAATCACAACTTTTTGACCACAGGCTAATGGCCTTGTCGAACATTTCAGGAGTACATTAAAGAAAGTTGTTAGAAAAGATTGCGCTAAAACCTTTTTGAGTTCTACTCTATGAGCCTACCGTTCAACTCCTCACTCAACCACAAGTGAAAGTCCTGCAACTTTGATGTTCAGGATAGCAATGCCAATCAGGTTACCTCATTGGACCAACACAAGATCAGAGTCTGAGGAAGAAGCCCCTGCCAAAGACTTGGGGCCTGCTTTAGAGTTTGACAGACGGGTTACTCCATCACAATTGTGATGGATATCCCGTCCTCCGTATTGTGATTCACATAGGATATAATGGGATCATAATACTGTGGACGGGATATCTGTCACATTTGTGATGGAGTAACACCCCTTCCGCCACACTGTAAATCAGACCTTTGGATCATAAAAAGAAAATAGAGGCCTATGTAAACAAGTAACGACACACAAAAGAAATTGGTGCAGATTTACAAGAAACTGGTGCTTCGGCACTGATGCGGCACTTTTCTTGCATCGCACCTGCCCCACCTAATGACACCATGGGTGCACTGTATTTACAATACGGTGCACCATGGTGGTCATTGGGACAAATAGTGTCAAAATTTTTTACGCTATTCTGGCGCTTTGCTGCAGTAGTGTCAGAAATGTTGATGCTAGTACAGCAAAGTGCAAGGAGGCCCATTTGTTTCAATGAATGCGTCATTTTAACGCCTCCTTTTAGCAGGCATTAAAAATGATGGAAATAATGCAGGGGTCCCCCGCCAGCAATGCGCACTGTCTGCTCTGCTGTTTTCTTTATTACTGTTTTCACACCTTCTCCAGCAAGATTCTTGAGGTATTTGATCATTTTCTTGTTATCTGTTTCATCGAGTCCATCAATGAAATCATCAAATGTCTTGATCCAAGCAGTCCATCTATCTCCAATATTTTGCTTTTTGGTGGTATTGAATGGTGGTGGGGATATCAGGAAGACAGTAGCATTATAACTGTTTACAGGATTAGCTGACACTGAAAATGAAGTTCTCTCAGATACTGTCTGCTGTCCACTAGGACTCGCTTCTTCAATGCCATCTCTAAGGCCTGTGACATACTGGCTTCTGGGTCATCTTGGACAGTCTGTACAACCATGAGCCGTTTCTTGGTCTCCATTGGAGCCCTTCACTTTTCAGGAGACTTCTGGAGTTGTACTGAGCTGCCACCCGGCAGCTTTGGTGGTGTGCCGCTTCAGGTTTTGGACAGCTCAGTAAACACAACCCCTGTGCTGCTTCTTTAGTCTCCTCACCCACTGCTGAGGTCATAGAGCTTGCCTTCTTGAGGCTCTGGTAAGTGTAACAACATTTTGCTTTATTATCAATTGTTCTGTCAGCTAGAACTTTTATGAATCCTACTCACATTTGACCATGATAGTTTTAGCACTTCTTTTCTGTTTGTAGCCGCCTCTTGCGTTATCACTCCGTACACTGTATAGCTTTGTGTTGCTTAGTAGTGAGGTACCTCACTTTATGGCATTGCCAGCAGGTTCTTGACCAGCAGTGTGTAGATTTCTCATTGAAGCTTTCTTTATCTTCAAATGATTCATGCTGGCTGGAGCGGCTCTTTGACTCCACATACACCAAATGTTAACTCTGCAATTCTTCATAGGCACATGTAGCAAGCACAAGCAGTTGACCTGCACCACGGGCAAATTCTCTAGGAGAACCATGTTGATCCCTGGGTTGCCTATCCACTATCTCATTGCCAGTTCTGGCAACTTCCCCAGCCGGGGTACCCACCAAAAAGCTACGCTGCACATGAATATGTCTTTATTCGTATGCGAGTAACCACAAATTCAAAATTCTAAACCTGCATTCACTTCATCATGTTTCAACACTTACCTCACAGATCTACAGAGTCCTTTAAAAGCCAAGAGGGTTCTGTCATATATAACTCACAAGAAACTACTCAAATTAATTAAGATAGTGATAACTTCCAGCACCAATTGGCTAAATAGAAAGGCCTCAACATGTAATGTTTTAGAGTAAATGTTTTTTATCCTTGCTCTTACAAATATCAGGGCAGATTTTGTAAGTTTTGACACAGCACAGCTACCAAAGTTTCTGGACTGCACTGCGCCAAAGAGAGAGAGCAGAACAGTGCTATATCTACTGTTTCTCCTCCTGTACTGGTATACTTTTTGTTGCATTGATCACACACACGCCCTTGCATCATACCGCAATAGTGAGTGTGTGATGTCTAAAAGAGGTTTTGTACTGGAAGAATACCCTTCCAGTACAAAATACAGTGCTTAGACAACATTTAAATGTTTCCAAGTTTATAGGTATTCTGTGCAGTGCAGCACACTTGAATAGCTGGAATGGTTTGGAGAAAAGAAAACTTTTATCTAACGTAACATCTACCTTAAGGAAGAATACATTTTTACAGCAAAGATCTGTCTACCTTTTAAATGGACTTTGTGTCAAAAACCAGGGGTGGTTGCATGAGAATATCCATGCACTGTCTGTGGAATGTTCCGTTGATGCAAAGTAGCACAAATTAGGTATTAGCACGAGTTTGCATTACTTTAAGGTTTCTTATCAGTGCAAAACAATAATTTTTCAGCTCTTTAACTTTTAAAACATGTTCTCAGTTTTTTTTTATCTGAGCTTTATATTGATTTCAGGTATATTGACAAATACTCTTCTGTCATCTCTAGCTTAGATTTTTTTAACTTTCTGTTTGTCCCACAATGTACAATTGCATATATTGAGTAGCAAGAATCATATTATGTAGGGGAGGGTCAGCGAGAGATGGAGGACAGAAGACAAAATAAACCATACAGAAGACTAATAAAGCGTTTATTAACTATTACCTAAACCTTTCCTTTCTGTTCTCCCTAATTCCGTGCCTGAGAACCTTATGAGCCTTGTTTCCCTTCATTCCACAATCGCAATACCTAGTTTTCAGTGCTGCTCCGCATTACCAAATGTATTCTATATTCTAACCTTTGATAGTTTCATAATATCTAGCAGGATTACTTTGAGGACCTTTAGGTATTTGTGGCATGAGAATTGCCAAAATTCTATGCAAAGGTTTTCGAGACAATATTGCCTTTATGTATTCCAGGACCTCGGGTATGTTGGATTTCAGCTTGCGTAATTTCAGAGGAGTACAGTACCAATGAAGCATCAGTTTCACCATATTTTCTTTGCAGCTATGCACTGCATTGAGGTATGTGTTCTTATGTAAGTCTGTACCCTTTCTTGCTCCTTTAAGGCTCTGGTCAATTCTTTTTTGCATCACATTTGTCCCTGATTTCAACTTTATGTCATCATGTTTCGTAACTAGCCATGTTCGAACTTTGTCAGTGTTCGAGAAGCATTCGATTTTACTGTTTGGTGTAGGACCAAGTGTCTGATATTATTGATATATTTCACTTCCAGAGGTTCTAAATTCTTTTAAGAGTCTCAAATGAGTGCATTCGCTGTGTGTCAAGCAGCCTTGTGTTGACCCCTTCAAATATTTGTTACTGACATTGTGGATGTGAAGTCTGTATTTCCACAAATAGGGGGGTCATAGGTGAGGAGAGCGTCCTGCTTTCATCAGAGTTAGAGACTTTGGGGCATATTTAAGACCCCCAGCACCACCTCAGTGCTGCCATAACATCCTTTTCTTTGGCTTTTTCCCTGCGCCATATTTACAATGTGGCACAATGCATGCATTGCACCACTTTGTAAACCCTTGCACCACATTATGCCTGTGCCAGGCATAATGTTTTCAAGGGGGGTGTTCCAGTGCTAGGGGGCCCACAAAAATGGTGCAAGAAATTTTACAGATTTCACTGCACCGTTTATGCTCAGAGCAGGTGTAAAAATGATGTCCCCATAGAAGCCTCGCCCTCTTTGCAATTTGCTACACTAAGACGTCTACACATCATTGGTCAAGAAGCTACAACCAAGATCATACAAAAAGATGCAGCACTGCCACACAAAATAAAGTTATACATTGTAAGGAGCATTAACACTGAAGGCCGATACAACCAGATTTACAAAGTGTGGTCAAGTGCAGTCATCGAGCACTATATATGATTGCAATTAATAGTGCTGGCTGACAGAACAAGTAAAAAGAAAGCATATTGTTAGTATACTTACCAGAGTCTTGATAAGTGTAGTATTATGACCTCAGCACTGGGCGGTTGGACCCAAGAAGGGGCAATGGGGTTGTGCTTACTGTGGTATCCAATACCTGAAGCGGCACACAATCAACGCTGCCAGGTGGTGGCTCAGAACAACTCCAAATGTCTTCATTAGTGGTGAGGCTCTGATGGAGACCAAGAAGAAGGTCAAAACTCCAAACACTGCCCTGTATGACCCAGAGGCTAAACCATCATTGGGCCTCAGTGATGATGTAGATTCCAAGGGACAGCCAACAGCATCTGACAGAGCTCCAACCTCAGTGTCAGCCACTCCCATGAACAGTTACAATGCTGCCACCTTCCTGAGACCACTGCCACCTTTTGATACATAGAAGCAGAACATTGGACTGCTTTGATAGAGACATTTGAAGATTTCATTGAAGCACTTGAAGAGACAGATAACAGAAAAATTATCAAATATCTCAAAAATCTTTCTGTTGATGGTGTAAAAGAAGTCATAAAGAAAATGCTGAGAACTGACGAAGAAGCCACGTACTGTCACATTAAGAATGTGTTGAATATCAAGTTCAATCCATTACTAAAAATTGATTATGAATGATAACTTTTCAGTCAAGAACATCAAAGATTTGGTGAAACAATTGACATCAAACACTGTAAGTTCAAATAATTTAATGACGGAGAAGCCATGCGGCTTAGAGTTATTAATGGATGCTTGTCCGTTTAATTCATACGATGAATGCAGAGAGAAACTCTAAGTCTGAAGCGAGTGTTAATGGTTGCCAGAGCTGAGAGACAAGGTGCTGACATGGGGGCCAAAGATGCTCAGAACAAGTCAGCCATGAGTAAGAAAAGTAATCTGAATCAAAAGACTGACAGACACAAAGTGATGTCTACACCCAAAGGGAAGTTGTGTTACAGATGTGGGTTTTCATTCCCACAAAAAGGAAAGTGCCCCGCCATTGAACAGATATGCACAGGCTGTGGGAAAGAGAACTATGTGTGTCACTGTTTGAAGGCAAAATGGCTGCCAGAACATTATAGGAGCAATGTTCAACACACACACTCAAGGCCAAGAAGCGACAACATTTGAAGCAAGTAGATATTAAACAAATGGCTAATGCTCTCCCATGTCAGGGGAGTCGCACATATGGCGGGCCCTGCTAGGCCAGAGCATTGGGAGGGGTGATGGAGCAAATGCACCACTGCACCTCAGTAGGTTGGGCAGTGATCGGTTTCGGTGCTATTGTGACTGCAGAGGCATTTGAAGTGCATCTGGGTCGCGCTTCCTTAATGCGTACCCAGACCCTGACTATAATAGGGACAGCAAAGCGAGTCTTTCACTCTTTCATTATAGACAGTGGTGCATTGATAAATATAATGTCTGAAGAGAAATACAATGAACTGTCTCCATTACCATAGAAGTCCAACGTGTATACTTGGACTGCATTGACACCCATGAGGAGTCAAAGTCAACTTACAGTGACAGTAAAGCATAAGATCTATCTGCTTCAATGTACAATGCCAAGTGCCTGTTTGCTCAGTTTCAACATGGCAACCGAAATGGGCCTGATTTTTGTGAATTACAACTTGAATGCTGTAGGAAAGTACCCTCTTTCTTTGCATGGTTACCCCCATTTTCTGCCTGATGTCTGTGTGCTTGACTGTGTTCACTGGGATCCTGATAACCAGGACCCCAGTGATTATGCTGTCTCTCCCAAAACTCTGTAGTTCACTCTCAATTGGCATACTGGTGCGCCCTTATAACTCCCTAGTATATGGTACCTAGGTGCCCAGGGCATTGGGGTTCCAGGGGATCCCTATGGGCTGCAGCATATATTTTGCCACCCATAGGGAGCCCAGACAAAGGTTTCTGTATGACTGCCATTGCAGCCTGTGTGAACAGGTGCAAGCACCCTTTCACTACCATTTACACTGCACCAGGTCACTTATAAGTCACCCCTATAGCAGGCCCTCCAGCCCTGAGGGCAGGGTGCAAAGTACCTGTGTGTGAAGTCACCACTGCACTAGCAGAGGTGTCCCCATGACCTCCATGACCATTTTCCCAGACTTCGTGAGTGCGGGGACGCGTGTACTGGACATAGGTCACTACCTATGCCCAGTTACATAATGGTAACTCCAAACATAGGCATGTCTGGTATCAAACATGTTGGAATCATACCCCAAGGCTTTTGCAAGCATTGGTTGTATGATTCCATGCACTGTGGGGGCTCCTTATAGGACCCCCAGTATTGCCATTTCAGCCTTCTTGGGTTTTCCAGGCAGCCCCAGATGCTGCCAGCTTACTGACAGGTTTCTTCCCTCCTGTGTTGCTTGAAAAGCTTGAGCCCAGGAAGGTAGAACAGAGGGTTTCCTTTGGGCGAGGGGTGTTACACCCTCTCCTTTTGGAAGTAGGTGTTACAGGCTTGGGAGGTAGTCACTGGAAATGCTTCAAAGGGCACATTTGGCACCCTCCATGCCTAAACCAGTCTACACTGGTTCAGGGACCCCCCAGCCCCTGCTCTGGCACAAAACTGGAGAAGGGAAAGGGGAGTGACCATCACCACCCCAGGGGTGGGGCTCAGAGCTCCTCCCTGGGTTTTGCCATCTTGGATTAAAGGTTGGCAGGGAACTCTGGGAGCATATGAGTGGCGAGGGCCGACATGTGATGTCAGAGCACTCCCCTGATAGGTGCTTACCTGGTTAGCTGACAATCCCCCTTTTAGGGCTAGTTAGGGTCTCTTCTTTGGGTGGTTCCTCAGATTCGGTTTGCAAGACTCCAGCAGGAATCGTCTGCTTCCTCCACTTAGACTTCTCACTGAAGAAACTGCATCTGGACCCTCCAGGAACTCTACAAACTGCAACAAAGAAGCCAGATACCTTCCGCAACATTCTATCTCCTGCCGTCAACTGCAACTGTTTACTAGTCGTGCATCCTCTTAAGACAGCCCGTCTTCAGCCTGCATCAGAAGACCAAAGGAATATCCCTTGGGGTGAAGGAGTCACTCCCCTGCTTCTGCAGGCACCAACTGCAATGACGACCGGCTGCGTGGATCACATCTCCTGCTGAGCTGTGTGGATCCTGCATCATGGGTGGTGGACTGAAGTTGTCTCGATGGTCCTCTCTTCCAACTGTCCAACTTTGATAGAGGTAGGAGCTTGCCTCCCCATGCAAGACAGTACCTTGTGCACAGCATGTCTTTCGGCTGCCAAGGCTTGTTGGCATCCTTCCTCCAAGTCTTTCATGCATCTTGTAGCCCTGGCCCCCAGCACTCTATCCTGCGACGCACAGCTTCCCGAGTGGTTCTCCAGTGGTGTGGGAGCCTTTGTCGTAGTGCTGCGTGAGCCTCCTCTGTAACTCCTGTGTGTGATGCCTGGTCTTCTGTGGGGTCTCTGAGTTGCTGAGAGCCCCCTCCGGTCCCCCCTCCTGGGTAGAGTCCCCCTGGTCCTTCCTGGTTCCGGGCAGTGCCATTTTTTGCTAACTGCAAGGTTTGCGGATGCCAAGGCTTGTTGGCAGACTCCAACGACGCAAACCTGACTGCAATCCTCCATCCGCGAGGCACATCACTTGTACCCTCTAGTAACCCGACTTTGTCTTCTTGGGTGCAGTACTGACTTCTTCTTCACCGGTGGTTCTTCTTTTGCACATTCATCCAGGTTATCAGGGGCTCCTGCTCTTCCTGGATTCTTCTGTGCTTCTTGGACTTGGTCCACTTCTTCCACAGGTCTTTTTGTCCAGGAATCCACTGTTGGTGTCTTGCAGTCTCTTCTGGGTTTGCATAATTCTTCTTCTCATTTCTGTGTGTGTTCTGGGAAAGTTACTGTGTTTTACTCCTGCTTTCCTGGTCACTAGGGTGGGTTCTGGCACTTACCTTTGGGGTGTTCTAGTACTCTCAGATCCCCTCTACACACGACACTTGCTTAGGTGGGAGACCGGCTTTCGCATTCCACTTTCTTAGTATGTGGTTTGTGCTCCCCCACACCCATTTATAACTATTGTGATTTTCATTAATTGCACTGTTTTCTAACTATTTTTATGCCGATTTCCACATACTAGTGTATACAATTTGTGTATTACTTACCACCTAAGGGGTATAGGCTCTATGGTATTTTTGGTATTTGTGTCACCAAAATAGAATACCTTTATTTTTTAACACTGAGTATTTTCTTTCATGTGTATGAATATTGTGTGACTACAGTTGTATTGCATGAGCGTTACATGTCTCCTAGAGAAGCCTTGACTGCTCATCCACAGCTACCTCTAGAGAGCCTGGCTTCTAGACACTGCCTACACTTCACTAATAAGGGATAACTGGACCTGGTATAAGGTGTAAGTGCCATAGGTACCCACTACACACCAGACTAGCCTCCTACAAATGCTCATCACGAAATAGTAAGTAAATTACCTTAATTGTTTCATGGTTTAGAAAAGTTAATGACTATGAAAGAAAAGCTGCATATTCGTGAGGTTAACCATCTAGTTGACCAGACACATAGACAAATTGCTTTTCATTTACAAAAGCTGTTGAAAAAGAACATGACATTATTGAGCGTTCCATTGGTCCAACACCTTGGGTTTCTCCCATAGTAGAAGTGCCCAAAAAGGGCAATAAGGAAGCTGTGCTCATATGCTTTGACATACATCAGGCAAGCAAAGCAATTAAACAAGAACGACATCCATGGCTGCACCTTGCTGACATGATAATGCAATTGAATGGTGCTAAGATCTTTTCTCAACTTCATTTAAACAAAGGTTATCATCAGTTGAAACTCAAGAAAGCTACAGATATATTACAACATTTTCTACACCTGTTTGTTGAGATACAAGAGACATAGGGCCTGATTTAGACCTCTGCAGAGAGGTTATTCTGTCACAACTGTGATGCCTATCCTGTCTGTCGAAATCTAAATGCAATGGTATTTAGATTTTGGTGGACTAGATGTTGGTCACCGTTGTGACAGAGTTACCTCTCCACTAAGATCTGAATCAGGTCATTAGTTTTGGTGTGTCATCGGCTGCATAACTTTTCTAAGACATCATTCGATACATCATAGAGCCTGTTGTGAATGCATTCATTTATAGCAATGACCTATTAGCTTTTGCAGCTACACAGAAGAAGCATGATAGAGCTCTCACACAAGAATGTCAATTACTCAGTAATGCAGGTTTGACTTTGAACACAGACAAGTATGAGTTCAACAGGACAAAAAGGAAATTCTTTGGCCATATCTTTTCTGATGAGGGTATGACACCTGACCCTGCAAAAGTACAAGCTTTGTCAAATGCTGATCCCCCCCCCACAAGATGTACCAATGGTACATTATTTTCTTGGCATGGCTAGTTACTGTTCAAGATACATAAAAGATTTTGCCACTGTTAGTGCTCCAATATGAGAGTTGATGAAGAGAAATGTTTATTTTCAATGGTCACAAGAATGTGAGAAAAATTTCAAGAGAATCAAATATGCCATTGAAAATGCTACAGAAATTGCATACTTTAATCTAAAGCTTCATACAGAGGTTGCGGTCGGCGCTAGCCCAGTCGGATTAGGCGCTGTCCTCGCACAGCATAGTGGATGCCCAAATGCTCAACAGCATATTATGGCCTATACTAGTAGAAGTTTGCCCCAAACACAACATGTTTACTCACAGCCTGAGAAAGAAAGTTTGACAGTGGTATGGACTTGTGAATATTTTCATGTACTCCTGTATGGAATTTCCTGCTGGTAACTGATCATCAACATCAAGCTTTGCTGATCATTATTGGTAATCCAAAAGACAAGATACCTCCCTGCATTGTATGATGGGGACTATAATTATGAGAGCATGATTATACAATTGTGCATCTTCCAGGAAAGGATCAGAATCCTGCTGAATCATTTTCGAGAGTGCATATGCACAGTCACAGTACTCTATCCAAGATGGCTGAGGCCTACAATAATTTAATTGTCAAGTCAAGTACACCAGCTGCTATATCATTAGCCCAGATTGTCACTACGAGCCATGGTAGTAACCTGCTGAAGTTAAAAGATGTAATTACACATCAGTAATGGAACAAACATACTCAATAGCTCAATAATGATGGGTAATATAAAAAGTTCAAAAATGTCAAAGATGAATTATCCATAACTCAAGAAGGAATTATAGTACAAGGATCAAGAATCCTGATTTCGGATAGTCTGTGGCAGAAAGTGATTGAAGTGACTCGTGAAGGACTTTGTGCCTTAGTTGCCACAGAGAGTGCTCTCCGAGATCCAGTTTGGTTTCCATACTTAGAAAAAAGAGTTGAAAAGGAACTTAAGGCCTGTCATAAATGCAATTGCCTGCCGTCCAATGTTACTCAACACACTTTGAATGTGTCAGAACTACTTAAACATGCCTGAGAGAGAATAGCCACCAATTTCTTTGGTCCACTTATAATGGACATCATCTAATGCTGATTGTAGATGTATACTCAAGTTTTCCTTTGGATTAAGATCTCTCATCCATGACTCACGGCCAAGTAATCGAAAAACTTGAAGGCATCATTGCAACATGGAGTATACCAGCCATCGTAAAGTCTGACAGTAGCCCACCCTTTAACAGTACAAATTTAAAGAATTTCTTGAAACATCTTAACATAAAACATCAAAAGGCTACACTTTTATGACCACAGGCCAATGGACCTGTTGAGCACTTTATGAGTACAGTAAAGAAAGCAGTGAAGAATGAAACTCCTAAGAAGCTCAATTTGAAAACAGTATTGAATTGTACTCTATGAGCTTATCGTTCAACACCCCACTCGATCACAGGGAAAGTGCTGTGACTTTGATGTTCACAGGGGCAATGGCAACCAAGATACCTCAATGGACCACCAAGAGAGATACAAGAGAAAACATGATTCATGCAAAGGACTTTGTTAATAAACAGGAAAAAATGAAAGCTTATGTAGACAAGAGGAGACATGCAAAAGACATCTCATTTAGAAAAGGGATTTGGTGATATGGCTACTGATTTTCTAAAAATTGTAACAGAGGGTGAGATGTAGTGTCTTGCATGATTTAAAACATAACCATTCTGACTCCGAACGGACTCCATATGAGTAGGATGTAATCTCGTATGTTCAGTATTGTTTTTAGTTTCAATCAGAAGGTGTTTGGGCTTCTTCCGTATCCTGTGTCTCCTTCATTGCAAACTGATTCAGTGCTGGGTCAACCTCTTACAGTTACCTTATTGACCTTTTCCTTGTCAACCTGAGAGGTGAAGGGAGTTAGCATTAGGCAAACAAGTCTAATTAAAAGTGTGACCTATTTGGATACACAATAGGAATTAGGAATCAGAAATAAAGTTAGGGAGTTTTATACCAAGCTAACAGTCAGGTTAATATAAATCAATCTCTAAAAAATGCTGTAAAGATAAAGATAAAAACAAGATAACGATACCTCCTGAAGAAGTTTAGGCGAATCAGCATAAGGCAAACCAGAAGTTCAGTTACAGCAATACAGAAAATTAGCAATAAAATCTGGTGCGCAGAGATGAGTCGCCAATCCTTTCTCCTAAACATGAGTAATGTGTGAAGTCATCTAATTACCAAAGGTTACAGGGACGTTATAGTCAGGCTCTGATTTTAACCGTACCAAACCATAGAAGTGCACCAGTTTTAGATAGAGTTACCTCAAGTAACTATAGCTCATGCCCTAAGGTAACTATAACTTGCGTCCTCACGAAGTACAGTTTTTTCATCAAAAATATTACAGCAAATATTACATTAATATTATCAATGATTTTATGAAAGATGGCATGATTGCCGTAATTTGTGGGGTAAATTGCAGTGCATGGTGAGAGAGCAGGTTATAGTTACCTTAGGGCATGAGTTATAGTTACTTGAGGTAACTCTAACTATGGCCCTCATTACAACCCTGGTGGTAAATGCCGCCTACCACTGTGCTGACGGCCGCCAACATACTGTGCCCGCAGCGGTATTCCACCACGGGTATTATGACCCACACTGACAAATCCGCCACTATACAGACACCCACACAAGTCCGCCAGCTCAAAGGTCAGTGATAAACTAGCGCTATCCAAACCCACACCGTTACGCCAACAGGAATACGCCCACAGTATCATGACCAACGAATCACTGTGGCGGTCTTTCAATCGCGGTAAACCATTGGCGGTACACACCGCTGTGCTCAAAATACACAAACCTTTACAAAACACCACCACATTGGACAATTCAAGCTACACACACCTGTCACACATACACACACCACACCCACACCCACACCCACCCCCACCCCCACACCACTATAAAACACATACCCACATTACCCACAACCCCTTCCACAAAAAAGAAAATATTGCTAACTGAGAGAGACACAAGGCAGGAGCGCCCACTCAATCAGAGGCACAGAACACCATCAACCATACACCATCCACGCACCTCACACCACACACCCCTCACACGTATACTCACACCACAACCATGGCACCCCAAAGACACACCAGGTTTGCAGAGGAGGAGCTAAGGGTCATGGTGGAGGAAATCATCCCGGTAGAGCCACAGCTATTCGGATCACAGGTGCAGCAGACGTCCATTGCTAGGAAGATGGAGCTGTGGTGGAGAATTGTGGACAGGGTCAACGCCGTGGGACAGCACCCAAGAACAAGGGATGACATCAGGAAGAGGTGAACGACCTACGGGGGAAGGTGCGTCCCATGGTTGCAAGACACCAGGTAGCCGTACAGAGGACTCGGGGTAGACCCCCACCTGCTCCCCCACAACTAACAACATGGGAGGAGTAAGTCTTGGCGATCATGCATCCTGAGGGCCTCGCAGGAGTAGCAGGAGGACTGGACTCTGGTAAGTCAAATCTTTACTAATATATCCCCCACCCTACCTGCATGCCATCAGAAACCCCTACCCTCACCCCATCACTCCACCACCTCACACATACGCCACCATCACAACCCACCTGTCCCAATACCAAGCCCTGCATGTAGCACCAATGCATGAACCCCCATCACAGACCTGCATGGACACCCACCACCACAGCATGCCCATTACAGAGACTCACCCAGCCCACAAAATCACCACTCACACATGGCCAAGCTAACAAGGAAATCACAACCATACAGTGAAACACACCCATGCACAAGATGGCACACGCAGATACATTAAAACTGCATTTGCATCCCCACAGGACCCATACTCAACATCACCGGAGAGGAGGTGCCAGCTACATCCAGTCCCCCCCCCTGAAGAGGCCACAGTGACGACAGCAGCTCTGGACGCCTGGATCAGGATGACCAACCTGGCCCATCAGGGACCTCTGGACAGTCGGTTCCCCTGCCACAGTCCCAAACCACCACAGAGCCTCCCCCCTCAGGAAACACCAGCACAGCACCCACCCAGCTGGCCCATGCCACTGTCCCCAGGACACGTCAATCAGCAGTGTGTCCACCACTACAGGGATCCCAGGCAACCCCACAAACCCTGGACGATCAGGGACCTGGGGTCAGTGGCAGTGGGCATACGGTTCAGAGGACAGAGGCACAGGACAACAGGGAAACTGGGAGGGCTGCTGTGCGACAGGGGGAGGACAGGCCCAGGGAACCCACTCTCCACGAGGCACTCTCCAACATCCTGGGAGCATACCACCATTCCCAGGAGACAATAGGCCAGATACTGGCCAAGTTGCAGGAGACCCAACGGCTGCAGGAGGGATGGTACCTGGGGATCAGGGATGACCTAACAAACATCTACACCATCCTGGTCACCATTGCAGGGGTGCTGGCTGACATGGCCAACACCATGAGGGAGGTAGTAGCCAAACCGTTGAACAGCCTTCCACCTCCACCGGCCCTAGGGGACAGGAGGCTCCGCTACAGGAACAACAGGCCACCAGCACCCAAGACCCTGCAGAAGGAGAACCACCCCGCAAATGGTCCCTGCAATCCAGGCAGAAGCCAGAGAACATTGCCAAGACCCCGCCAGGAAATAAGACTCTCCTGATTGTCACCATTCTGTCCCACTCTGTCACCCTGTCCACCTTGAACTGCCATTGCTCCACTTCCCATACCCCCTTGGAGAATGCACCTGTGATACCAAGAGACTGGACTCTACCCTGGACTTTCCTCCACCATCACTCCAGCCCATTGCACATCCCCCTATACTTATGACCACTTAAATAAACATCCTTGGAACAAATACAAATCTGAAGTCTGTCAAATGATTCACAAATGTATTAGTAAAACCAAATCAAAGCATTGCAACTCAAATGTATAGTGAAATATACTTTGGAATGACCTTTGGATGGGCAGCAGGATACATAGCAGGAGCCACAGTGGGGCAAGGGGATCTGAAAATATAGATGTCAAAGGGTACAGTCAGTGGCCATAGACATAGGGTAAGAGGCTGCCTTGTACAATGTCCAACAGATAACTGAAATGTAAAGTGAATGTACAATGTCTTACCTGTGTGTCACTGGAAGTATTGCTGAATTATGTTGCTCCTGTTGTCAACATCTTCTTCCTCTGCCTCCTCTTCCTCACTGTCCACAGGCCCCACCGCTGCCACAAGACCATCTCCAGGAACATCCTCCTGCAGAAAAGGCACCTGGCGTCTCAACGCCAGGTTGTGCAACATGCAACGATGATCTGGCATACCTTGTTGGGTGAGTAGAACTTGGATCCCAACGAGGAAGGGGTGCCCATCGCACCATGACCCCCCTGATGTTCCTCATCCTGCCGGTGGTCTATCAGGAGTTGAATGGGTGCTTGAAGGCATCACAGCAGCCAGAAGGGGGTGAACACAGAATCGGACTCCTGCTGTGCGCGCGTTAAGAGTGGGGGTGGGGATATGGGTGCCCCTAGGCCACGGCACAGATGGCAGGGTATGTCCCTTGTTGGGCAGGCTCTGAAGCACACCTTCCCCAATAGAGTTAGTGGGCAGGGTCCTGTGGGTTTCTGGGGTGCAGCTGATGGCGTTAGGCATTTTACCCCGTGGGCTGTTGACTATCTTAGTAACTGGTTGGGCATGGCCTAGTGAATAGGGCTGCTCCCTGTGTGTTGTGTATACCAACTGTAGTCCTGTTGCTGGCATTGACCAAGTGTATCCTCTGTCTCTCACCCCCCCTTTTTGTTTTGTCACCCTGTCCTTATGTGCATTAGAATCATCTGGCGGAGGATTAGAGGTACCGGCGATGGAGGGAGCTGCATCCCACATGGGCCTGGAGGCCAAATCCACAGACGGTGAGAGCACCAGTGGGACAGAGGGCGAGGGGAGCACCAGGACGGGGACAGGAGGGGAGACCACAGACTGCAACTCCTCCTCCGATGGTAGTGGTGGCCACCTCTGTTCCCACCCCATCAACAGTTACAGCCGCTACCCCCTACCAGCACCACCCTCCGAGCAGCAGCCCCTCAGCGTGTTTCCCGTACCCGCTCACCCAGGAGGGTGGGCATCTCCTTTGCCCAAGGCACCTAAGGCCCTGCCCCTGTCAGCCCTGCTGCCCTCAGTGAGGAGGCTATTGACCTCCTGAGATCCCTCACGGTTGGGCAGTCAACCATTCTGAATGCCATCCAGAGTGTTGAGAGGCATTTACAACTAACAAATGCATACCTGGAGGGCATTCACTCTGGCGTGGTGGCCCAACAGAGAGCATTTCAGGCTCTGGCCTCAGCACTAATGGCAGCCCTTGTCCCTGTGTCTAGCCTCCCCCCTCCAACTTCCTCTACCCCGTCCCCTCAACCCCAGCCTATCCCAAGCACACCTTCAGACCAGCATTCACCCAAATCAATGCACAGAAGTGGCTAAAGCACCACACTTCATCTCACAGGCACTCACACATGCACCATACCCATGCAGACACTCCAACATCCACTGCCTCCACTGTGCCCCCCTCCTCCTCTTCGTCCACCTCCCTCCCAGTATCGTCTCCACTCAAACCTGCATGCACTACATCTTCATCCACTACCTCCATCACCAGCATGCCCATCACAGCACACCCCTCACGAGCAGTCACCACCCCCACAACCATGCACACATCTCCTGTGTCCTCTCCCAGTGTGTCTGTGACCCCTCCTCCCAAAGTACACAAACTCAAGCACCCACCCACCCACCCAAAAGCCATCCACCTCCCAACAGCATCCAGCCCATGCACCTTCACCCAAACTCAACAGACAGACATCTCCTACAACCACTCACTCTTCCTCCACTCCCAAACCCTCTCCTTCTTCCCGCCCCAGTGTGTCTAAAAAACTTTTCCTGGCAAACTTTGACCTGTTTCCCACCCCTCCCCCGTCATTCCCCTCAGGCCAGGGTGACCAGAACCCATGCCAGCACCTCAGCCACCAAGTTGCCGTCCAATATGGAACCTGCAACTCCAGAGGCTCAAAGGGGGCACCCGTCAGGACAGCCAGTGTGCCATCAACCCCTGCAAAAGACCAAACCATTCCGCCACCTGCCAAGGTGAAGAAGGGGACAGCATGCAGCAAGGGCAAGGAGCACGACCCACCCAGCAAGGCCTCCTCCAAAACTCCAGCTGACAGAGCCAAGGGCACAACAGCATTTGCCAAGGTGAGGAAGGGGCAGAAAACCAAAGGTGACGGAGGATGCAGGTGAAGCCCTGGTGCCCACCAGCTGAACCGCCAGCCCCGCCACCTGCACCACGTGCAGCACCGCCAGCAGACCCGCCGCAAGCACCACCACCTGCACCGCCGCTGCCACCACTGCTGTCAGCAGTAGCATCCCCAGTGGGCAGCCGCCCGAGGCTGCAGGAGAAGGGCTGGAGTCTACCACCACCACTGGCAGCACCCCAACCAGCCCCGGCACGACCACCACTTAGCAGCCTTAGCTGCCGCAGCATGGAGTCTAGCCCTGCCTCCATGAACTATCGTGCCACCTGTTCCCTGCAAATCTCATGCCTCAGACACCCAGGTGAGGGAATGTGAACTGGCACACCCCAAGTATTGCATCACTGAGAACAAATCCTCCTCCAGAACCAGTGGAGATATGCATCCACTCACCCTATCCTTGGCAGGATGAAGCAGACTGGGCACAAGTCCCCCTCCAGAACCAGTGGAGATATGCATCCACTCACCCTATCCTTGGCAGGATGAAGCAGACTGGGAACAAAGCCCCATCCAGAACCAGTGGAAAAGCCACCCACTAGAGAGACGGTGGCTTTGCACTCCCCAGGACCAAGCAGTGGCCAACCCACCCACTAGAGAGACTGTGGCTTTGCACTCCCCAGGACCAAGCAGTGGGCAAACCACCCACTTGAGAGACTGTGGCCTTGCACTCCCCAGGACCAAGCAGTGGGCATGTAGCCCCCTCCAGGAGCAGTGGCGTAGTACCATCTTCCAGCTGAGGTGCCCCCCCCTGAGGTGCCTGTGTGTTTTCGACCTGATGCCCCTGCAGTGTTCTCTCTATATTGAGGCAGGTGTCAAGTGTGGGCTTGGCCCATGATTTTTGGCCCAGTGGCCCACGAACAATTGTCAAGGACAATGTACGACCTTCTGTACATATTGTATATTTTTGTAAATACTGTTTTTCAAAATCTATAGTATATCTGCCTATTTCTAAAATATCACTGGTTTGACTCAATTCCTTTTGTCCTTGCGTTCTTCCAGGGGGTTACGGGGTGTATATGTAAGGTTGTTGGATCTGTTTGTGTGTATGGTGTTGTGGGTGAGGGTCGGGGTGGAGGTGTTGCGTTTTGCATGTGTGTGTCACTCTCTTTTTCCTCCCCCCGTGTACTAGGTGCAGTACTCACCGTTGTCACCACCGCCGTCTTTGGTGTTCCTGGTAGATGAGGAGGTAGACCAGCATCGGCATGACCTGCAGCTCAGGCTCCATGGCGTCCTGGTTCTTCATTGAGCATCGAGAGGTGAGTGGTTTCCCTTCTAAACACTGTTGCCGCAGTGTTTTTGATGGCATTGGTACTGCCCCGGAAAAGCTGGCGGATAGGCGGGTTGTAATATGGTGGGCAGTACATTGTCTTCCGCCTGTCTGTTGGCGGGGACCGCCACGGTGTTTGTTGCTACCGCTGTGGCGGTCGGAGTGTTAAAGTGGCTGTCTGTGTTGGCGGTTTCCGCCATGGTAGTGATCCCATTTTATTACCGCACCTTTAACACCGTCCGGCAGGGTTGTAATGAGGGCCTACAACTGGTAAATTTTAATGGTTTGGTACGGTGAAAATCTGAGCCTGATTATAATGCCCCTGTAACCTTTGTTTTTTTTAGTGAATTTCGATGTTTTTTAAATTCTATTTCCTGACCATAACGTCCCTGTAACCTTTGTTTTTTCAGTGAATTTATATGTTTATTTTTAACATATAGTAATTTTAATCACTATATGTTAAACCAACCACTGCCAAGCACTGCCTTTGGCCGTGCGCAGCAGTGGTTGGCCACAGGGCCTGGCCGCAGACCAACCCCCTAAAAGCACCCAACCTTGCACTATGCACAGTGTGAGAAGGTGTATCTGGGGGTGAGAGTGGCTGCCAGATTGTCTGTCTTGGTGTGAAAATGCATACATCAGCATTTTACTGGTTGTGTCAGTGTGTGCGTGGGTCTGTGAGTGGGTGAATCAGGGTCTCAGTGGGACTGTGAGTGGGTGTGTGACGGTCTGAGTGGGTGTGTGAGTGGGTGCCTAACTGTCTGAGTGGGTGTGTGAGTGTGAGTGGGACTGTGAGTGGGTTTGTAAGTGTTTTTAGGCTTTGATGTCTGATTTACTTAGAATGAGATATTTCTATCCAATTAAAAATAAAAAATGTTTTTTTTTAAATATATATATTTTTGTATTAATAAAAAAATATGTATGGTAATGAGTCTAGCTGGACTCGAACCCCCATAGCTCAGTGGTCTGCGACCTTCACGTTGAGCTACGTTTTTTTTTTTTTTTTGCCCTTTATGGGGTATTTGGGACTGCAAGGTAGCCCTTGACAGCTCCCCCGGGGTCCCTCTTTATTTTAATTTTTTTTAAAGTAACAAAATGCCCTTTATGGGCTATATAGGTCTGCGACGGAGCCGTAAAGGGCTCACCCGTGGTTCCTCCTTATGTTTAAAAAAATAATAAAAAATAAAATGCCCTGCAAGCACAGAGCTTCTTTCACAGCAGGTCCGTGCTTGCTAAAGCATTTCATCTCTGTCTCCTGCACGCATTCAGGAGACAGAGATGAAAGCTCCACTGTTTGACAGCGGACCTTTTTTATCGATCCCGCTTTCAAATTCTGCTCCATTGCATTCCTATTTATACAAATTTGGATTTTCTTAAATTTCTCAAAAACTACTGAACTGATTTACACCAAATAACAAAAAGGGCTCTTTCTGGACCAAGAGCTACCTTTCAGCCAAATTTACTGTAATTCTGTCAAGTGGTTTTTGGCTATTGCTGTTCAATTTTTCTTATGGGAATTAACATTGGAAATTATCCAAAATTCATCCCCCCTTTATCTCAGCCCCGACTTGACGTATCACCCCGAAAGTTTCCAGACAGCAGCTTACTTGACTGTCAAGTTGTGGGAGAAATTTCATGATGATTCGTCAAGCGGCACTGAAGATATAGGCAAGCAAAAAACAGCTTTTGCTGTAGGTAGGTTTTATATATATCTATATATATAATATTATGTGCATGCATATACAAGAAGTTGCTAGTGTTTCAGAAACTCGGTCAAGACTCTTCTACAGCGAGATAAGTCTTAGCCTAAAGGACAAAAAGGGAAATCAGAGAGATTTGCACCTTTCAAAGTCCAAATGAAAAGTGTCTCCTGTCAACCTGTAGGAACACTAATTAATACACACAAATCTTTGTAAGGACCACCCCTCCTTAACGCCATCAGGGGTTCCGCTGTCCTTTCCATTCTCATGTTGTAAGCTGCAACATTTGCAGATTCTCTTAGACCAGTCTTGAGCATGAGGTGGACCTTGGTAACCTGCAACTCCTTCATACATTACTGAATAGGGACTGTCAGTTAATACTCTGTCTCTCCATGTTCTTTGTCAAGGTCCTCTTCTCAGGCTCTCTATAGGTAGTACAAGTTAGATCTATTCCCAAACTAACAATCTATGTGAACGTACCTGCAAAGAAAAAGACATACAAGCAGAAATAGAAAAGAATATGTCATGATGAAAGAAATACAAGCCTAGTCATGTCAAGTTTAAATGTATAATGCAATGATGCACATTTAATACGTCATTTATGCACTTATAACTACAAATAAATGAGAATGTCAGTACATAAAGCCAAATTAAATTCATGTTGCAGCTTCAGGTAAATGCAATCCTACTTTAAATACATGAATATAAATATAACTAAGAACTACATCATAAATTAAAATGTGAAAATATGAGGGCTCAAGTTTACACAAATCCTTCTTGTTTATGAAGTAAATACATTTCAGTAGTGTCCGAATGATCGTATCCACTCCTTAAAGACTACATTTCATTTAAAAAGGTAAAGGCACCATTGCCGAGATTATGCTAAAGTGGGGCAGCATGGTGCTGCACCAAAGATAGCAGCGACGCGCTGCGCCACTTTTGAAGCGCGAGGGTGTGCCGTATTTAGAAGAATACGGTGCACCCCTGCATTTCCCCCTGCATTGGTGCTGAACTAAGCTGCCTAGCACCAACGCACGCATCCTTGCACCATAGTGCATTGAGGGGATAGAAGGGGGTGTCCCTTCCTGCACAAAAACAATCTATAATGTTGATTTGCCACTTCTATGTGTAAAATGCCGTACACTTAGAAAAAGCAAAAAACAAGGAGGAATTAAAGCATTCCTCCTCGTTTTGCCATGCTAACACCACCCATTTTGGTGCTGCTTTAGGTTTATGACAAATCATAAATCTGAGGCAGCATCCAAAGCAATGGGTGTTGCAGTGGAACGCCCACAGCAACACCCATTGCACGCCCCTCTGACACAGAAAACTGCATCAAAGGGGCCCATATTTACAAGGAGGCATAATGCCACAAAAAACTGGCGTTACACCTCCTTTCAAATATGGAGCACTGCTCAGGGCCACCAGAGCGTCATGAAAAGTGATGCTCAGGGGGCACTAGGGGCTCTTAAATATACCCCCTAGAGTATATTGATTTCTAGTCGTACAGTGAATGCACTTCAGTACTGGGTTCAAGTACAACACTTTACAGTAATGACCTTAAGACATGCAAAGTATATAGTGCTAAGTGTACATACATATTGTATTTGTGACAGTTAAGGGTGGAGTCAAAATTGTGCTGCTCCAATTCCAACTCTGATGCCAAATCAAGATATAGATTTCTTATTTAATGAACCAGTCAAAACCTCATCGGCATATTTAAAAATACTCATCTGGACTCTTCCAGATGCTTCAAGTCATCATAAAAGCTGCTCTGTCTATCTTCTCACTTTTGTCTGCTCTTTTCCTCTTTACTCGCTTCATCACTTGTGCTCGTTTGTATTCCTAATTAAGTACCAACAAGAGTAATTCACAAAGAGCAATTATCGATAGGGGTTTCAAGATGCTTCCAACAATTCCATTCCCTAAATTTCTAAACCATCTGCCTATAGAATAAAACCCATTCCCTATTGCTTCCCATGCACTTCTTGCTTTCAATCCATTCACATCTTTCTTAAGATTAGTAAAGATGTTAATAAATCCTTACTTTTATCAGGAATGTAAGTACAGCACTGCTGAATTTTTAATCTCCAGCAGATTCTGCCCTCTTTTGAGAGGAGAACATCCGATGCAAGTCTGTTTTGCAAAACCATAGATTTAATTGTTACCATCTCAGTATCTATAACTAAAAATGCTCCAGATGTATTTGTAGACAACTTATCAACTACAGTAGACAACTTTCCAATCTTATGAGAATTCACTATCACTCCTACAAATGTAATAATTGCACCAAAAATATCTCCAACAATTACACTACCATCTCTTTTCGTCCTAGCATGTTCTTTCTCTGTTGGGCCATCAAGATGTCTCAGATGATAAACTTTCAGAAAAAGGATCCCCATATAGCATGTCCCATACCATCTCCTGGGTAACCTGCAATAAGATTTTTTCCCACCCACATAGTAAATTCCAGGAATAAAATTACTCTCTCCATCTAAATATAATCCCCAATGTCCTTGTTTTTCAAACTTGTGATCACATTCACTCCTGCCTACAAAATTTGTGCCCAATTTGGATTTTCTAGTGTCTACACACAATGTCCCATGATGCTGCTCATACAATGCTAAAGATACTGCTACCTTATTTACAAGCTTCTTCTTAGCCCAACTTGGTGCATGTGTGTGACTTGCTGCTCTGGCCATTACATTTCTTCCCTGTCTTCTACTGATTCTATACATTTCTTCTCCACATCTGTCAATGTACAGATCAAATTGTGTACATGAGCATAAACAGTTTCTAATGTCATAGCAGGCTTAAGGAAGTGTCCAATTATTTCCAGTGTTTTACTATCGGGTTGACGATTCAAGTGTTTCAGCAACAGAATATCTTAGAAAACTAAGTCATAGTTTGAATAACAGTATTAGAGATGTCCCTTTCCGTACAATAGGCTGAGCAACAAACTACACAATACACTATAAGTTAGAAGAATATGGTGATACGTTAGATGCAGGTAATTGCATACACACATAGCAATCCCTAGCAGCCATATTATCAGCATTCTCATAATGGAATCTAGAATAAACATTCAGTTAATAATCTCCTCTAGATGGATCTATGTGTAAATCGTTCTCATCAAATAAAGGCAAACTACTGTCAGTAGGAAGTGGTGCTTTAGGGGTACCTCATACTAGAATGTGTGGGTAAGCTCAACCCTACAAGAAAATCAATTAATACTATAGTTATTACAACCAACACCCCTGTCAGTATCTATCTACTACTATTGTTACTAAGTTCCATGATTTTTCTGAACCCAGACCCTTTGATGGAACGCAGCAGAAGCAAAGTCTTCTCCATTGATTCCCACCTGGGCATGAGTGACAAAACAACGTACATGCAATGAAAATATGTTATTCACAAGGTCTTTGTGAGTCTTCCTTAGCCCTAATTCGTGTTCCTCTAAATGACAACCTTACATTCCTTCAGCAGACTCGGAATGGGTACGCTTCTTTCTTCTCTGCAGTGTCTATTTAAATTTCTCTATTAAATGCACAGTCCAACTTCACTAACAATCACATTCAGGATAAAATGTCTCAGCCTGTTTAGTGGCAATGTATTTTCAAAACTCAGTTTGGCCACAAAGTTCACTTCAAGGAGGCTAAGTTGGATTTGAAGGTTTATATCAAAATGTCCCAAATTCTCTCTCCTGGTCAGAGGCAGCAAGGTATGCTCATTCAGTTGAAGAGTATCTCTGACAGGGTACCCTTGCTGTCTTTGATCTCCACACTACTGGCCCTTCACCATCACTGCACTTAGGCTAATTTTTCAGTCTCTTCCAGGATAGTGTGTGGTACTCACACTTCAGGCAAGTTCTTTCCTCTGGGCCACTGGTCTCCAAGCACTACTCACTTTACTGCAGCACTAGGCCATTTGCCAGGATCTGAATTTGATGTAGTCAACACTTCAGGATGAGACTCTTGTTGATTCTTAACAGCTTGACTAAACAGCTCTGTTTGTCTCACTGTAACCACTGGCATTTCATGAAGTGGACAAGGGACTCTGAATGTATCCATGACATGCACCAAGTTGGGGAGTCATCCATACTTCATAGCTGTTGTAGGGACCAAGATGACTTGGTAGGGTCCTCTCCACTGAGGCTCCAAACATGTTTTGAGGACATGATTCTGCACTGTAGCCCAGTCACTGGGAGTAAGGTCATGGCACTGCTCCTATTGAGGCAGAGCTGCATCCTCTCTAGCCTGACGAGACACAGAATGCACCACATCAGTTTTGCAGTAAACAAGAACCACATTTTCTGTAATGTTCACAATCACATTTGCAGGCACAGCTGGCAATCTCATGACTCTTCCTATGATTATCTTGAGAAAATCATCGTCTTCTCTTATTGGGAGTATTGTGAAGGCTCATCAACACAAGGGGCAATGCATCAGGCCATTTCAAAGAAGTGGAACCACACACTTTAGCCACTCTGACTTTCAGGGTCATATTGACTTGCTGCATGATACCTGAAGCCTCAGGTCAATAACTGCAATGTAGCCTGTGCTCCACTTGCAGTGCTGCACACAGTAGTCTAAGGGCCTCATTGTTATAGTGGGTCCCTCGGTCTCACTCCAGAGAAGTCAGGAACCCAAACCTGGAGATAAGTTCCCTCAACAACAGTTTAGCTACTGTGAGACTGTCATTTCTCCTGGAGGGGTAGGCTTCAACCCAATGCAAAAAAATACCCACAACCACTAGGGCATATCTCAGCCCACTGAACACAGGCATCTCAATGTTGTCCAACTGCATCCTGTTAAAGGGACCTCCTGATCTCCCTATATGACTTCATTTTACTGCACCTCTTTTACCTACATTCATCTGCTGACATAAAGCACACCTGTAACATAATGCTTCCGCCATTAATCTGAACCTAGGATTAAAGCATGTCAGCCAAAACAGATCCACCTTAGCATCCCTACCTACATTAGCAGGCCCATGATAATGTCTCCCCTTTAGGGGTAACAAACGGTCTGGCAAAAGAAGTCTTCCATCTCCTGAAACCCATATGGCATCCTCATCTCCTTCAACACAAACTGCTCTTACCCAACCTTGCTGTTCTGCTTCTGACACTTCTTACTGCAGTCTCTTAATTTCATCCAAAGCATCTTCCGCGGTTAGCAAAAGGTTGCAATTAGTCTCCTCTGTTTCCCCATTTTGATATTCATCATTGGATGTACAAGCATTAAAGGCACAATATCTGGCGACCTCATCAGCATACCTGTTTGCTGCAGTCACATAATCATCCTCTTCGGGGTGTGTGGAATACTTCACAACTGCAATCTGAGCAGGTAGCTGTAATGTCTTTAACAAGTTATGCACAATTTCTCTGTTCCTAATTGAAGACCCTGAAAAGGTCATAAACCCCTTGTGTGACAATAACTGTCCAAAGTCATGAATGACACTGAAGCCATGCTCATTATCAGTGAAAATTGTCACTTCCAGCTGCCCTAGTAAGAGCAATCACTTCAGCCAGTTGTGCAGAAAACACTCCTTGAATTCGGAAGACTTCAACTACACTTGAGGCAATAAAGACTCCAGAGGCAGCTCTCAGGCTACCTTCATTGTCTTGTAAACAGGATCCATCAATCCCCATTACATAATCTAATTCAAGTAGTGATACATCTTGCATATCAGGTCTTGGATTAGTGCACTGTTCAGTAGCATTAAGACAGTCATGCTCCACTTCATCTTCAACAACATCATTTCCAGGAATAGGCAACAAGTTAGCAGGATTTAAAGTAGTACATCTCTTGAGTGTGATATTGCTAGCAGCAAATATGACCTGTTCCTAATTAATCAAACTGTTGCTGGTAAGATGTTGAGTTCTGATGTAGGTCAAAAATATTTTCAGCAAATGGGAGGACAAAAATATTCAAAGGATGACCCATAAGAATGCTTATGCACTGCTCAATCCTGACATCTGTTGCGGCCACAGCTTTGAGATGGTCAGGCAATGCAGCAGCTACTGGATCTAGGGCAGCTGAAAAATAAGCAACAGATCTGTGAGCATTTCTGTGCATCTGAGTAAGCATTGAGAGAGTGCAGCCCTCCCTCTCACTGCAAAACAAAGTGAAACATTTATTATTATCAAGTATTCCCAGTTCTGGGGCACAACAGAGACTTTCTCTCATGTCTGAGAAGCGACGCATGCAAGTGTCATTCCATGGTACCGGATCTGAATCGTCCTTGAGTATCAGCGTCTGTAAAGGCGTGGCCACTAGTGAAAAGCTGGGAATCCACTGTTGACAGTAGCCACCATTCCTATGAACATTTTGACTTCTTTCTGAGCAGCTGGCACACTCATTCACAGAATCGCTGATATTCTCTCTTGTGACACTCGCTCCTTTTTCAATGTGATGTCAGAGGTACAGAATTTGCTCTTACAAGTACTAACATTTTGTTGGGCATATTTTATGCTATTCTCACCTAAGTGGATCAAAAGGTCAATGGTATCTTCTCCACAAGTTATCCATGTACTTGAAGCCATCAATAGGTCGTCAATGAATTGGACCAAAACTGAGTCATAGGGAATTATCAGGGACTCCAAATTCTTTTTAAGGATCTGGTTAAAGATGGATGGTCTCTCTGTATACCCTTGTGGGACTTGGCACCATGCCAAAACAAGACTGCCGAACCGAAACGCAAACAGGAACTGACTAATCTCAAGCAACAGGACAGGAAAAGGCCTGACAAAGGTCATTGACAGTGAACCACCCAGCCTCACATGGAATCTGAAATAAAATCACAGCTGGATTCAGTACCACAGGAGAGCAAGGGACTACAATTGCATTCATCTTTCTTAAAACCTGCACTATGCAACACTTCCCATCAGATTTATGCCGGCCCATAAAGGGTGAGTTACATGACCTCCCCATTAACTCCCTCAAAATGCCTTGGTAAATCATTGAGTCAGTCTTATGAGTAATCCCATCAATGGTTTCAGAGCTCAGATTATATTGTAAATTCTGTGATACAGATTAGCCTTCACTGATATGCGGATAGGTTCAACACCTTTACTGAGATCTGTATCCTTTCCTGAAAACTTCCAGACTACAGGTAGCACTGTGTCTCTCAGGTCTTGAGGGGAATCATTGCTTGTCAACATGGGTACAGTCTGACATCTGAATTCTGACTTACAAGTTTAAAGGCAACATCTTCATCATGAGTTTGGAACTCAATTCCTTTAGTGGTACAATAAGTGAAACAATTCAGTTTTCACAAAAGAATGTGTCCAAGCAGATTTACAGGACTTGAATCACAAATCAGTGATTTTCCTCAAAGGACCCTATTTTAATAGGTAAGACTTCACTAACAGGACTAGTCAATTGTTCAATTGTTTATTGGCAACTCAGACAACTTGGATTCTTTTTTTCCAAGAGGTACAGGTTGGGAATCTCTGCTTGTCTAACAGTAGAGTGGGTAGCACCAGTATTAATTAAGAATGATACAGGGTGGCGGTTCACCTCAACATTCATGAATAGACCACTCCGGTCTACTTTAAAGGTTTCACCAAGCATGTAATCCTCCTCCACTCTCCGGCACTATCATTGGGATAGATCTACATTGCAATCCTCATCTGCTTATATTATAGGGTACTGTTGACACATAACCTGATTCACAAAAGGGTTATTGTTTGCATTGTGTACTTCATTTAAGGTAGATCTGGAAATATTTACATTTTGTTGTGGCATTGAGGCTTGTGGACCTGCATTGCTGGAAAGTGAGACACATTATAATATTGCATTTTCTGCCTTTGTGAATACTTTGTCTGAATTGGATTATTAATTTGAGACAGTAAAAATCCACCATTCTGAACCTGGTTCTCATTCATCATGCTACTAGCATTGAAACATAATTTCTGCTTCTAATGCCCCTTCTTGCCACAAATGTGACAAGGTTTTATTTTCTTCAAAGTAGCCACATCGATCCCTGTACCACCTTGCATCGTCAGAGCTCCCTGTTGAAACACTCACTGCATAGAACCAACATTCCCAACAAACTGCTGATTCTGACTTCATGTGTGCAGCTTTCATTTGTGCAAACATCAGCTTCTCTTTCAATTTCTTCTGCTTCATCTCCCGTTTGTCACTACAATATTTGATGTACCTCAAAATCCCATCAATTGACTTCCTTTGCCTACAGATTAAAAACTGTTGAATCATTGTGCTAATCTCAGGTCTCAATCCATGCCAAACCTGAACATAAAATGTCTGATATCTTGGGTCTCAGTGGTCTCCATCCCGCTATACTGCCTAAACACCTGCAGGAGTCTCTCATAATGAGAGCGTGTTGAGTCTTTGGAGACTGGGGTCATTCTCTCAATCTTGACTCAATCAATAGGAGATACCTTTGATTTAAAAAATTTAATCACTTGGTGGTACTCTCTCATCACAACTGGACCCTTTGTGATTGGGCCCTTTGTAATTTGATGTCTCAAAGGTACCTTCTCATGCCAATCCCAGCTAGTTTGCATTCAACTCACAAATCATTTGAGACCACAATCTCAAACAGGGTTTTCTAATCTATTCACAAGATCTCTGATATTTTCACAAACTGGTCAACCTGTCTTAACCATTCCAATGGTGATTCTCTCAATTTTGGAAAATCGTTCGGGAATGATGCCAGATCATTCCACTACAGGGCACGTGGACATAGCCTCCACTAGGAACTTCTCTCATTGAGAGAATTAGTATATCCTCTTCCGCTGCTCGAGCAGGAGACAGCTCTAGACTTGTTGTACTTTCTTTGGTTCCTTCTTCTCTACCCAACTGGCTTCCCATCTATTCCACTCACTCCACTTTTCAGATATGGCCAATAACTTCCCTGATCTGAGATTTCATTCCTGATGGTCTCATGTTAGAGAGATCACAGTCATTAAAACATAAACAGTAACTTCTCTGTAATGCTTTGAGTTTATTAAAATCAATTTTGCAATTCTAAGCTAAGTTGGCCAACCTTTCATGAGACTGTCCAGCAAGTCTGGTGATATATTTACACAGGAACTCATTTTCTTGGTCGATATCTAATTGGGACATGTCAAGATTGGCAAGTATCATTGTATTTAATTCTAATTTTAATTTAGCAACATCTATTGTCTTTTCTCTTACTTGTATTTGAACAGTCTTCCCACTTGTTCCCAAACCTTCCCCTTCATTTTGAATGTCCAGGGTGCTCTGCTGGGGTATTAATTATTATCTCTCCCCTAGAGCTACTAGGATTTGAATTCTCTGTTGAATTCCAAATGGACATGTCAGAATTTGGTGCACCTAAGGGTTTTTCCTGTCCTAGGGGTAATACAATCAGCACTTGGAACTAGTCAGGGTAAAAGAGAATCACCCTCAACTAACCCCTGCTTACCCCCTGGGTAGCTTGGCACGAGCAGTAGGCTTAACTTCAGAGTGCTAGGTGTAAAGTATTTGTACCAACACGCACAGTAATTCAATGAAAACACTACAAAATGACACAACACAGGTTTAGAAAAATAGGAAATATTTATCTAAACAAAACAAGACCAAAACAACAAAAATCCACAATACACAAGTCAAGTTATCAATAGAAATGCAAAAAGAGTCTTCATGTAATTTTAAACGTACCTTGGGCACATCAAAAATAACCCCTCACGGGCGAGTGTGCGTCAAAAAGGGCTTGCAATGCGTCAATATCACTCACGAGCAAGACCTTGCATTCTTTTTCCTTTGGTCGGGTCGGTGTGTTTTGTTTCTTCTCTCAACAGGAGAGCGATGCATCGATCCGGTCAGCACTCTCAGGTCCGGGCAGGCCTTGTGCCGTTTTTACACGTCCAGCGGTGTTTGCGTCAGAAATCCAGCCGCACAATGATCCGAAAACCACACAGCGCGGGTAGTGATCTCACCAGCCTCTCTCAGCGATGCTGTGCATTGTTTCTCCAGCTGCAGGCGTCGATCTTCCAGTCACGCTGCAGGCGAGCGTCGATTTTCAGCCGCAAAGCTGGCGGCACATACATTTTTCAGCCGCAGATCGGAGTTGTGTCAATCTTTTCCCTGCACGGCAGTCAGTGCGTGGATTTCTCACTCTTGGGCTGCCAGCTTCTCCTTTCAGGGTCCCAGGAACTGGATGGGCACCACTTGGCAGAGCAGGAGTCTCAGCAGAGGCTCCAGGTGCTGGCAGAGAGAATTCTTTGCTGTCCCTGGGACTTCAAACAACAGGAGGCAAGCTCTAAATCAAGCCCTTGGAGAGTTCTTCACAAGAAGGAAGGCAACACAAAGTCCAGTCTTTGTCCTCTAGCATAGGCAGAAGCAGCAACTGCAGGATAGCTCGAAAAAGCACAGTCACAGACAGGGCAGCTCTTCTTCCTTAGCTCTTCAGTTCTTCTCCATGCAGAGGTTCCTCTTGGTTTCCAGAAGTGTTCTAAAGTCTGTGGTTTTGGGTGCCCCTCTTATACCCATTTTGACCTTTGAAGTAAGCTTACTTCAAAGGAAAGTCTCTCTTGTTTGTGAAATTCTGCCTTACCCAGGCCAGGCCCCAGACACACACCAGGGGGTTAGAGACTGCATTTTGTGAGGGCAGGCACAGCCCTTTCACGTGTGAGTGACCAATCTTCTCCTCCATCCTAGCACAGATGGCTCATCAGGAAATGCAGAATGGTGTACCCCAGCTCCCTTTGTGTCACTGTCTAGTGAGAGGTGCAACCAGCCCAACTGTCAAACTGACTCAGACAGGGAATCCACAAACAGGCAGAGTCACAGAAATGGTTTAAGCAAGAAAATGCTCATTCTCTAAAAGTGACATTTTCAAACACACAATCTTAAAATCAACTTTACTAAAAGATGTATTTTTAAATTATGAGCTCAGAAACCCCAAAGTCCACATTTCTATCCGCTCCCAAAGGGAATCTACACTTTAATCATATTTAAAGGTAGCCCCCATGTTAACATATGAGAGGGACAGGACTTGCTACAGTGAAAAACTAATTTAGCAATATTTCACTGTCAGGACACATAAAACAAATTACTAAAAGTCCTACCTTAACCATACACTGCACCCTGCCCTTGGGGCTACCTAGGACCTAACTTAGGTGTGTCTTACATGTAAGAAAAGGGAAGGTTTAGGCCTGGCAAGGGGGTACACTTGCCAAGTCGAATTTACAGTTTAAAACTGCACACACAGACACTGCAGTGGCAGGTCTGAGACATGATTACAGGACTACTAATGTGGGTGGCACAACCAGTGCTGCAGGCCCACTAGTAGCATTTGATTTACAGGCCCTGGACATCTCTAGTGCACTGTACTAGGGACTTACTAGTAAATCAAATATGCCAATCATGGATGAACCAATTAACCATACAATTTACACAGAGAGCACATGCACTTTAGCACTGGTTAGCAGTGGTAAAGGGCTCAGAGTTCAAAAGCCCACAGAAACAGGTCAGAAAAAATAGGAGGCAGGAAGCAAAAAGATTGGGGATGACCCTGCAAAAGGGAAAATTCCAACACAGAGGGACTGCCATCCCTGAGGTCTCTGCCATTGAATTACATAGTATATCTACTAGTTCTGCAGGCACATCAGTATTCCTACAAATATTTGCATTACTCACTTCTCCCGCTTTGGCCACATTGGGGGGAGTACCCTATTTAACAATGATTAATTTATGAAATCCTCAGCAGGATCATTATCATGTTCAGTTGAGGCTGGTGTCATTTCAAAGTGGTGAGGCAAGCAAACAGGCTGTACAGAAACACCCAGGCTACACTGCAGAGACACTTGCTTTATTTGCATGAGACGCTGTGTAAGGGACCCCACTGCCATACTCGGTGATGCTGCTGTTATTGTAGCAAAGTTTGGGCACTTAAAATGATGTGTGCATTGCTCTCCTACCCCATCCCCCTCTCCTACTTACCACATGTGATTCCTGGAAGTGTCTCCGGAGTGCCCTCTGGCACGGCTGATCACTCAAAAAGTGGGATGCAACCTTCCTGGAAAGTGCTGATGAGAACCACTGCCTATTGAGTACACAATAGTCACAGGGGCTGCATGGGCTGAAAGGAGCATAGCACTTCCTGGATGTTTCTACCCGTTTGCAGCTTATCTATCCATCACTGTCAGAACAGACAGCAAGTACCAGAGAATCACCTCTCACCGCGAAAAACCAAACACTGAGTATATAGTGATTGGTACGAGGGCAGTCTATATCGAAAAGTACATATCACAGGGATCGCACCTAAATGAGCACAAGCTCCTTATCTTGGAAGTATCCAATCATTCTGATGGATGTTCCCGTAAAACCACAGGGTATTGGGTCACAGGCCCTCACCTCATATGTAGAGCGATGTTTAATCAAATAGGTTACTCACAATAAAAAAAAATTAAGAGAGAAAAATTTGTAAATCATGCAGTCCTCAAAATGACTGACCAGTGAGCCTAATAAGGCCAGCAGAGTTAAACAGTATGGTTCCAGTCTCAGGTCTAGCCGCGTAACTGTTACCCTGATGTGTTCCACATTGTGAGAGGTAAATCAGAATCACCTGAGTTGTCCACCAGCTTCGAGGATGGCCCTGTGATGTCCCCAGAGCCTACTCTCCTAACTAATCCCGACGCTTCTCTCATGTTGTTACCCAGCATGAAAGCAGTGCCAGGATTGGTTGGAGTGGGCTGGCTCACCACTCATCCTAACACTAGGGGCCTGGGCTGTCTATACACCAGGCTGTATATCCGCTTGAGCTGAAGAAGTTTAACCTGCGCATGTCAGGCTGGCTGTCACAAGACAGCCGGCCAGACTGACATGTGCAGTTTAAATTGGTGTAGCCAACAGACACCACGTCTCCCTGCTCCCTGTCTGCAGTGTAACAATGGCCTCACCCTGCAATGCCCTAACAAGCCGCTCCGGCGGCTGGCAGAGCAGAAAATAAAATGGTAATAAAGTCGCTTTATTGCCATTTTATTTTGTACTTTTGCTACCCATAGTGGGGGGCGACACTCCTCTGCCCAACTGGAGCAGCCACCGCTGATCATGGTCCTCAACTTCATTCTCTGTATCATCTATTTCCTCCTCCTTTTTCTTTCCCTTTTGTTTACCTCTTTCTCACTTGTCAGTGCAGGATCCATTCTACCTCCCTCAATCATATCAGTTCTCCATGACTTCTGTTCTTGCATCCCACCTAGCATCCAAAAAAGTGCATATTGCCTTCTTGATCTTCCTTCATATCTCTCCTTGTGATTCTGATAAGCTGGGTGTTTTCCAAGCAATGAGTGCTTCATATTGTGTAGGTCTAGAATGCTGTTCATGTCATATTCTCAAATTCAATGATTTTCAAATTATGTGTGCCATAGTGTGGAAATGTCAGTGTACCCACTTTCTCAGTGATCTTACACCCACAATTTTCTGTCCTGCGTCCTCAACCAATACCAGCACAGCACTCTATGACATAGCCAACCATTACCTGCACAGCTGTACAACAACCAACAAATACCAGCATGGCACCCTGTGACATCAACCTCACTCTTTGCAGTGGCCCACCCTCCGATACATATTTTCACAAACACCCTCTCTCAACAACCTATGTACAAAAACAAAGCAAGAAACTTCAATGACAAACTTTGTCTGCTCCTCTAAAGAAATAAATTATTTCAAACACACAAGAAATGGTCTTGCGTAATTTTTTCTGACCTACCTTGCCACACATTTGAAAGAAACTTTGACCAGAGGGGTCTCATTTGTTCCTCCTTGTGCTCTGAGATTCACTATACCAACCACACCTCACAATCATGCAAAGATAAGGTCCCTATCTCAATAGTGCTGTTGACAACATCTCACACCTAGCACCACAACACAGCAGACAACTACAATATAGTGTATTGATGCTCACACCTCAGCTGTTACAACTGGCTCCAAAACCGCTAGAACTCCATCAGTCCTCTGAACGAACCATAAACCTTACAAGTTTGGACTGGGTTTGGACAATTTTCTGAATGAGACACTCTAGCTCCCTCAATTTAGTGACAAACAATTCGACAAAGCTACCAGTTGGTGCAGTGCTGTGCCAACCTCCTCCAATTGGTTACCTGGTGGATCTTTTCTTTACCAACATGAGAGGTGAGGGGAGTTAGCATTAGGCATACAATTTTAATTGACAGTGTAATCTTTTTGGCTACACAATGAGGACTAGGAATCAGTTAATAAACGTAAGGTGTTTTATTACAAGTTAACAGTCAGGTTAACCCCTTAGCAGCTGGGACTTTTTCCCCACCAGTGCCGAGCCATTTTTTTGCTATTTGGGGTAGTTCGGCCTTAGGCCCCCATAACGTTTGTCCACATAAGCTATCCACTCCAAATTTGCTTCCTTTTTTTCCAAAATCCTGGGTATTCTAAAGATACCCAGTCTGTGTGGGTTCCCTGGAGGAGACCAAGAAATTAGCCAAAATACGGCAAAAATGTGTTTTTTGGGGGAAAAATGGGGAAAAAAGTGCATCTGGTTTTCCCTGCAAATGGGATCAGAAAATCAAGTTTTTCAACACAGTTTTGGCATTTTACTGGGACATACCCCATTTTCACTATTTTTCTGTTTTAAGCCTCCTACCAGTTAGTGACAGAAATGGGTATGAAACTAATGGTGGATCCTAGACAGCTAAACATTTCTGAAAACTAGACAAAATTCTAAATTCAGCAAGGGGATCTTTTGTGTAGATCCTTCAAGGTTTTCTTATAGAAAGTAGCAAAAGTAAAAAACAAATTGAAATTGATTTGAAAAAAACAGCCATTTCTGTTTGCGTTTTCTTCTGTAACATTTTCTATCTATGACAGATTTTTTAAAGCAATTTACCATTACCTCTGCTGGACCCTTCTGGATCCAAGGTTTTATAGGGCTTATAAGTTCATCAAATCAATCAGCAATTATAAAGCGCAGCTTGTAACCTAGGGGGTCTCAAGGTGCTAGCTGTTGGACACAGCCAGTCAAAGAGCCAGGTCTTGAGGTCCTTCCTGAACTGAGCCAGCGAGGGAGACTGTCTGGGGTGAAGCGGCATCATGTTCATCAAGAACCCAAGGTACCCAGAGCCAATAAATGAGCTGCACTTTGCAATGGGTTTCCATTATAAACCAGGTATACAGCAAATCATTTAGTAAAATATAAAGAGTGAAAAATAGGTATCAAGGAAACCTATGTGTTTCTGAAATAAGCACAAAATATGGAGTTTAGAAGCAGTAGTTATTTGCACATCTCCGAATTGGGGGGTACCCATACTAGCATGTGAATTACAGGGCATTTCTCAAAATTACTTCTTTCTCACACACTGTCTTACATTTGAAAGGCACAAATATAGAGAAAGACAATTAGCAGTAACACTGTTCTATTCTGTGTTCCCCTAAATCTCCTGATAAAAGTGGTACTTCACTTGTGTGGGTAGGCCTAGTGCACATGAGAGGAAACGCCCCAAAACGCAACATGGACACATTACATCTTTCCACTGAAAACTGGCTCGTTTTTGGCAAAGTGCCTAGCTGTGGATTTGGCCCTCAAACCTGGCAATTACATACATATTTTAAAACTAGACACCTAGGGGAATCCAGAATGGGGTGACCTGTGGGGCTCTCACCAGGTTCTGCCCTACAGAATCCTTTGCAAATCTCAATAAATTGTTTTAAAAAACTCATTTTTCTCACATTTCAGTGATGCAAAGTTACGGAATTCTAAGGGAGCCACAAACTACTTTCCAACCAGCATTCCCCCAGGTCTCCCGATAGAAATGGTACCTCACTTGTGTGGGTAGGCCTAGTGCCCACGTCAGGAAAGGTCCCATAATGCAATATGGACACAACCCATTTTTCCACTGAAAACTGACAAATTTTTGGCAAAGTGCTTAGCTGTGGATTTTGGCCTCTAGCTCGGCCGGCACCTGGGCAAACCAAGCAAACCTATACTTTTTTTAAAACAAGACACCTAGGGAAATCCAGAATGAGGTGACTTGTGAGGCTCTCACCAGTTTCTGTTACCCAGAAACCTTTGCAAGTCTCAAAATATGTCTAAAAAACACATTTTCCTCACATTTCAGCAATGTAAAGTTCTGGAATCTGATGGGAGCCACATACTTCCTTCTACTCGGCATTCTCACAAGTCTCCCGATAAACATGGCACCTCACTTGTGTAGGTTGGCGTTGTGCCCACAACAGGAAACACCCCAAAACACAACGTTGACACATCACATTTTTCCAATGAAAAGGGAAGCGTTTTTTGCAAAGTGCCTAGCTTTGAATTTTAGCCTTTAGCTCAGCCGGCACCTAGTGAAACCTATCAAGCCTTTACATTTGTGAAAACTAGACATCTATGGAAATCCAGAATGGGGTGACTTGTGGGGCTCCCAGAAACCTTTGAAAACCTCAACATTTGTCTAAAAAACACATTTTCCTCACATTTCAGCGAAGCAAAGTTTTGGAATTCTGAGGGGAGCCACAAACTTCATTCCACCCAGCAGCCCCTCATGTCTCCTGATACAAAATGGTACCTCACTTGTATGGGTAGGCAAAGAGCTCATGACAGGGAAGGTCCCAAAACATATTGTGTCAATAAAATAACTAAGGTGAGTGTACTAATTAGTCTTGGGATCAGGAATAATTTGGGGAAATCTATCAAACCCAGACATCTAACAAGTAAACATCAAGGTGAGTCCAGGGAGGTATCGCTTGTAAGGATTCCCCAAAGATTTTTCCCCCAGAATGCCCTGCAAAGGTAAAACATCAAATAAAAGCATTATTTTCCCTTGCTTTTCTGTGACGTAAACTACAGGAATATGCAGGGATCACCAAACTGCTTACCACTCAGAGTTCCCCAACTTCTCCCAATAAAAATGCTAACTCACTGGTACACCTGGGCTTAGTGCCCAAGACAGGAATGGATCAGACAATGGTCAATGGTAGTCCTTAAATGGCCGCTGACCCCAGGACCCAAAACCCAGGTGCCCACCTTACAAAACCTGGTTGTGATCAATAATTTTAATATCTCCACAATATGATGTGGGCCCTTCCCTGTAGCGGCCCTGTGCGAAGTTGGGGGTTACCACAATTGTGTGAGTTGTCCAGTAGGACTGCAAAGTGGGTTTCTGCACTAATGCCATTTTAAGCGTAAGGTTCACAATTATCTTCAACTCTGCCAGCGAAGTGGGAGTCCACTGGCATGCCCTAGAAGCTCCCTCAGAAGGTGTTCGGCATGCAAATTCATCTGCTGCACAATTTGCTGGAGGAAGTCAACATCACAAAAGAGATGGACGTAGTCGACTGGCAAAAAGTTGGCCATATCGATTACGTACAGCGTCATCAGTAAAAGGTGGAATTTGGGACTGAACCAAACTGGGGGGCTGCCAAGAGAGCATTCTGTCTGTGCTTGCCGCCGTACGCACCAGCTCTCTGGGTTAGGCTAACCCGCTGTTGTCCACCTGCACAAACTGTGTTTTCAAAGGGACAGCACAACTGTCCTCATCATCTCCCTCAGAATCACTGGAAGAGGTGTCGTTGAATGGGATTCCACTGACTGAAAAAACACTCCCAGATTCTGCTTCATTGTCCTCTCCCTCAGATGCTGTCTCAGTATTTGCTGTCTCAGTCTCTGATCCTGTCTCAGGGCTGTCCGCCATACTCCGAGTTTCGGCTTTTGCAGCAGTCATCCAACGAGACACCATTTCTGCTGCTGGCTAAACTGTCCCCCTAAAACACTAGCCTAAGTAAAGGCAGCTATGGTGGCAAAATTGCTAGTGGGTGTGTGTGTGTGTGTGATGTGTGCAACAGTAAATGTCAGTCACCTTAACTTTGCTCCTTCCCTCAATCAGCAGGTTTTCTGAAAACACTGTTGACACATACCCATCATCATAGCCTTTAGTTCTGTTGGCGCCCAGTTGAAAAGTTTTTTTGCCGCTCCCCCTCCCATGACCTCCTCCTTGGATTCCCTCACTACCACCCAGCAAAATAGCCCTTCATCTCTCCATAGGCCCCCTTGCCCATACATTTCATTTGTTCTAAAGCGCAGGTCACGGCTGGCTTTACTGATCCACTCAACAATTCACATGAAATACAGATCTATTCTTTGCAGCGGGCATTTAAACCTTCGACATTACTTTATGGTGTCAAAACTCTCTCTCTCTCTCTCTCTCTCTCTCTCTCTCTCTCTCTCTCTCTCTCTCTCTCTCTCTCTCTCTCATCATGCCCCCCAGGAGTAACCCAACATATATTTTCTTAAATGTAATCCCTGGTGTCTCGTGGGGTTTCCTGGCTATAGATCGTAGCGTGGCTGTGATCAACAGCCAATTATCCCTTTCAGAAAGGCCTAGTATGAGAAGGGAGAATTTCCCCTTTCAAACAAAGCCTTCTGAAACATGGGGAGGCCCCTTTGGGCCCGTTTCCCCCACAGTTGTAGAAAGCGGCCTTACCTGCTGCTTCCTGCTGTGATGGGTAAAACAACTGTAACATCATCGTGGAGACACAATAGCTCTTCCGTGTCTCTCGAGGGGTATTTAAGAAAAAAAAAATTAAAAGCACTGAAGAACTTTTATACCTCCTTCCTGGTGTCAGCCAATGGTCATGGCTCGCACCGGTTAGGGTGTCCATGTGCACACACTAATAGGGCTAATATAAATCAGTCTGAAAAACATGCTGTAAAGATACAAGAAAACAACAGGATAACCAAATCTCCTGAAGAATTTTAGGCAAATCAGCATAAGGCAAAACAGAAGTTCAGTTACAGCAGTATAGAAAATTAGCAATGAAATCTGATGCTCAGAAAAGAGTCTCCAGTCCTCTCTCCTAAACATAAGTAATGTTTTAAGTCATCTAAATGCATGTCCAAGAAGGTCCCAGTGTTTTAAAAGCTCGGTCAAGAGTCGTCTATAGAGAGATACGTGTTAGCCTAAAGGACAAAAAGGGAAAACAGAGAGCTCTGCACCCTTCAAAGTCCAAAGAAAAAGTGGCTCTCATCAACCTAATTAATACCACATGAACACCGCTTGTTCAAGCCATCAGGGGTTCCATTGTCCTTTGCAGTCTCATGTTGTAAGCTGTACCATTTGCCGATTATCCCAGTCAGAACATTTCATTTAATAAAGTTAAGGCACATAGGGACAGATGTACAAAGCCCTTTTGCATTTCTTAAAGGTTCAAATCTGTATTTCGGGCCCTTGAGAAATGCAAAACGGCTATTTCTTATGTACAAAGGCCTTTAAGAAACCACAAGTTGCCCATTTTTACCCTGTAGAAATCGCAATTTGCGATTCCCAGAATAGGAAATCGCAAATAGCGATTTCCTATTTGAGATTCCTATTCTGATATACAAAGCATTTCCTAAATGTGATTTGGGCATTTAGGAGAATGCAATTACCACTGACTTGAAGTCGGTGGTAACTAGGTGCAATTTCAAAAAAGCACCACAACATGCTTTTTTAAAAATTGCAATAGAGCACGCACTTGCCCATTAGGCATATGTGTGCTCTACAGATGCACCCCTATTTTTGGGGTGCATTAAGGCTGGCCTTTTGCCAATTTCCATCCTTTGTTTTGCATTTCCTAGCAATTTCTTTATAAGAAATCGCTTTGTAGGAAATGCAAAACCGGCCCATTGACTAAAATGCAATGATATTTCTTACTACAGATTTCTTAACTTTTTAGGAATTGCTATTGGGGAATCAGTATCTTAGTAAATTGCATTTTGCATTTTCTAAATAGCGATTTCTATGAAGTCACTATTTAAGAAATTCAAAATTGCATTTTTGTAGATCTGGCCCGTAGAGTATATGGATTTCTAGTTCTACAGTGAATGCACTTCAGTACTGGTTTCAAGTGTAAACATAACATCAACCTTGTCGGTAACATTTAACAACAAAGGAAGGATTCAATTAATAATCAACCCACAGTACAGACTTGTCTTACTCATCACATTTAAGTTGCTTACGGCCAACTACTGATTTGCTTCTTAGCAAGTATTAGGTAAATGAAGCAATTACTTTTTAGCATTGCATCCACTGATCTTGCATTGCTGAATGGTTTTAAAGCTCACAACTTTTCATTTACTTATTTCAAATTTGTAATGTGTATTGATTTTAATTAGTGTTACAATAAATGTTTTGGGGCAGATTTAAAAGCCCTTAGAGCCTCCTCTCACCACATTAGCGTCATTTTTTTTACGCTAATGCGGCCCAACGAGGCCAAATTGCCACACCAAATTTACAAAGTGGTGCAATGCATGCATTGTGCCACTTTGTAACCCTTTGTGCAACATTATGGGGACGTTCCCCAGTTAGGGGAGGGGGCGAAGAAATAGTGCAAAAAAATCTAAAAGATTTCTTTGCGTCATTTTTTTCAGCACTTTTAATGACTGCTTAGAGCAGGCGTTAAAAGGAGGCACACAATTGTTTACAATGGGCCTCAATGGGCTTTGCAGGATTAGCGTAAAAAAAATTTCCGTTAATCCTGCAAAGTTCTGAAATATCATCAAATATGGTGCCGTTAGTTCCCCTAACTATTGCCATGGAGTGCCATATCTTAGATACAGTGCACACATGGTGGCATTAGGGAGGCACTGAGGGGTGCAAGAAAAGTGGCACTGCACCCTTAAATCAGGCCCTTTGTAACTTGTACCTCAAGACTACATTTTAGGCCTTATTTGCGCCGTGAGACTCAAAACTCACTTGTACCTTTGTTTCATGTGCTAAACTGGGCTGCCCTATTCAGCTACAATTTCTGACTTTTGTGAACCCCAGGTCTGCAGCACTATTTTGTATTGTTGTAGCATGCTGGAGGTCATGCAGGCTCCTTTGTCTTCTGTTTCTGAAGCTTCAGAATGCTTTCTGAACTTTCCCAGGAACCTCCATTTTAATATGCCCGCTTTCAGTTGTGAGTCAGACTTAGGGCCTGATCTTCAATACAGCTGGACTGAGGCTGCTGTCAAGCTGGCAGCCTCACCCGCGTTGTATAATGATGTTTTCACCAGGCTGCGCACTGGAAACGTCGTATTGCAATGTTTCTGCCTGTCAGCCCATTGGTAACAGTGTAGCAGCAGTGGCCCTAAGGGAGCCGAGTCCAATGCTGTTGCACACCAGCACCCTTGGAATGCACACTGTCTGCAGAGCAGACAGTGCTCATTCTGAGGATGCTGGCAGGGGGGCCCCCAGCACTGCCTTTCCCCCAGCTTTTCCATCGTGGTGCAACCGCCATGGAAAAGCTGGCAAAAAGGGGAGTCGTGATCAGCCACGAAGGTGCAGAACTCTGCACTGCCGTGGCTGACCATGACTCTGACTGCCGCCAACCCATCGGGATCCTTGATCCTGGTGGTGTTGGCAGTCTCCTGGTGGTTCGACCACAAGGATCATAATCTGGAGGTCGGACTGCCAGGAGTGCAGCGGTCTGACCACCACCGTGATTTTGGCAGTCCACAGACTGCCAAACCTCTAATCGGGTCCTTAATCATACATTGCCTTGGCCCACCTGACTCTTCTTTGAGACCTCTGTCAGGAGGCAGTTGCTTGTGTTTCTCTGCTTGCAGGCTGTGTGTTATGCAAGAATGAGGTTCCAATGCATATTGTCCAGGTGTCTCCACTGCTGACTTGGATGCAATTGCTTGATGTCACTGTTATCCTGTAACATGAGCGGGATCTGCCACCACTTAAACATTGCTCTTGATTGCTGTGTTAAATGTAATCTTAACTGCTATTGAAGCGGTTATCCACATTATAGATTTAAATCACAGAATACCCTGACTCTGTTATTGTCCAGAGAAACAGAAAACTTTGCTTAGCTGATTCAGCCAGTGAAGTAATTAACTGAACGGTGCTGGGAAAAAGCTGTTTAACAGCAATGATAGTAAACAAGAACACAAAATTAGCATCCAGGCACTTGTTAACTGGCTCATGCGATTCAGTTTAAAAAAAAGTCTATTTAGAGTTTAGAGGATGTTCTGTTGACCCTTTTTAGAATATATTCATGGCCATACACGCTAAATTAGTTGAACAAGTTAGCTGCATATTTTTAGTAGATGTCGTACATCCTCCAATCATTAAATAACGCCATACATTTTTATTGACAGTGCATCATAATTCTCCCTTCAAAGTATTGTAATCCCATAAATTAGAATATTGGAATGTTGGGAGCTCCGTTGAAGACAATGGAGTGCTCTGGGCTTCTACTGGCTGGTAAAAGCAGAGGGCTCCTACATTCCAATATTTATCTCATAGCAACAGCTGTGAACAAAGGCCTCATAGAAACTGAGAGAGCGTAGTTTTTATTACATATTATAGACGTGAAATGCTTATGATTAACAATGCTACATTAAATAAAATATTCATTGAAATATATTTATTAACATAAAGGATTTATGTGTGTAAACCAATGTCAACTATAAAAAAAATAATCGTTCATAGATTGCTAAAACTGTGCACATTAAAACGCATAAAAACTGCATTCATTAGAACTCGTATGTCTTAAGTTAGCATGAGTCACGAACCAGCTGTGTAACTCTCATTTAAAGTGTATTTTTCTGCTTCTCCAGTATGCGGACTTGCGAACGACCATGACCCAGCTATTGTTCTTTCTGTACTTGTTAGTAACATAAAGGAATGTTCCCATTCGTATGCTAGTAGCTTCTAGCTCAAAATTATGTGATTTGAAACAAACATGGACACTTCCAAGGACAATGAGACGAGGGGAAGAGAACTTTTAACCTGAGACGTGTGCCAAGATGGTGAAGTAACCCCGGACATGCCTCCTACGAAATGTCGATTATGAAGACCAATTAGAAGACGAGCTAATATCAAGAAATGACAAATGCATTACTTAATGTATAATTTGTTTGGTTACCAATAGTGGGGTGTAGTTATTAACCAATAGAATTTTGGGGGAATGTACAGTATTACGAAAAAGGGTTAAAAACTCATGACACGAGAGACGAGACGCATTAGGTAGGGAATAATATCGATTGCATCCAGAAACTCTGTCACTTTATTTGGTGATTTGAGACTTAGACAAAATCATCCTAGCCCATAGACTGCCCCATTACACTTTCCTCCTTATGAGGAGAGTGTCCCTTGCCTCTAATTTAGATAGACTGATGGTGAACTAACTGATGTCCTGAGGACGAAGACTAATCCTGCATGCTGACCTATCTCGAAGAGGGTAATTATAATGCTAACGGAATCTATTTGCCTTTTCTTTCTAGGTACCAACTGCTGTATGTTTTGATTAGAGACCTTAGTTAGATGTTTTCCAAATTTGTGTTCAAATTGTTTTGCATGAAGCCCAACATGCTAATGCTAATTAGAGGTTAGACGAGGTATTCATTTTGACTGACAAACCGACGTGACTGACGTGATGCTATGCTGAACTAGTATCTTAGAACATTCGATGTATTATGATTCGCTTATATCCATCTGATTATCTATGCTACTGATCTATGCATTATTGAAAGCTTATTATGGTTGTCATCTTGTGACTGTGCTTATATGCTTCCTGGCTTCGAGATTGATGCCTTTGCTACTAGATTGTAATCAATAGGGGATAAAACTCATAAAACTTCATTAAGGTGTGGTTATTCATGACTGAAAGGTCATGGGTGCGCCGAATGTTTATTAAATGCTTAAAGTAAGAGATATTTTGGAGTTAAATGTTGACAATGTTATTGACATATTGATTGATATTTTGATCAGTTATCTCGTCCTACGGTGTCTTACCACTGGGCCCAAAGATTCATTGGCCTAAAACGAGTCCTGATGTGTATAAATTAACATAGACGGACGCGTTAGCAGTTCTGGTAGCAGAGCGACGGTTTGGCCCTTGGGGGCCCTAGGACGGAGTTTCATTGTTTAATTTGTTTTCTTGTGATAATACAATTTGGAGAAATGATGAGTTGCTAGATTCGCCATGGCTTTCCCGGGATCTCGGAGCCTGCCTGAATGAGTTAGGAATGTTCTCGGCGCCATAATATGTGTGGTTAGGGTCTTTTGCGCTTACTAAATCTTATGCACTTTGCAGGTGATTGTGAATATTTGAGTGCGATTAGGCCAAATTAAGTGTTGTTTAGAAGGAGTGGGCGTACTCCATAGCATGAGAGTAGGGAAGTCGGCGTACTTCATGTGAATGCAGCGCTTGTTGCTCAAAATTATCCACGTGGTTGGTTGTTGTATACGGGCCTATTGAGGTCTAAGACTCCGGAGTATGATGTTAAATTGGTTTATGTTGTAATCTGTGCGGTTTAGTAGGTCAATCGGGCATGGTTGTCAAGTCAAGTTAAGAGTTATGATGCATGTGTGAAACCTTCGATGGAGATTTGACAAGTTCTAAAGTGCACTAGAAGGAGTCATTGACAAGTCGAGAGAAGGATTTGCAGGTCGAATTCTGCTTGCGTATGAGGGAACTGAGAAGGAGAGAGTAGCGGCCGACGCTTCAAGTGAAATCTCTGTAAAGTTCTGAAGCGAATGTAGTACCCTTCCTGTAGTAAACCAGCAGATTTGTGTTGTCATTTAAGTGCTAGCAATAATTTGCATTAGTTTGTATGAGTTGTAAGGAGTTAGTGAGGTGTGGACAAGCCGCAAGACTTTGTCAGCTGCAGTGTGTATGAGTGTGACGTCAGTGGTGCCGCGCTGGGATAGGTCAGATGTCGAGAGGGGTCGCGCACGGATTGGCTGCCGTCCGTGAGAGGCAATAGGGTGAGCAAAGGGCAGGTGAAGAGTGTCCTGGGAACTAAGCCGTTTTCCTGATTAAATATAAAATAAAATGAATTTTGTTAAGGCATTCAAAAACGCTTTGAAAGGAGATGTGTATATTGTTGCAACTGATGGGGAACCTACACCACCTTAGGGTAACCAGCTTACACGGTTATGGAGGAAAAGGGTGTTGCACCATGTTTATGGATAAAACAATGGCGCAAATTAACAGAGAAAGAGGGGTGTCTAGCGTGTCCGGAACATGGAACATTTAATCAAAAGGTGTTAGAAAATTTGAGGTGGATGTTAAGTACGCAGAAACCACCTCCAAGACCGGCACAATATGAGGCTTTGGCAATTTGGGACCTGATGGCTCTTAAACATAGACAAGAAAGATTTCACAGAAGATTGACAAGGGCAGAAAAATCATATGCAGAGGCTAGGTGGGATAATGAAAACAAAATGTGGAGACGAGGAATAGTGGATGGGTTAAAGTTGTTTCCGGCAATGACACAGGGAGAAGAGACACAGGGAAAGAAAGCTTCTTGCAAAACTGACAAAGGAACAGGCAAACTCAAAGAGAATAAAAGGTTCTGGGAAGAAGAGGATGATTCAGATGATGAGGCGTTTATGGATAGATTGTTACATGATCATCCGCCACCATACGCGGTGAACGACAGTGCTCCAAGTACTAGCTTGGATCCTGGGAACCAGACGCAGGAGAAGGGAGTTACTGATACGGTACAAACTAGCAATACAGCCTTCATACAGAATGGTGACAGTGTACCTACTGCACCAGACGTGCCGATACAGTTACAACCTCCACCACAGATAAAAAGAATTTATCCCGATGTTCCAGTGCTTGAGACTACTACGAACTTAGTGGTGCCGCCAGACCCGATATATACAAAACCAAGATTGATTCAGATTGAGTCAACTCCAAAGCTAGTGTCTCAACCGCCACAGCTGATACCAGGATATAACCCTGTAGCAGGACCCCCGTTAGTACCTGTACCAGGTACCATAGAACAGACCTATGGTGTTGCTGCTCCTAGAAGCCTGAGTGCAGGTCAGACACCTGCCGCTATATCACTACCTATCACTGTCGGTCCTCCAGTACCGTTATATTCCCAAGAGAGAACAAGGACATGTGAACGTGGAGTCATGACTCATGAAACGATAAGAGGAGGGTCTATTAGAACTCCACAAATAATGGCTCAGGAAGAACAGGTATGTGAGCAGCAGAGACCCTTAATGGACCTTAGTCCAATAGGGGCACCTCTTGAAGCAATGCGACAAGCAGGGTTGGGAGTCCTGACTCCCCAAACTATGAGTACAAATACCTCATACACTCCAATGATACATGCAGGGAACATTTCACTGCAGGGTTTTACAGTACAACAGTTAAATGAGTGGTTAGAGAAAACTTGCACATCACAAAAGACTACAGCGACTACAATCGAACCTGAAAAAGAAAAACAAGATGAATACCTAAATCTAGTACGACTAGGGGCAGAAGCTTCTGAATTAGTAGATGGAACAATGGCAATAAATAGGTTGGAGTCGTACACTGAGGCAGAATTAAGGTACTTATGCCCTAAAATTACCAAAGAGGTAGGCAAAGTACACCAGAAATGAACGAATTTGGCAGACAAATACAATATCGACATTGGAAACACGAAACATTTGAAACAGAGTTACAGATTAGATTTTGACACGAAGGATTTTGAACACATGAGATCTGCAGGCATGAAGACACATTTGAAAGAGTTGCTGCAAAGCGCACAAATTTGGGGTGCACTAGAGAAATGGGAAGGCCGATGGGTAAAGAAAAGAGATAAGGGAAAAAGAGATAGTCCAGGATCTAATGAAACAACAGTCACACCAAATTTAGACACAGTGAAAATCCTACCTATGAGAGAAACAGCTGGAGGTGTTTTGGTGCATTTGCCTTGGTCCAGGGGAGACATTTTGTCTTTTACGAATGATTATCCTAGGTTGAGAGAAAAACCGATTGAGTGGTATCAACAGACAGATAGATTCGTGAAGCTTGCAAAATGTCTCTGGGAAGACTTAAATACCTTGTTTGAGATTATTGTTCCGCCAGACTTGTGGCTCGAGTGTAAGAGAGGGGTAGATTGGCCCACAAAAGAACCAGCAAGGGATAAAGTGACTGGAGCACCTTCTGAAGAGCTGATGAAATATTATCATAGAGTAATTGAGTTTTTGAAACAAAAGGTGTCGCCGCAGGTGACTGATTGGCAGAAAATCGACCGGACCTCTCAAGAGGTTAAAGAGTCAATACATGCATATTATGAAAGGTTGTTGAAGGCATTCAAACATTACAGTGGTACTGAAACAATTGAACCGAAGGACATGAATCATCTTGTGTTCAGATTCGTCGAAGGGCTGAGACCGGAGGTCAGCCAAATGATTAAAAATCATTTGATTTGTTGGCAAGCTAAACCGATTGATGAAGTATTACAGTATGCGAAATACTGTAGTGACGAAATTGAGTTGAAGCAGAAAAAGTTGAAGGAGAAAGTGATGGTGATGCAGATAAGGGCTGCACAGGCTGGAATACAGGGAAATGGTGTTCAGCAAATGATACAGCAACAACCGCATTTGAATGGTGTGTTTCAGGCACAACCGAGAGGTAGAGGTCGAGGGTTTGTGAACCGTGGTTCAGACATGAATAATGTTGTTCTTCAAAATGATGGTCAAGGAGTGAAAAAGATGTCACCATGTCATGCGTGCGGGGGCGTGGGACATTGGAAACGGGATTGTCCGAATATAATGCAGGATGGTACGGTTCAGCAGAGTATTAATGCCGGTACACTACAAAATTCACGAGGTCCAAGAATGAGACACCAGAATCAGAACTATCAAAATAATGTGGTGCAAATGTCAGGGGTGCAACCTATGCAGCAAATGCAAATGCCGCGTTTCCAAACAGTGTCAGTACAACCAATACAACAGCAGATCCCTATGGTGCCTAGACAGCAAATGCAGTTACCCCTAGCTCCGATGGGACAGCAACAGGTGACGCTTCCTCAACAGGTCACAGGTCAGGTAACAAACCAAAACAACACTGTACAACAATTCCCATTACGAGGTGAAAATGACATGAATGAGGATTGGTCAGATGACAGCTCAGACAGTGAAGAGTGCAGACTCGCAGCATCCTTAGAGGTAGACCAGAGAGGCCCATATGTGGAGGGAAAAGTAATGGGCTACAAAGTCTCATTTTTAGTCGATACAGGAGCCACATGATCTACGGTTCGCAGTGCAGAGGTCCCAAGATTACCTCTCTCGGGGCGCACCATACGAGTGGTTGGTGTGGCTAACCAGTACCTGACTAATCCAATCACTGACCCAGTGCAGGTTGAAATCGGAAATTTTCCGGGCCTGCATAGATTTGTTGTATGCGACTCAAGCCCAGTATCCTTATTAGGAAGAGACTTATTATGCAAACCCAAATGTTTGATTACCTGTTCCAATGGTGGAATAGAGGTACAGACAAACAGTGATGATGAGGGAGATGAGGGTCAACTCATAGAAGAAGGAGGAGAGATGAATGAAGATTACCCTCTAATTACTCTTTTCCCAGTGTTTACCTTGATCGATCTACCTGCTGATCTGCAAGGATCGGTAACAGAGAAGGTGTGGGATTTGACTGGAAAGGTGGTTGGATTAATCAAGGGAGTAGGTCCAGTCAAGGTGCAGATAAAGCCGAATGCAGTGTTCCCACAAGTGCCACAATATCACATGACTCAGGATGTCCTTATTGAAGTGACACAGATAATTGCAGATTTTCTCAGGCAAGGAGTTTTGAAAGAAGTTTTGAGCAGTCCGTGTAACTCACCTATTATGGGTTTGAAAAAGCCCTGTGGGAAGGTTCGAATTGTGCAGGATTTGAGAAAAATAAATGAAATCGTGATAAAATGTTGCCCTGTGGTACCTAACCCAGCGGTAATAATGTTCCAAGTTCCTTGTGATGCTGAATGGTTTACTGTAGTAGACCTGTCACAGGCATTTTTCTCAATACCGCTACATGAGGATAGCCAATTTTTGTTCAGCTTCAAATTCCTGGATAAGGTGTACAGTTGGTGCAGAATCCCTCAAGGGTTTTCTGAGTCACCATCCATCTTTAATCAGATATTAAAGAAGGATCTGGAACCTCTTGTGCTGCCTTTTAATTCAACTCTTGTGCAGTACATTGATGACTTGCTGATTGCATTCAAAACCAGAGACAGTTGTAAATATGATACTATTGCATTGTTGAACCATTTGGGAAAGAATGGGCATAAGGTGTCACCTAAGAAACTGCAATACTGTCAGAAAGAAGTAAAATATTTGGGGCATCTAATTGAGAAAGGATCCCGAAGGATATCAAAAGAGAGAATAACAGCTGTCATACAGATGAATCCCCCAACAACAAAAAGAGATGTCAGGATGTTTTTGGGAATGGTGGGTTATTGCCGTCAATGGATACCCAACTTCTCAATCATCGCAAAGCCCTTAGTAAAACTGACAGGAAAAGAAGTTAAGGATGAACCATACACAATCACATTGACAAAAGAAGAGCTTGAGTCATTTTTAGAGCTGAAAGAGTGCATGTGCAGGGCTCCAGCATTAGGAATGCCTGATTATGAGAAACCATTTTTGTTGTTCTGTCAGGAAAGTGATGCTTGTTCTTTGTCTGTTTTAACACAGGTCCATGGAGATGCAAATCGCCCTGTAGCATATTTTTCAGCTACTTTGGACCCTGTCGCAGCAGCCTTACCGGGTTGTTTGCGAGCAGTCGCAGCAGTTGGTCACAGCCTTTCACAATGTGAGGGCATAGTCATGGGATACCCTTTGACAGTATTGGTTCCACATTCTGTTGAAATTCTGCTGACACGAACTAAGACACAACACATGACAAATGCACGACTTCCCAAATATGAGACAATTATCCTGGGGTCACCCAATGTTACATTAAAAAGATGTACTGTGCTAAACCCGGCAACTCTACTTCCCAATGAGAATACAGAAATTAAAGATGGGGAAGAATTTGAGCATGATTGTCTGGAGGTGACTGAGCTCTGTACCAAACCTCGCCCAGATATACAGGATACCCAGTTAAAGGAAAACGATTGCATTATGTTCGTTGATGGGTCCTGTTTAAGAGATTCAGCAGGAACATTGAGAGCTGGTTATGCAGTATGTACCATATCTGGCATAGTCGAGGCCTCCTGGCTCGAGAAAGTGTTTTCTGCACAGGTGGCAGAATTGATAGCTCTCACAAAAGCCTGCCATGCTGCTGTAAATCTGAAAGTCACAATCTATACAGACAGCAGATACGGATTTGGAATTGTACATGATTTTGGTCAACTCTGGTCACAGAGAGGGTTCATGACATCCTCTGGTTCACCAGTGAAAAATGGAGAACAAATAAGAGATTTGTTACATGCGATTCAGTTGCCTCTTGAAATTGCCGTGGTGAAGTGCAGTGCTCACACCAGATCACAAGACTTTGTGTCAATGGGGAATGGTTATGCAGACCAAGTTGCCAGATTTTGTGCATTAAACTGTATATCTTTTAAGGAGCAGTGGGAACTGTTACCACAACCTGAGAATGATACAACCTTAAGCCTAGCATTACGAGTGGTTGATACTTTAGATGAATTAAAGACACTACAAAACCGTGCTAGTAAAGAAGAAAAACTTTCCTGGCAGAAAATGCAGTGTGTACAAAGAGCAGATGATATTTGGGCGTCAGAAGAGGGAAAACTGGTTTTGCCAAACAGTCTTCTGTCACAATTTGCCCGACTGTATCATGGGCAGGCACATTTAGGAAGAGATGCCATGATCAGATCCTTTAAGATTGATTGGTTCAATCCAAAATTCAGACATGCTGCAGAAATTACTTGTCACAGGTGCGTCATCTGTCAACAGATGAACGCTGGAAAAGGAACTGTGGTAATTTTGAGCCACATTGGGAGAGCTGGTGGTCCATTTAATAAAATACAAATGGATTTCATTGAAATGCCTGTTTGCGGAGGTTTGAAGTACGTGTTGGTGATTGTGTGTGTTTTTAGCCATTGGATTGAGGCATATCCCACACGTAGGAATGACAGTCTTACGGTTGCAAAACTACTACTAAGAGAATTAATACCCAGGTTCGGGTTTCCGGTTTCTATAGAATCAGATAGGGGAAGACACTTCGACAATGAGGTGATTAAACTTCTGTGTGCCGCACTCAACATTGAACAAAAGCTGCATTGTAGCTATCGCCCTGAAGCCTCAGGACTAGTTGAGCAGATGAATGGTACTTTGAAATCAAGAATAGCAAAAATGTGTGCAGCAACAAACATGAAGTGGCCAGATGCATTACCTCTAGTGCTGATGTCTATGAGAAACACGCCAGATAAGAAAACAGGATTGTCCCCACATGAAATCCTCAAGGGCAGAGCAATGAGGTTACCAGCGGTACCTGCAAATGCACTAGTGAATATTACAGATGATATGGTGTTGGATTACTGCAAAAGTTTGGCTGACGTGATTCGCTCTTTCTCTCACCAGGTGGAAGCTAACATGTTACCACCAATCGGCGAACCAGGACACTCTCTGCAAGTTGGAGATTGGGTGGTTGTCAAGAAGCACGTAAGAAAATCGTGTCTTGAGCCGCGTTGGAAAGGGCCATATCAAGTGATATTGACGACCACTACTGCTGTGAAGTGTGCCGGGGTTCCCAACTGGATACATGCCAGCCATACAAAAAAAGTAACGTGTCCTGTTGAAGAGGAACTTGAAAATTCCGGTACACCAACTTCAAGAGGAGAAGTCTCAGAGATCAGTCAAGAAAGATCTGAGACTACAGGAGAGCCCGCTGAGAACAGCCGTGTCCCTCAAACTATCAGTGAGTTTGAGAGAGGTGACGGAGTGCCAATCTCAGTGGAGGCAGCAGGAGAACAAAGGCAAGGAGAGGTTCTCCCAGAAGCAGACGAATACAATTCAGAGCCTGAATACAGTATCGAACAGGAAGGAGAGAGAAACGGAGAAGTGGTAAATTTAAATCAGAACGAATCAGAATCTTCTGAACAAGTTCCAAGCTTATCAGGAGAAAACACCATATCACAAGAGGAGGGTGCTGTCCAGCGTCCTGAAGGAAAACACCGAAACAAGACACATAGAGGTGATAAATGGCCAGAAAAGTCACCTTTTAGAATAAGAGAATTAACAAACGAGACAATAATAGAAGAAAGCGATGCCTCACAGGCAGATGATCTGAGTGAAGGGGAACAGCAAGGTGAATGAAGATTAAAAAGAAAGAGAATAGCAAACCGAAGGTACACAGGTCCTGAATGGGCATATGCTACAACTTCTGAATGGCAACAAGAATTCTTAGCATTTTGTTTTGATCGAGAAGTGCCAGGCCAATACTACGGTACCTGAAGGGAAACTAGAAAAGAAAAACTTGATAAAATTAAAGAAAGAGACTTTATAAACTTACCGGAAAGAGACATTAAACCTGGATTTGACATCAAGAAACAGAATTACGACAAGCTGCTAACCTGGATTGACAAGAAAAAGGTCCCGGAGTGAGAGAAGACGCTGTAAATACGCAGAAAGAGTTTGCCATCTTGAGTTGATTGTTGATCTACTATTCTGATTCTATACAGACATGGCTTATAGTAACAAAGGAAGTAAGGTGTGTGGTTGGTTAGGATTTATGGTAGGTGTTGTATGTGCAATAGTGATTGTAGGAGTGATTGTAGGAATGCCGTGGAGAGAGAAAGAAACTATTAACGCAACTTCAAAACCAGAGACTACTACTATTACTAATAAATTATCACCGTGGGAAAAATTTGAACAAGATGCTAGACATCTGCATGAGGGAACAAATACAAAAGGGGAACTTTCTACTAATGTCTTCTATCGCTTATTAAATGAGTATGTGGAAACCATGGATACGAAAGATTATGTGTGCACTAAAATTCCTTCATCTGTGCAGGAGGGAGTTACTTATCATAGCCTCCCTCTTACCTATGGGATTAGCTGTAGTTTGCTACTAACAAGATTCTATAATCAAGAGCATGTACAATACTTTTATTCAAATCTGGATGTTGTGTTTTCTTTTGTGCCTGTAATTGAATTTTTGAATAAGCTAGTTAAAGAACATGATATTAAACTAGTTAGAGGATTCTTTGAGCCGACACTTACATTTGGAACTGCTTACGCACATCGCAATAACCTGACTTGCTTATTGTCTTCAGTAGAGAAAAGCTTTTTAGACCACACAGATGATAGACGCAAAGCATTAAAGGAGAAGTTAGAAAAAGGCTTAGAAAAACGTACTTACACAGCAATTAAAACCCAAGGCAAATTAGCTATAGATGCATTACACGTAGGTAGGCTATGTATATACAGACCAAAATCCGATCAAGACAATTTGTTTGTGGGAACGAGTGAATGTAGACATGTGTTTTTGTTTCAGAGTAAATGGACCTTCATGTTAAATGGACAAGACCCAGCGATTCCTGGAATCTATTACATCTGTGGGTTAAACGCATATTACCGTCTCCCAAAGGGATGGTATGGGACATGTTACTTGGGAATAGTTTTCCCAAAGATATACCAGATTGATGACTTAAAACAAATACCTAAATCTTCTGAAATACAACATTCTAGACAGAAACGAGAATCAGTGGCTGCTGTCATTGGTGACATATTTGGAGCAATAATCCCATCAGTTGGTGTTATCTTAAATTCTATGAAAATTCAAAAGTTATCTACTATTGTGGATAACATGCTGACAAATTTCACAGGAGCAATACTATTGATGGATACTGAACTTGCTGCAGAAAGAGCCATGACTCTTCAAAATCGGCTTGATTTAGACATTCTTTTAGCAAAGAATGGAGGTGTGTGCAAAATGCTTAATGAACGTCACTGCTGTTCATATATACCTGATAACAGTAAGAAAATTAGAAGCATGCTTACTAACCTGACTAGAGATAGTACAGATTTGAAGGGTCTAAAAGAACCAGGTGTTTGGGAGAAATTTGGAAAAGGAATTGCCCGAGTGGGAAGCTGGTTTACCAACATTTGGAATGGGGTACTTGCAAAAATTATGATGGGATTATTAATTGTTCTGATTTGTTTATTGGGATTTTGGGGAATATGCAAAATTAATGATAAAGTGAAAAGAAATTGGACTAAAAGAACCAAAAGAAACGAAGAAAGTGAAAGAGAGAAAATGTTCAATGAAATATGGGAAAGCTCACATAAAGGGAAAGATGTTGAAATGCATATTATGCGCAAGATGAAAAATTAAGACCAAAAGATTTGTGATGACGAGCGTCATCAGAGGAGGGACTGAGAGAGCGTAGTTTTTATTACATATTATAGACGTGAAATGCTTATGATTAACAATGCTACATTAAATAAAGTATTCATTGAAATATATTTATTAACATAAAGGATTTATGTGTGTAAACCAATGTCAACTATAAAAAAAATAATTGTTCATAGATTGCTAAAACTGTGCACATTAAAACGCATAAAAACTGCATTCATTAGAACTCGTATGTCTTAAGTTAGCATGAGTCGCGAACCAGCTGTGTAACTCTCATTTTAAAGCGTATTTTTCTGCTTCTCCAGTATGCGGACTTGCAAACGACCATGACCCAGCTATTGTTCTTTCTGTACTTGTTAGTAACATAAAGGAATGTTCCCATTCGTATGCTAGTAGCTTCTAGCACAAATGTATGTGATTTGAAACAAACATGGACACTTCCAAGGACAATGAGACGAGGGGAAGAGAACTTTTAACCTGAGACGTGTGCCAAGATGGTGAAGTAACCCCGGACATGCCACCTACGAAATGTCGATTATGAAGACCAATTAGAAGACGAGCTAATATCAAGAAATGACAAATGCATTACTTAATGTATAATTTGATTGGTTACCAATAGTGGGGTGTAGTTATTAACCAATAGAATTTTGGGGGAATGTATTACGAAAAAGGGTTAAAAACTCATGACACGAGAGACGAGATGCATTAGGTAGGGAATAATATCGATTGCATCCAGAAACTCTGTCACTTTATTTGGTGATTTGAGACTTAGACAAAATCATCCTAGCCCATAGACTGCCCCATTAAACTTTCCTCCTTATGAGGGAGAGTGTCCCTTGCCTCTAATTTAGATAGACTGATGGTGAACTAACTGATGTCCTGAGGACGAAGACTAATCCTGCATGCTGACCTATCTCGAGGAGGGTAATTATAATGCTAACAGAATCTATTTGCCTTTTCTTTCTAGGTACCAACTGCTGTATGTTTTGATTAGAGACCTTAGTTAGATGTTTTCCAAATTTGTGTTCAAATTGTTTTGCATGAAGCCCAACATGCTAATGCTAATTAGAGGTTAGACGAGGTATTCATTTTGACTGAAAAACCGACGTGACTGACGTGATGCTATGCTGAACTAGTATCTTAGAACATTCGATGTATTATGATTCGCTTATATCCATCTGATTATCTATGCTACTGATCTATGCATTATTGAAAGCTTATTATGGTTGTCATCTTGTGACTGTGCTTATATGCTTCCTGGCTTCGAGATTGATGCCTTTGCCACTAGATTGTAATCAATAGGGAATAAAACTCATAAAACTTCATTAAGGTGTGGTTATTCATGACTGAAAGGTCATGGGTGCGCCGAATGTTTATTAAATGCTTAAAGTAAGAGATATTTTGGAGTTAAATGTTGACAATGTTATTGACATATTGATTGATATTTTGATCAGTTATCTCGTCCTACGGTGTCTTACCACTGGGACCAAAGATTGATTGGCCTAAAACGAGTCCTGATGTGTATAAATTAACATAGACGGACGCGTTAGCAAACCCAAGGGGATTTCAAGCCTCTCGGCCTCCCCGAGGCTTTTGTTTTATTTATTAGAACCTTCTGCCCTCTAATGGTGGAATGATCTAATAACCCTATAGCCTGCTGTAGCTGGGCTATACTCGCTCCCTTCGGCTTGGCATTTAACGCTGGAGCGAGCCTTTAATGGCTGGTATAGCCCACTACCGCAGGATATAAGGTTATAATAGATACGCAGGTACTAACTGCACAAATCAATGATAGAGAAGTGGAGAAGCTAAAGGCACATTAAGTGGATGTTGGTGTCCTTGTAGATGGTCACCTTGACTGGTATACCCATCTTGTATATGTTTAAATTCTTCACTTTCATTGTGCCCTTTAATGCACACTTTCATACACACTGTATTCAACTCAGTAGCCATTTTACATTAACTATAACTCGCCACTCTACCATGTACTCTCTTCTAACAAATGATGTGACTTGCAATGTCAAAAGTGTTATTGTAAATGCTATTATTTTAGATGGCATAAGTGATACAATATAAAAGGGTATAAGCAGTGCATGGAGAAGGCACTAGTTATAATTAATGAAGTGTAAATAGAACAGTATAGATGTTTCCTAGGAGGCATCTGTACCTTATGCAAAATTCCACCACTATGCTACATTACTATTTGTCTGTGGTAAAATTGTACCGTGAGCATGTAGGAATATCGCAAATGGACAGAATGTAAGTTTCACTTTGTCAAGATTTGTGAAGATCCTTTGATGGCATAAAATGTTGTGGTGTGCTTTTTACTTTTTATTGTGGTGTAAATCCATTTTCTGAGAAATTCAAAAAGGTGTCATAGGGGCTTGAAAGGATTTTCACTTTTTTATGTCATGTCAGTTGAAAAGCCATTTGCTATTTTGCTTATCACTTTAGCACCATATGACGAAAATACCTGAATGTTCAGATTACTAATTTCACCTTTTTTTGCATATATGTGAATAGAAGCTATGTTAAAAGGGGGGTGAACCCTACTCAAGCAGCAACCACAATCTGTCAGGGTGAAACACAAGCAAACCCCAAATTAAGCTGTGGTTAACCGTTTGGTAGCAAGATAAAAAAGCAGTCAGCCTTAAATTAGATAATTAGATGCATTCCGTAAAGTATTTATGCAGCACTTCAAACAGTAATAAAGTGGAAACACAACACAAGACAAATCTCACACCAATTAAGAAAAATAGAGTAACATTAACAAATTATTTGGGATTTAAAAAAATGCAATCAGTAGAACTTGAGTAATGTAATTTCAAATTTTCAAGTAAAGATATTGCAGTATAGCACTGTTAGACTTTTCTTCCTTGGCGTGGTCTCCCTTAACTTTTTGCCTCTGTTCCAGGTTGTTGATGTGTGCTAGACTCTGATTTTGCTGTTACTCTGGGCACTTTACCACCGCTAACCAGTGCTAAAGTGCAAGTGCTCCTTTACAAAATGTGTATGTAATTGGCTTATCCATGATTGGCATATTTGGTTTACTAGTAAGTCCCTAGTAAAGTGCACTAGAGGTGCCAGGGCCTGTACATAAAATGCTACTAGTGGGCCTGCAGCACTGGTTGTGTCACCCACATAAGTAGCTCTGTAATTGTGTCTCAGGCCTGCCATTGCAGTGTCTGTATGTGCAGTTTTACCAGTAAATTCGACTTGGCAAGTGTACCCTCTTGCTAGGCCTAAACCTTCCCTTTTCTTACATGTAAGGCACCCCTAAGTTAGACCCTAGGTAACCCTAAGGGCAGGGTGCAGTGTATGGTTAAGGTAGGACATATAGCACTGTGTTTTATATGTCTTGACAGTGAAATATTGCTAAATTCGTTTTTCACTGTTGCAAGGCCTGTCCCTCTCATAGGTTAATATGGGGGCTTAAATTTGATTAAAGTGTAGATGCCCTTTGGGAGCAGATGGACATGTGGAGTTTGGGGTCTCTGAGTTCACAATTTAAAAATACATCTTTTAGTAAAGTCAGAACAGGAAAACCGGCGGTCTCCCGCCGGTTTTCCGCTGTCCTGCAGAATCCTCCATGGCGGCGCAGCTTGCTGCGCCGCCATGGGGATTCTGACACCCCATACCGCCATCCTGTTCCTGGCGGGTCGCCCGCCAGGAACAGGATGGCGGCTATGGGGTGTTGTGGGGCCCCTGGCATGGGCACTGCAGGGGCCCTCGTAAGAGGGCCCCACTGTGTATTTCAGTGTCTGCTTTGCAGACACTGAAATACGCGACGGGTGCCACTGCACCCGTCGCACATACCCACTCCGCCGGCTCCATTCGGAGCTGGCTTCCTCGTGGGGAGGGGTTTCCCGCTGGGCTGGCGGGCGGCCTTCTGGCGGTCGCCCGCCAGCCCAGCGGAAAAGCCAGAATGGCCTCCGCGGTCTTTCGACCGCGGAGCGGCCATATGGCGGCTCCCGCCGCCCACGGGGATCAGAATGACCCCCTATGTGTTTGAAAATGTCACCTTTAGAAAGTGGGCTTTTTTTTACTTATACCATTTCTGTAACTCTTCCTGTTTGTGGATTCCCTGTCTGGGTCAGTTTGACAGTTAGGCTGGTTGCACCTCACACTAGACAGTGACACAAAGGGAGCTGGGGTGTAGTCTGCAATCCCTGATGAGCAATTTGTGGTAGGAGGGAGTGGAGGAGTGGTCACTCACACCTGAAAGGGCTGTGCCTGCCCTCACACAATGCAGTCTCCAACCCCCTGGTGAGTGTCAGGGGCCTGGCCTGGGCAAGGCAGGATTTCACATTCAAAAGAGACTTTACTTTGAAGTAGGCCTACTTCAAATGAGAAATTGGGTATAAGAAGGACACCTAAAACCACAGACTTTACAACACTTCTGGAAAACAAGAGGAACCTCTGCCTGGGGAAGAGCTGAAGAGCTGAGGAAGAAGAGCTGCCATGCCTGTGACTATGCTTTGTGGAGCTATCCTGCAGTTCCTGCTTCTGCCAGAGTAAGAGGGCAAAGACTGGACTTTGTGTGCCTTCCATCTTGAGAAGAACTCTCCAAGGGCTTGATTTAGAGCTTGCCTCCTGTTGTTTGAAGTCTCAGGGACAGCAACGACTTCTCTCTGCCAGCACCTGGAGTCTCTGGAGAGACTCCTACTGTGCCCTGTGGTGCCCATCCAGTTCCTGGGACCCTGAAAGGAGAATCTGGCAGCCTAAGAGGAGGAAATCTATGCACAGAGCGTGGCTGAAGAAATGACGCGTCACCGGCTCTGCGGCTGAAAATTGACGCTCGGCGGAAATGCGACCGAAGAATAGATGCACGGAGCAGGAGAAACGATGCGCAGCATCGCTGACAGAGGCTGGGAGATCGCAACCCGCGCTGCGTGGTTATTGGATCATCATGCGGCTGGATTTCCGACACCAACACCGCTGGGCGTGTAAAAACAACGCAAGCCCTACCCGGACCTGAGAGTGCTGACGGGATCTACACATCGCTCTCCTGCAGAGAGAAGAAACAATGCGCCCCTACCCGATGAAAGGAGAAACAACGCAAGGTCCCTCTCGTGAGTGGAATCAAAGCATTGCAAGCCCTTTTTGACGCACAATCGCCCGTACAGGGTTATTTTTGACACACCCAAGGTACATCTTCATTCTAACAGTGTTATTGTGTGTTTTAAACTACATAAGGACTCTTTTTGGTTTTTAATTCATAACTTGACTTGTGTATTGTGGATTTTTGTCGTTTTGGTCCTGTTTTGTTTAGATAAATATTCTCTATTTTTCTAAACCTGTGTTATGTCATTTCGTAGTGCTTTCATTAAGTTACTGTGTGTGTTGGTACAAATACTTTACACCTAGCACTCTGATGTTTAGCCTACGGCTTGTGCCAAGCTACCAAGGGGGTAAGCAGGGGTTAGCTGAGGGTGATTCTCTTTTACCCTGACTAGAGTGAGGGTCCTTGCTTGAACAGGGGGTAACCTGACTTTCAACCAAAGACCCCATTTCTAACAAGCACAAAGTGCCAAATGCTGTTATCTGGTGATGCCGGACCGGGACAAAGTCACAAGTTCAGGCCGACTGTGATGGAGCCCGGGCCAGGTACAGGGAAGAAGTTAGGCCGGCTGATCATAGTACATTAAATCCTGGTTTGCAGGTCATTGCAATATCCTGTGTCGAAGAGTATGCACAATTGTTGAGGATGCCGTAGACAAGAGGCTTATGATATAAAGTCCTGCGCAAAGATGCATAACGCAGTGGCAATTCAGGACAGACTTCAGCCTGAAATGTGAGGTTTGGCATTGGGATTGCATTGAACTGCAGCGGTCCTGAAGAGAAAATGCAGGTAAATGTGTTGTGCTGCACTGGTTCTGGCCACAGGACCACAGCTGGGATGCCAGAGCAACTTCAACCCCACTTCCAACTGTTCAGGCTGGGATGGCACCACTTGGGGGGGGAGGGTTAGAACTCACAGCAGATAGAGTCCAGGTGCTGGATTCAAAGTGGTTGTAGCCTTTTCTGTCCTGAGGCTCAAATCAGGATGCCAGCATCATGTAGATCCAATGGGGGGCAAAGTTAAATGGGGTGCTCCAAAAATATAATTCATTTACTAATAATTTGGGCTCTGGTTGATGGATCTGCATGAAATTGGGCAGGAAATCAGTATATTAGTATATTCAAGCTTGTGCAGATCTACCAAGTGGGGATCTGATTTGAAAAGAGGTGTAACATGTTCATTTGTTAATACACTGTGTGTTGAATCTTTACAAACTTTGGCAGAAGCTTGGAAGGTTTGGCTTTTGATTGGCATGTGAAGTTTTGATGGGCCTAAATCAAATGTGACAGGCAGTTAGCAAGATGCGCCCACTGTAGGTATTTCAAGTTTTCTAAATATCCAAGGACAAGGCAGGAAGGATCTAACATTGAGGTATGTGACGGAGTCATGATAAGACCAAACAAACACCATGAGCAACCTGTTTTCCTTATTTCTCCTAGTGCATCGTAGAAAAGAAAAAACCCAGAAATTAACACAGATAAAGGAAAACCACAAAGTGACAAGAAAGAAAGGCATAAAAAAGACTGCTGTTTTCGCTACAGAATGTAACCCCAGTAAAGGAAGGGGGAGGAGTCTGCAGGACCTAGAGTGGGAATAAGTATGGAGTACCGGTGAGTTGGGATCAGAAACCCTTGAATGACTAAAAATCCATTGCTACCTTGGGAGGGTGAGTTGAGTGTGAGAGACAAGATACCAGCAATGCCATAAAAGAAGAGAGGTTCTGCCCACAGCTACAGTGCCTGCCACCTGATCGAAGGGCCAAAGAGATACAGGTGTCCCAGCTTTTAAGGGAGGGGAGGGGCAGAAAAGGCTGCACAGGTGGCACTTTAAAAGCACTAACTTATAGATGCTTGCACCCTGACCACAAAACTTTCACAGCTGGCCAAACTATATTCCCAGACAGGAATATGGGCAGTTTTTGATAGGTTTACATTACTGGCTCGCCATGGTCTCCCTGTTTTATAATTTATTTATCTCTTCTTACTCTGCATGGTGACTACATTTGAACTCCTATAATTAATGCCTCGCTTATTAGGGAAAGGAACTATCCTAAGTTTTATCCTCACAATATTATTTACTTTTCTTCTGAAATTGGAAAAATGGCAGTAAAAGGAGACTGTGTTTGCAGGGAAAGAAGACAAAGAGAAGAGAAAAAGGTATGGGCAAGTACACAGAAAACTTACCTGTACACACACCTTTTCTTTTTTCCCATGCGTCTCTGGTTCAAGGATCTTCCACATCTGAGAATGAGAGCAAGAGTGCTGTGAACATTCCTTGATCAGAGACACAAAAGACTGTTATTTTAAAACTTCCAATCTGCTCTACTGTTTCTACTGTTTGCAATTTATTCAGTTAAAAAGTTAGGCCCACTCATTTGTCATTTACTAATATATTTGGTACTAACTGATGGATCTGAGCACAATTTGTTAGAAACGTAGCATATTTAGCCTAATATTTGTTTTCCCAACCTAATTCAGGCCTGGGAGAGGCAGGTTTTCGAGTAGGAGAGTGAAAGAAATGTTCATTTGCTAATACGTTTGGCACTGTTTGATTAATCCACACAAATGTTGGCAACATTTGGCAGACATTCTGCTGGTAGCTTACTATTGGTTATGTCAGTTTTTGAGGCGATCTCGGAGGGGCCAAAGACAAATTGAAGGACAATTAGAGTTTCATTATCTAATGACTATGGTGCTTTTCAAGTAATTTGCATGAAGTTTGACAGCAGCTACTTATGACTTTTACTGACTGTTAATGCACACACCTGAAGGTGGTTGGGGAGAGGGCCTGGCCAAGTGAGTACAACATGGCAGGCCACGCACAGTCGTGGTTAGACACAGTCCCTGTCCCTACAGCCAATCCTGCAGCCCAAAGCCAACGACCATGTGCATCGTGTGCTGAATGCCACAGTGGGCGGAAGCAGTGCTGGGCCTCAGGCCCTGCTGCTCATGGCTACATTCTGTGCACTGCAGAGTTGAAAACAACTAAATCATAAAAAAATTAAAAATCACTGAAGAACACCACAGATAAAAACTGGGTTATGTTTCAGGCTCTGATGCATCAAACCACTGAAATTTACCAGCATACAACATACAACCTAACTCATAGTCATCTGACATGTTGTTCTCCAGTTAGCTTTTTTGTTCATGGCAATAGACTGTGACTTATTTGTCATGTGTTCGTTGTGTTTTCAAACATAACTTGTGAATTGCAGTGATTTTATGCATTTAAGTCTAAAACAAAACTCAGTTTTCACTGTGTTTTGCATCAGTAAAAAGTATATAGACATTTTGATACCGATTTTCCATAGAAAGAACATTTTCTGTTTTCTTAATAACTTAAGTGCCATTTGATGAATCTTCATGAAAAAAGTTCATCCACTTGTGTTGATCTGTTAGAGTCAAGAAAAAGTAGTGTCCCAAAAGTGCGGGACTCAGTGATAACCCTTGTGTGGTACTGTAGAAGTACTGCAGTAGTGAACATAAAAAAATTATGTGGTCAGCAGGGGTCAGCATCCTGTGAACGATACAGGGCCCATGTACAGGACATGTGCTGTGGCCAATCCCCACTGGGCATGGGCACGGGCAAAAAATCTTTATTTGCGTTGCAATGTATATACGAACACAAATATTTTACTGAGTTTTCATTATAAAAGTAACAGAATACCTGTGCAGAATGTAAGTAAATCTGGGCCTGAAGAGTCCTGCATGGGGTCACAGAGGGCCAGTCTTTGCCTTGCTTGTCAGCTGGGCTGGAGGCGTTCCTCTCCTTGGGGTCCATATTCTTGCTCTCTATAGTTTCTACTTCTCGGAATTCCTGAGGAAGGGTTTTTTCTTAACCAATCCATCATGGAGGCGCTATCATGTATTCCTCCCAGCATTTTCCAATCCATCATGGCGTCATCACTTCTTCGTCTATATCACTTTTTGGGTATACAAGGAGCAGAACTGTCTTTCACCTTGGCGTTCCAACACCCATCGCTCCTGTTGGTTTGTCTTCACTCCTGATGGTGTTTCCTTGCTCCTGCTGGTGTCTCCTCGCTCCTGCTGCTGAATCACCACTCCTGCTGGTGTCTTCTTCCTCCTGCTGTTGATTCTGGCTCCCTGTTGCTTCCCTTCCGAACCTTTCTATTCTCCTAATTCTGGCATTCCACTAGCTTTTTCTGTGCCTTCTGAACCTTGCTGCAGTCCTGGTCTTCTACCATCAGTATCAGTGCTTATCAGCCTTTATGGAGTCTCTGATAGCCATCAGAGGTTTTCTCTCTTTGGGGTTTTTCCTCTTGTGAGGCTCCTTCTTTAGGGCATTATCTGCTAAGACGTTCCATTGTCGGCAGCATCGTGGCTACCAGGCGTTCAGGTGTTTGAAAAAACCTGATATGCCAAAAGGTTACTTCTTTTTAGCCCCCTTAGTAAAATCTTTGTTGCCCAGGTTACAGGTTACCATCTTCACTGATACTTTTCTCCCCACACACAGGATTTAATAAGAATTGCCATGCGATGGGCTCTGGCATGTACCTCATCTTCTCCTCCTGTTCCAGAGGCTCTTCCTGTGGTGTTTCCACTCCTCCAGATTCCAGATTTTTTCTCACTATCAGTAATTTCAACAGTGATGTCATTTAACATGTCTTGCGTGATTTAACATGTGAGCTCATAAGTATCACATGATGGATGTGTGTTATAATTGAACCATAACTAGGAAATTTCTGTGGTTGTTTGTTAAGTGTTAGTTTCTGTGTGACTTTGTCACCTAACTATAACATCACTTCAGTCTTTGTTTTTTTGTGAACATTATTTTATTGTTTTTTTTTTTTTAAATAAATGAGGCTGACGGACAATTAAAGCGGTTTCTGGGTCAAATCGAAAAAGGCTGAGACTAAGTAAAATAAAGCATTGTCTAGCAGCTTGCTGTTCTTTTTTTTTCTTTCTAGAACCCTGTGTCAGAATATCATTAATTGGTAGGATATGAAAATAATTATGCGAGATCACCTTTGATATGTTATACAAAATATGTACCATAACGTGCATTTTAATGCAGTACAGAAAAGCTTTTTTCTTCCCAGTTTATATGTATGGTTCATCTGTAGTTTTTGTTGTTTTTAAAATATGCAATTGTTTCTGCCATTTGAATCAAAGGAACAATAATTCAATCAATCTTCAAGGAGCATTCTGTGATCTCAAATGCACTACATCAAGGTGTTGAAAGGCCCAGAATGATGAATGAACTGTGGACGTGCTATGCCTGCATCAATCAGAAAGAACAAAAACAACCTCTTTGCTCATGTCAGAGAAATAATATTACGTGTACTTTGGTATAGCAGTTTCCTCTCATGGGTGCTAACAAGATTTCTTGGTAACAGTAACTGCTTATAACACTGCTTGGCGACAAGCGGTTTATGAACTGCTAATATGAAATATAATAGTTTTTATCTTTTTAGATTACAATGATAAAACGCATCTTTTCAAACTAAAATGCAATGCAATGCAACTAGTATTCACACCGCAGTCCTTAGAGAAATGCAACCTGCACCCAAAAAGCCAAACAGACAGGTCTCAGTTGACCTTACAGGTAAATCTAGAATCCACCATCGATCAAAGATGGTGTAATATAGTATTAGAAAGAACAACGGATGGCAGAGAGGCATTCCACAACCATACTACTTTACTCTACTTTGCATCATATACACACACACACAGACATATTCGGGTGATGGCAACTGAGGAATATATAAAAGAACTGTAAAAAATATGGGCCTGATTTAAGAAAAGTGGCGCTGCAACCAGTGCAGCGCCACTTTTCTTTCAGCCTTTAGGGCCCCCCTAACGCCACCATGTGTGCGCCGTATCTGAGATACGGCGCACCATGGCTATAGTTATGGGAACTAGTGTCAACATTTTTGACGCTAGTTCGGAGCTTTGCAAGATTAGCGTTAGAAATGTTGCTGCTAATCCTGCAAAGCCTATTGAGGCCCATTGTGAACAATGGTGTGCCTTCTTTTAACGTCTGCTCCAAGCAGGCATTAAAAGTGCCCAAAATAATGACGCAAAGAAATCTCTTAGACTTCTTTGCCTTGATCTTTTCGGTCCCCCTAACTGGGGAATGCCCCTTTGCCAACATTGTGCCTGGCTCAGGCATAATGTAGCGCAAAGGGTTACAAAGTGGCGCAATGCACGCATTGCACCACATTGTAAATTGGGTGCAGCGATTTTGGTCTCGATGGGCCACATTAGTGTAAAAAGAAAATGACGCTAATGTGGCGCAAGGAGGCACTTGGGGTTCTTAAACTTGCCCCTATGTCTTTTAGATGCCTAGCCCAGTAGATATTCCAGATTTCATACTCCCTTCAGGTAATGTTGTTGCACACCTTATTCCCTTTTTTAACACCAGTTAATGATTTCTAGACAGAAGATTTGGGCCCATATTTATACTTTTGTAGCGCCGCATTTGCGCCGTTTTCTGACGCAAAAACGGCGCAAACTTACAAAATGCAATTGTATTTTGCAAGTTTGCGCCGTTTTTGCGTCAAAAAATTATGCAAATGCGGCGCTAAGAAAGTATAAATATGGGCCTTGGTGTTTCAAGTTTTAGGTACTACTCGTTTTTTTCTTCACATTTGAACTCCAATGAACCTATAATCCCTTCTCCACAAGCACACATTGCTACCAATGAATGCTTTAACCTGAGGGTGTCTATTTTATATAGGTCATAGTGCACCACAGAGCACCTATACCTGGGTGTACCCAGTGCATACTGGCATAGTGCCCCCTATAATAGGGAATGTTCTTTTCCAAGCTTTTACCTGCAGAGGCACTGGCAATATGGCACATTTGTGAAAGGTGGATCAGCAGTTTGAAGTTGCAGGTTTGTGCTTCACTCAGGCGGCAGACCTGACCTCACAGTTAATGGATGTAGGGATCCCCTGCAGCCGCCTGCAGTGAGTGGCCTGGTGGGTCCCTGGAGACGCTGTGCACCCCAACTGTGGGGCGTCCGCAGGGGTTGCCCTGACTGTGTGCTACCTACGGATAGGAAAAATTGTATGATTTTGTTTTCCTGTGAAGTTTTGCAAAAATCTATGCAAATGTTTGGAAATTATGCTATTAAGGCATGCAAAAATAACTATCAGTGACATATTATCTGTGCAAACGAGTCTCTCTCATGCAGAGATTCTGCAGAATTGTGTAATGCCAAATTAACACAAAATCAGGAATTAAGCAAATACTGCCAGCGTAATTAAAAATTTTCCCAGTCCTTATGCTAAATCCACGTATCACACAGTAGATACGTCCCCCAACAGTTCCCTCAAATCTGCTCCTGGGTATGTGAAATGGTACAGGCAAATTGTTCTCTCATTTGTAATGGGGTCACATACGTGCCCCCTTGTGGTCAGCCTGGCACACAATGAGGACTGGCATAATCCTGGAAGGGTTTCTACAAGACTCTGCATCCCTTCCTATAACAAGTGCCCTTGGTTCACAAGAAGCAGACTCAAACGCTTGTTGCACCTCTGGGACACTCTTTGTCATATTAACCCAAATATTTTAAATGTGTTCAACAAACATTCAACAATATGTGTGGCCATAGTCTTCACCCCACTCTAAATCTTTCCACCCAGGCAGTCATCATCACCCACACGGGTCTTTCCCTTTTTCTTTAACTCATCCACGTTCCGCTATTGCACCTTCATCCTCTCAGCATCACAAATGGACTCACAGTAGAAGTACCCTCAAGGGCAAATCTGTGTGCTGTGTTGACTGCTTGTCTCCACCTGTAACAAGAACACACGTGAGTGTTTGCTGTGAGTGACAAGCTGTTTAGCAGCGGCTTAGCTTTAGGGGGTTATTGGGGTGGAACATCCCCGAACAATGACTTAGTCGGTCTTGGCCTGGCAGTGTCACTGGATCAGCATCAGGTCACTGGTGCTGCAGACGGGCAGAGGTGGGCAGGCCAACATTAAAAGGCAGAGTTGAGTCAGAACTGAGCCAAGGGTCGGGCTTGTCTTGAAAAGCTTGTGCACGAGCCGAGTCATGGAAATATTCGCAGTGGAAATCAGGCAAACATCATGTAAAATATGATATCCCCGCTTTAAAATAAACTGTAATTCTTTAACAGGAGGATGCGCTTCAGCTTAATGCTTCAGATTGTATCACTGTAGTAAGAAGCATTTTCTTGAAATATTCATGTCTTCCACTGCCGCTAGTGAAATCAGAGTCAAGTGAGGTGTCATGGGTACCGCAAAAGTGGTCGAGATTCTTTCATATATGAAGCAAAAGTATAGTCTGTTAAACATAAGACGTTTTTGTACAACATACTTCTTAAACTCCACATGTGAAGGTACACTGTTTTGAAATAAGGAAGAAAAAGGAGACTTGATGAAATAAAGTATTTGCTAAGGATTGACCACAGATATTCTGGATTCACATTGTGCGTTTCAGCTACTAAATGGGTATCTTTTTCTCTTGCCCATTTTACACCAAACATCACTGATTTGTTAGTTCTTGGCACATGGGCCCTCATTACGAACATGCTGGTTTGGCCTGCCATGCCGGCAGTGGTGGCTGAAGCCGCCAGCAGGCATGGCGGGCCAAACCGCCATATTCTAAACATGGTGAGGACTGCCATCTGCAGCCCTCACTCACTGCCAGGCTCCTACAGTCAGGCAGCCTGGCGGTGAGTTGAAACACTATCCGCCAGCGTAGCGGCGCTACCCTGCGGATAATGTTTCATTTACCGTCAGCCTTTCCCTGGCACGATATACCGCCAGGAAAAGGCTGGCAGAGGGGGTGCCCCAGGGCACCCCAGGGGGCCCCTGCACTGCCCATGCACTTGCATGGGCAGTGCAGGGGCCCCGGTGCAGAGCCCCGTTGCGCAGGTCATCTGCACGACGGGTGCAGCTGCACCTGCCGCACAGAGGCATTGACGGCGGCTCCATGTGGAGCCACCGTCAATGTCCCAGCCGGGCCTTTCTGTGAGCCGGCGGGCAGAAACAATGTTTCCGCCCGCCGGCCCACAGAAAGGTTCATAATGTGGCCGGTGGGGATCCGGGGTCGCTGGCGTTCAGTGTTTTGACTGCCAGCATGAACATGGCGGTTGTTACCACTGTGTTCATAATGACCACCATGATGTTAGAACAGTGGGTGGCAGGCAGGCTCCACATAAAAGCTCAGCTGGTTTTAGGCTTGAGGGTCAAAGAGGACCTCAAAGTGAGCCGGAGCCAGGCTCCTGGTTTGAGATTTCATGGTTTGAGATTTCACTAGCTCTCCACTTTTAAGACGGGGCATGGGATTGCAGAGTCACTTACGAAGATGTGTTTGATGCACAGGTTCATGGGCATTTCTGGGCCTCTACCATTCACTCACTCCACAACAGAGTGCTGCCTGCAGCGCATCTCAGTATGTCAGGTCCTGCCAGGTCTCAGATGCAACAGTATTTAAAGACTTTAAAATGAGTCCCTATCCGGTGCTAAATTCATGGCCTTTCATGCAAAAAACAGTGGTCGAAAACCCAACAACCACTACAGAAAGCCTTGGTAATTCATGAAAATTCTGTTTACATTACATGTTAAGTTAACTTTGCATTCCCTAAGAGTATGTTTTTGTTCCATATGTTGTGTTTCTGTAGTTTTTCCTTCAACGTATAACTCTTCTATGTGATCAAAGTCACTTCTAGGAGTCTGGGTGAGTTCTGGTTATGGGTGAGTGTTCACAACAGGACACGAGCTCTGCATATGAGTTTGAAAGTAGTGTGAATTTCTCACAGTGCCCGTCATTGTGTCATAAAGTCCTACTTTCGGTACCAATCCTAACGTTGGTCTGCTAGTGTTAGGCACGGGCTCATGCTATCATCCTCTCCTTGTCCTGTCTGCCCTACATTGCTCTGAGAAGCAGCTGGAATAGAGTGGACAACATAGTCCAGCATATTCTGCTATTACACTGGCTGGTCTTACTTTTCCAAGTAAACTTTATCCATTATCACTATCCAGTGGCACCAACCTGCCCTGGCCTTTATAGTTGGGTACTCCTCGTTGCTTATTGGGAAATATCAGATTCACATCCCCCTAACAGTATTGTCTATGCTATGCTTCTGTTTTTAAACATCACGAGTGTAAATACTTAAATGTATTTTTGGCATCAAGGCCAACTTTCTTGTTTGTGCAAATACACTTTTGTCTGAATATCAGAAGTATATTTAAAGATGGTATTTAAGGCATAATTCAGGGTGATTTCAGAGACTATGGTACCAATTGGGTTTCTCAGTTTACTGTTAATGATATTTTATGACTTCCTTGATGGCATTTAATCATTCAGTTTGATAAAGCTTTCCACAGTAATTATCATTAGTGCAGCCTGGGGCCTGAACATGTAGCATTGTTGGCTATCTAATCTTATCATGTCTCTCTAATTCAACAGTAGGAGCACAGTATGATTGATCCTGTAGGAAAGATCTATCGCAGTGGTTCTGGTCTGTGACTGCATCATTTATAAACTGTTTGATTTTTCCACCTTGATTCTTTTATGTAGATTCCCAAGTAAACACATAACTGGGAAACTACTGGGAAGTGACTGTTTGGAACAAGCATTGGCACAAGCATTGAAAAGGCCAATAGATTTCGCCTATGCAAATCATGTTGATGTATTTGAATTATTTTTACATATTGCAGCTGAGCTACTGTGCAATATAACTTAAAGTTAAAGAACGCCATGACACATACAATAGGTGAAACCTATTAGCTTTGTCAATGATTGCTTAAGCAAGGCGTGATTTCAGTGCATGAAGCGATGAAGCCAGGGTAAAGGAGGGTTGAGCAAGTCCTTTTTCACTTGTATTTTATCTGTGGGAAACCATACCCTGACGGGAGAGCCAGACTCCTCAAATTAGGGTGACTAGAATTTCAAAGTAAAAAACTAGTACAATTTTACTTCAACTCAGTGCACAGAACGAAAACGTTCATCAGCCTTGAATTACAGCAGCGGCACTAAGAACATGAATAAAATGCAATGTTCAGACCCAGTATCATGCCTGTTAACTAAATTGCTCCCTTATAACAGCTGCTAACTATCCTTGCTTTGGAATACACAAAGAAGGCACACATGTTATATTATGCATGACAGTGGTCGCACAGTGTGGCAAAGCAGATAAAGGATATTGTCTAGGTACCTTTCAGTTAGCTGATGCCACTTATTAATCTATCCGATAGATTGTTCCGCTCATGAGAATATATATCCAAAAAACAAAATCAAGCCACGGATGTCCAAGGGCACCATACTATTGTTTATTTACTCCAGTCATTTGCATTAAGATGTAACTTGTGAACGTATTTCTGTAACTGTCCAATAAGTCTATTGCAATGCAGTACACAAATGAGATTTAATTGTTAACAAAGTTAACTTTGCATGCGTTGAAAAGGGTTGATTGTGTTTAATGCTTGCAAAAGGACCAGCCATGCGAGAGAGAAACTCATCCATTAGCATCTTTGGTCGAACAAGAAGAGTTCTTTCAACGCAGTCAATTCAGGAATGCGCTGAGGAGGTCAGGTGATGAAGGCAAACGTGTTCACAGGATAACAGAGCGCAGAGGACTGTTGGTGCAGTAAGATGGGTGGAGGTGGTAGAGGAGAACTGGCAGTGCTGGAGGTTCGACCGTGGCACAACCACCACAGTCATAATGTGGCTGTCGGACCGCCACATTGGCGGTGGTCCGACCATCACCGCAGCCCTGGATGTCTTAAGCCCGCCAGGGTCACAATGAGGCCCTTTATTTTCTTTATTGGAGTTCGCAACATTTTAATCTTCTAATTGTGTCAGATTAATTTTCTTTGACCATTCTCTCCTCCTTTGTTTCCTTACGCAACAGTTTCTTTCAAAGCATCACGTTTTCCATCCTACATTTTGGTCAGTTTGGTGATATGCTCGAGACTGCCAAATGTCACTGCAGGATTTCGACAGAAATCAAAATCTTTCACCAACACCATAGATTAATTTTCACAAATACAATAACTGGCATTCATTGTCCCTTCATAGAGAAAACATGACTGCGTTCTTTGCTCTGTGCTTCAGAATAGTTATTTTTTGTAGTTTGAACAGTCTGATCTCAACCAGAAGTTATTGGAGCATTTTACATAACCACCAGTAACATTACACAAGGTCAAATTCATTTCTTAGGCACAAGGAGATTCAGTGCTTTGCCCAGAATCACATTATGTGATGTCAAAACTTGAACCTGGTTCCCCAGTTCCATAGTCAGCAGCTCTGACCATGATGCCACATTTTCTCCCTAATCTTGATGATCTCATAATTTAGGACAACTGAAGAGAAGTGGATAGAGGATTAGTGTAATTTGTCCACTCTTTGTTAGCTTTGATTTTGTCCCAACAGCATTCTAGTATGGGTGGTATTTCAATTGTTTCACTATGCTCTGTACCTCACTATAAATAAGTGTAAACGTTCAAGCTTTACTTATATTTTCTAGTTACTGTATATCTGAAGAAAGCAAATAAGTGTTAAGTAATGTTAATCGTAACTAAAATTAAGGTGATTGTACAAAACCTTATCAGAGAAAGAATCCACAAAAATCTTTAAAATTCAGCATAGTTTCTAGTAGATTGGGTGAAATTGTTCAAATTTTCACATATTGGGTATAGTGTACTGTGTACTGATCAACGTTGTGTGGTGTATTCTTTGTGTTTTCTGCCCAAGTATTCCCCCTTGCACCTCATATGTTCTGTTAGAAATGGGGTCTTTCGTTGGCAGTTAGGTTACACCCTGTCCATGCAAGGACCCTCACTCTAATCAGAGTAAAAGAGAATCACCCTCAGCTAACCCCTGCTTACCCCATTTGTAGCTTTGCACGAGCATTAGGCTTAACTTCAGAGTGCTAGGTGTAAAGTATTTGTACCAACACACACAGTAACTTCATGAAAACACCACAAAATGACACAACACAGGTTTAGAAAAATAGAAAATATTTATCTAAACAAAACAAGACCTAAACAACAAAAATCCACAATACACAATCTAGTTATCAATTAAAAAGCAAAAAGAGTCTTCATGTAGTTTTAAACATACCCTAACACTGTTAGTATGAAAATATACCTTGGGCGCATCAAAAATAACACTGCTCGGGTGAGGGTGCGTCAAAAAAGGCTTGCAATGCGTCGGTTTCACTCACGAGCGAGACCATGCGTCGTTTCTCCTGTCGCTGGGTTGGGGCGCGTTGTTTCTTCTCTCTGCAGGACAGCGATGCGTGGATCCGGTCAGCACTCTCGGGTCCGGGCAGGCCTTGTGTCGTTTTTACACGACCAGCGGTGTTTGTGAAAAAAATCCAGCCGCACGATGATCAGAAAACCACGCACTGCGGGTTGCGATCTCACCAGCCTCCATCAGCGATGCTGTGCTTCGTTTCTCCAGCCCAGGGCGTCAATCGTCAGGTCACGTTGCAGGTGAGCATTGATTTTCAGCCATAAAGCCGGTGGCGCATTGATTTTTCAGCCGCAGATCGGAGTAGTTTCAATCTTTTTCCTGCACTGCATTCTGTGCGTGAATTTCATCCACTTAGGCTGCCAGCTTCTCATTTCAGGGTCCCAGAAACTGGAAGGGCACCACTTGGTAGAGTAGGAGTCTCTCTAGAGACTCCAGGTGCTGGCAGAGAGAAGTCTTTGCTGTCCCTGAGACTTCAAACAACAGACGGCAAGCTCTAAATCAAGCCCTTGGAGATCTTCACAAGATGGAAGGCACACAAAGTCCAGTCTTTGCCCTCTTACTCTGACAGAAGCAGCAACTACAGGATAGCTCCACAAAGCACAGTCACAGGCAGGGCAGCTCTTCTACCTCAGCTCTTCAGCTCTTCTCCGGGCAGACGTTCCTATTGGTTTCCAGAAGTGTTCTAAAGTCTGTGGTTTTGGGTGCCCTTCTTATACCCATTTCTCCTTTGAAGTAGGCCTACTTCAAAGCAAAGTCTCTTTTGAATGTGAAATCCTGCCTTGCTCAGGCCAGGCCCCAGACACTCACCAGGGGGTTGGAGACTGCGTTGTGTGAGGGCAGGCACAGCCCTTTCAGATGTGAGTGACCACGCCTCCTCTCCCTCCTAGCACAGATGGCTCATTAGGAAATGCAGACTACACCCCAGCTCCCTTTGTGTCACTGTCTAATGTGAGGTGCAACCAGCCCAGCTGTCAAACTGACCCAGACAGGGAATCCACAAACAGGCAGAGTCACAGAAATGGCATAAGCACAATCTTAAAATCAACTTTACTAAAAGATGTATTTTTAAATTGTGAGCTCAGAGACCCCAAACTCCACATGTCCATCCGCTCCCAAAGGGAATCTACACTTTAATCTGATTTAAAGCTAGCCCCCATGTTAACCTATGAGAAGGACAGGCCTTGCAACAGTGAAAAACGAATTTGACAATATTTCACTGTTAGGATATCTAAAACACAGTACTCTATGTCCTACCTTAACCATACACTGCACCCTGCCCTTGGGGCTACCTAGGGCCTACCTTGGGGGTGCCTTACATGTAAGAAAAGGGAAGGTTTAGGCCTGGCAAGTGGGTATACTTGCCAAGTCGAATTTACAGTTTAAAACTGCACACACAGACACTGCTGTGGCAGGTCTGAGACATGATTACAGATCTACTTATGTGGGTGGCACAACCAGTGCGGCAGGCCCACTAGTAGCATTTGGTTTACAGGCCCTGGGGACCTCTAGTGCACTCTACTATGGACTTAGTAGTAAATCAAATATGGCAATCATGGATGAACCAATTCCATACACATTTTGTAAAGGAGCACTTGCACTTTAGCATTGGTTAGCAGTGGTAAAGTGCCTAGAGTAACAAATACAGCAAAAAAACAGAGTCCAGCACACATCAACAACTTGGGAAACAGGGGCAAAAAGTTAAGGGAGACCACGCCAAGGATGAAAAGTCTAACATGTTCTGTATATTAAATTATTTACATACCCACCTCTCATTTTTCAATGTTTCTTTTAGCATTGTTTGTACATGTATAATATGTTACTTTTGCATTATAATAGTTTAATAGCACATCAATTATTCATATACACACATATATAGAAATATGTTTTATAATGCTTTATTGAAATAATCAAAAGTGTAACAAGATTAATATGTTCATTCTTGTATTTCACTCTGGTCATTGTGAGGCCTGCCCATTTCAAATAAACAGAATAATCAAAAAATGTAATTACTCTGGGTACAGGCAAGTATTAGACGGAGAGACCAAATCTTTGGTGACCTGGGAGACTGGATTTTGTGTAAGCAGAGCTGGAAAAATCTTTTATGAAGGCACTAGGCATGCTTCTCAGAGCCAGCATGGCCTTATCAGCTTGTTGAAAACTCAGGAAGTCGCTGAGTACAGAGAGAAAGCAAACTTTTCAATATGGAACAACACAATTGGTGTTAAAGCTTAAGTATACAGTTAAGAGGCTGCCTTAGAAACTTACATTGACCTCTTTAGGTGCTAAGATAGCTTAGCTAGGGGCAGGCAGAACGTGAGGGACTAGAGAACAACGACTGGTTCAATCAATTTTCGTGCAGAGAAATTCTGCAACTCCATTACTGTTACAATGTTGCAATTATTTTTAATTTTTTATTATTCACTTTCATTGCTACTATTTTGTTCACTTTACTCGATATAACTATACAATATTTGTACTTGCATAAGATGTTGATTTTAATAAACTCATTAAAAATATCTTCTTAGTGTGTTCTTAAATGTGTTTGTTCATGGCAAAAACAGACCTTGAGCTCACTAACAACAAATATTACTATGAGTCCCAAAGGGCTAATTGAAATCTAGAACATAACATCCTTATGTAATGCGGACGTGGCTTGTAGGATACAATCTGCAAGGTTTGCTAATTTATGTTGGTGAGTTAGCATTAAAGCTGTTCATTCACCAGAGGCTCTAGAAAACCTAATCCTGGGGCGTATTTTGCTTAAAATAGCACAACAATTAGCTTCTTGTCACAGGGCCAGTCTTTTAGTAATTTTGAATGGCACACACACAATTTTACCAATAATCACTAATAGCAGAGGCATCCATTGTTGCATCCCTCAGTTCACACAGGCATTCCCTTTCTGTTATGGGGTTTCAGGTGCAGGAGCAAAAGGTGGTTCCCATTTCAATTTCAGTTTTGATTCCCAATTTAAATCTGATATGTAATGACAGCACAACTTGTTGTTGTAAGAGTAAACTTCAAAGCATCAGGAACACATCTCACAGTAAAAAACAGGAGTGAAGTAACTTTTGTTGTAAATGCATATGCTACATACTCCTTTGAGCTATTTTACTCATGATTGAAATTAGAACTGGTCGTTCCAAACACCAGGCACTTTCAAACATATAAGGCTGCCCCTATGCCTGCAGAAGGTCAACCTTTTTATCATCCAGTAGTCCTGTTAGGATGTCAGGCACACCAAGTTTGGTTTACTGGCCATTTACCACATGTAGTTCTGAATGTCAGAATAGGCACCTTAAGCATTCCAGGAGCTACCTGGCCAGTAGTGTCTGGTTACATTCCACATCTGGATGCAGCAAATCTGACTATGCTTAAATTATTAGTTATTAAATCAAATAGTGGCTGTATATAGGAAACGTCAATAGTCTGTTTGGTCCCTGATCCTGCAGAACAAATTAGTTTTCATGCAGTGCAGGCAATTTGCCTAGGGCTAATAGCATCATGATGGGCAATAAAGGAAGATTCAATTTTAGATTTCTCACAAAAAACAATCAATTGGAAGCAGTCTATACTAAGTCATTACCACAAGATCAACTAAGAATGTTGACTATGTGTGTTCAACCTGGTAGGGTACCTAACGTAGAAGAGTGTACCACAAAAGTTGTGCCGGAGGTACAGATAGACAGTACAGACCAAGCATGGAGCTACATGGAGCTGTTGGTTTAGGGATTCAATTGTTAGGTAATTTTGAAACTGCCTGTTTGATAGTTTATTGTAACATTCGCTGGAAATCTAGTTTTGTCAGTGTGCAAGTGTTTTGACTGCTGTTCCTGTTCAAAATTGTGGATAGGGGAGTTCTAAACTTATATTTGGAAGTATACACCTTCGTGGGTGGGATATTTTTGGTTTTCAAGGTGTAAAACCAGAGCTCAAAACAAAAAAATTGTCTGAGGGTCCAGTAAAGAAAAAGCTGCACTGCAGACAAAGATAAAGCAGAAAATTGAACTGAAAACCAAGACTGGTATCCGCCACAGCAGGAGTCCAGCAGGATACAATTTGGGGGCTGGGAAAATAATTAAAACACCATATTGGTATCAGCATTCTGATAGCCATTCTTCCTCTTTTTTTGTATGACTCTGTGGAGAGTAAAAGGACAGGAAGTAGTGCCCAGACTTAGGATCACAGAAAGGATAAATATGTCACACCGAAAAGTTAAAGAACAGGCATCAAGCAATATGGAGATTCACTTGAAGAAGGAAGTTAAAGGTTCAGACTCTAAAGCTCAATTTCAGACAAAGGAAGTAGCTGGATTACGAAAGAAGAAATATCCCTTAGAAAATGCACACACTTCTGCAGAACGGGGCATGGGCAGCTGCACTTCTCAACAGTGCAACAGAAGTAACTGTAGCTTTCCAGACTCTCAATCAGCATCTGCTGATGACTTCAATTAAAGAACGGATACAGGTTGAAACTCCTGATTGACACCTAAAATCTCAAATGCAGTTTATAATTTAGAAATACAAATTGAATGTGATGTATTGTGCCAAATTAAAGTTGTATTCTGTTTAAATGTGTCAGATGCCTACAACATAATTCTAGCAGAGGATGATTGGTCTCCATCATTTACAAGGGGCACACCTCAAGGTGAGGAAGCAATAATGTAATAATGCAAGCCATTTACTCATAAGTACCTGAAGATTTCAGGGAGTGAGCTTCAAACTCCAGCATTGTATTGAAACCATGCAAGGCGGGATAAAAAATTTGGTCCACATGTGATTCTGTTCCGTAGTGAGCCCCACGTTCAGGTACAATATGCATTGAAGCCAGAAGCTAAATGCGATTCAAAAAAATTCTTGAAACCAAATACAGTATTAAGGCATAATAGTGCCTTGTCATTCAACCATTATTACTTCCCTTTTTCTTTTGTTAAAACCAGAAAATATTTATATATAGACGTGTGCTAGAGTTAAGTAATTTGAACATCCGTACAGAGCCATATGCAGTGCAAAACGCTCACTTCACTGGACTGATGACAAACCAACTTAGGAAAAATGTAGATTTTCCTAGTAATTTATGAAGGAAAGTCTTAATTGTATTAAAGACACGGAGGCGAGTATTATGCTTTAGTCTTTTCTTTATTTTCAATAGCAGCTGCAGTCAAGAAAAGAACTAACTACTTTTTTGCGGGCTCTTGCACGATTTTAGATGCCGAAGGGGTGCCAATGTTCGATACTTCCAGCACCCTAACTTGACTGAATGGCTCCCTACGGACCATGTGGCAGAATATGTTACGGCCAGACTGAGTACTCCCCCTTGATAAACAGGTGCGGGCTAAACTCAGATCCGAAGGTCCTCGTCCCGCCCTTTCCTCAAAAATTACTGCCACCCCATCCATTGATACTTCTCTCATAACCTTTTTTACTAAATATGGCAAGGACCCACGCAAGGGGGTCGATAAAGCATGGTCTTCTTGTCAAGACAAACTGTTAGACGTGGTAGGTCCCCTAACTCGGATTTTCGACCTGACAGAATCAGCTCGATTGGAACAGGCTTCGGTCGACCCAGCGGAACTTTCCTTGTGGGCCCAACGTGCCATTTGCTTGCTGGGGAACGCCAACTATTCCATTACGCACGAACGCAGGAAAGGCCTTCTCCTCAAACTTGATCCTAAGCTGGTCAACTTGGCCGGTTCGGACCCCGGCCTTACCTATGCTAACCAAGGTTCCCGGGGTTACTACGGCAACACAACATCTCAAGACTACAGGCCACAGTTCTATCCCCAAAGGCACAGGGGCTTCAGGAACAGAGGGAACCGAAGTTCCAAGTTCACCTCTCAAACCGGTAAGTCAACCATTGGTTTCTCAGTCTCTGGGGGTCGTATTTCAACTTGCCTGTCAAAATGGAAAGAACTCACATCAGATCCATGGGTGTTAAATACCGTTCAGGGATATGTTATAGAGCTATTTGCAGAGCCTTTGCAAACTGTTTTTCCTCCTCCACCTCAATTTTCTTTACAAATGACAGACCTAATTTCCCTAGAAATTCAAAACTTGCTTCAGAAACATGCAATAATCCCTTGTCCTTTAGACCCTTCAGGGTTTCTCAGTTCAGTTTTCCTGGTACAGAAAAAGAACAAAAAGATGAGACCAGTTATCAACCTTCGGCAATTCAATCAGTTTGTTCTTTACAGACATTTCAAGATGGAAACCATCATTCATCTCAGGGATACCCTTCTACAAGGAGATTGGATGGTAAAGTTAGATCTAAAAGATGCCTATCTAACCGTGCCCATACACCCCGTCTCTCAAAAATTCCTTCAATTCCAATGGGCCGGTCAAACTTTCCGGTTGACTTCTCTGCCTTTCGGTCTCTCTTCCGCTCCATGGTGTTTCCAAAGCTGATGAGACCAGTGGCAGCTTTTCTCAGAGCTCGGGCGTCAGGTTGATTATCTACCTGGACGATATCCTCATGATGAATCAAAATCGCTCCTCCGTTCTGGCCCAGGTGCGTCTTTCCTGCACGCTACTTACAGATCTGGGTTTTATCATAAACTACGAGAAATCTTCCTTAGAATCGACCCAAAGAATCGAATTTCCAGGTTTCCTCGTAGATTCCATTTCGGCTTCTCTTCTTCTTCCCTCCTCAAAGATAAAATCTATCAAGTCAGAAATTCTGCCCATTCTTCCCAATTCTCAACTCTCTCTCCGATCCCTTGCAAGAGTCGTAGGTCTTCTCTCTTCCTCAATCCAAGCTATTTTCCCAGGTCCTTTACATTATCGAGCATTGCAAAGGTTGAAAATTCGCCACCTCCATAGAGGGTTGGCCTATTCAGATTCCATAGAACTAGATCAGGACTCTCGAGCGGAACTCCAATGGTGGATAGACCATTTAGATGCCTGGAACGGCAGGACCATCTTTGCATCAGCCCCAGATCTAGTATTAGAATCAGATGCAAGCCTTCAGGGCTGGGGGGCCCGTTGTGCTACAGTCTCGACTGGAGGATTATGGTCGCGAGAGGAGTCAAAACTGCACATAAATTGTTTAGAGATGCTTGCCGGCTCCTTTGCAATCAGAAGCCTTGCAAGAGACAGGGTCTCCTGCTCCATTCTAGTCAGGATGTACAACATTTCCGCGGTTCGCTACATCAACCGCTTGGGGGGGCACAAGGTCCAAGCCTTTAGCGGAATTGGCAAAAGGGTTCGGGAGTTTTGTCTTCTAAACAGAATCTCAGTGCAAGCGGAGTACCTTCCGGGAAACCTCAACATGGTAGCGGATTGGTACTCTTGACATTTTCAAGATTCCAGCGACTGGATGCTCAATGTGCAGGTCTTCTACAGCATCCTTCACAAGTGGGGTCCTTTCGAGGTAGATCTATTCGCTTCACGCCTCAACGCACAACTACCAAAGTTCTTCAGTTGGCATCCAGACCCGCTAGCCCTTGCATTCAATGCTTTTTCTCAAGACTAGTCTTCTTCCCTCAATTACGCCTTTCATTTTGATTTCCAGGGTTATAGCGCATGTCAGACGCCAACAGGCTTCCATAGTACTCATAGTTCCCTTTTGGCATGCTCAGGTGTGGTTCCCATCCCTCCTAGAACTATTAATAGAACCTCCATTCTTACGTCCTCCGATCCCGGACCTTCTAACCAATCCTCAAGGCCTATCTCACAACCTAATTCTCCAGAATGCTCTCATTCTCTCAGCTTGGAAAATTTCAGGGAATCCCAGCCTGGCACTTCTATTTTGACAGAAGCTTCAAATTCCCTGGACATGGCTAGAGCTCCAGAAACAAAGAAAGCATATAGATCAGCTTGGGATCTCTGGCATTGCTGGTGTGTGGGAAAACAGGTTGATCCCTTTACAGCAGATGTAACAATGGTTATCAATTTTTTGGCAGCAGAAGCTTCCAAAGGTAAATCTTTCCACACTATTAATTTGTATAGGTCGGCTATTTCTTTGTCACATGTGTTTTTACAAGGAAAACCTGTTGGGGAACATCCCTTGGTATGTCGCCATTTAAAGGGAGTAACATTTTCCAATCCTCCAAAGCCAAAATATAGTTCTATATGGGATGTTAATACTGTATTAAGATTGTTTGTGTCATGGCCGGATAATGCCTCTTTATCGTTGAAGCAGATTTCAGCCAAATTGACTATGCTTTTATGTCTGGTGTCTTTCAAACGCTTATCTGATGTTAGAGCTTTGGACATTACAGCTCGTCAGTTCACTCCTTCTGGGGTTTTGTTTAATGTGGTCAGACGTACAAAAACTAACCTTTCTTCAGTTTTTTACCCCTTTTTTTCCAGATCAGCCTAAACTTTGTGTAGGTCAATGTTTAAAAGTTTATGAACAACAGACAGCCGGTCTGAGGAATTCCTCTTCTTCCCAGCTCCTGATTTCCTTCAGGAAGCCTTTCAAACCTGTGTCCTCCCCAACCTTAGCTCGTTGGGTCTGCTGGATTATGTCTCTTGCTGGTGTTGATATCTCCATCTTTGGGGCCCATTCGGCTAGGGGAGCCATGGCATCCAAAGCTTTTTGGGCCGGTTCCCGCTTGGAGGATATTCTCAGGTCGGCTGACTGGTCCAATGACAATGTTTTTAAAGTTTTCTATTGTGAACCGATTGAACATGCCTCTTTCAATGTGATTAATACGCTTTAAAATAGCATAATAGGAGCCTCCGGTCTTGCCATAAAATGTAGATTTTCCTAGTAATTTATGAAGGAAAGTCTTAATTTTATTAAAGACGCGGAGGCGAGTATTATCCCGCCGCTACAAAATTAATTCTACTATTTTGTCTCCCTCCCTTTCAGCTTCTACATCGGGACAACAGTCAACGACATAAGGCTCCTGCCTTTGTCTCTTCGGCGGCTTCGTTCTTGACCAGTTCCGCCTCTACGATCTTCTCTCCGTCCTCTCTTCCAGAGTTGGCTCAAAGACTGATTTACTCTTTACAAGAACTTTTAGCTCTAGGCTTAGCTATTTGTGTTTGTAGTTTAATTGTTCCTTTGTTTTCTGCGGTTTAAGCTTGCATAAGAAAAGAGGGCTGTTCCCAGTCAAGATAGGTATTATTAGGACAGTTTGTTGGTGATTGGTGCATTTTCTTAGAACTACCTTTTGATCCTCATTGGCCGTTGTGGTTGGCCTTATGGGATCAGTAGTTCTCTTCCTGACTGCAGCTGCTATTGAAAATAAAGAAAAGACTAAAGCATAATAGGAGCCTCCAGTCTTGCCATAAAATTAGGAAAGAACATTAGATTTCACGAATGAGTTCTTTGGTCAAAACATAGCACCTTAATCACAGTATCTCTCCGCTTTCTTGTTCAGTGGACTTCAGAACGCATATTCAAGATTACCACAGGGGTGTACAACTAATCCTGGGCTCTTTGCATAAAGAATTATGGATATCCTACAAGGGACCCCAGAACATACATCATCCATTGATGACATCTACATAACAGATGGTGATTTTATAGCACACTTAGAAGGGGTGGACAGAATAGTGACTTTCTTAGCTAGCATGGATACAATCCAAACTTTAAAATATCTAGGTGGCCAAGAATGTGATGGTGGTGGCCAAGACGGTGACTGTGTAGGACGCATCCTACTATCCTCCATTGGCCTACCAAGAACAGCCCAAAATAGTGGGGTACCCGGGGCTCAGAGTTGGCACCACCAGAGATGAAGAATGCAGCAGCAGGCACTGGCCAAGTATGAAGGTGGATCTGGAGTGGAATGTGTTTGCCAGCACTTCTCAAGATGTTGGCCGCCATGAGCAGAGATGTGGAGCACCAGGCACGGGCAGAGTGAGTATAGAGTGGAGGATCCCAGTGTTCCCTGTATTGCCTGAAAATGCAGCTGGTGGGCTCCTACCAGGGCAATACAGCCCCAGGCCCTGTACACTTGTCTGCTTCTACCTGCCTGACAGACTTCAGGCTGTGACTACCTCCGGGGCCGGGAGGCAGCCTCGGTGGGGCTGAAGTGGGACTGCAAACCATGCTGTTTCTGCCGGATGAGGAGTGTGTGACCTGCACTTCCTGGCATGGCCCCTCTCCAGAACTATCTCAATTGCCTGTGGTAGTCTTTGGCCTCATTGGGGGGAGGGGCTGGGCCGTCACAATGGTCTGTTATTTAGCCTTGATCCTGCACCCCAGTGGTTGTGTATGGCTCCTCAGAGGCCCCTGCACCTTCTCCTGAGCACTCAGTGGCACAGGCAGGACACCTGGCCTTCCAGTATATCTCCTGGGCCTGCTTCTCTCTGGTGGTAGGTTGTCCCTAAACATCGTGGACACACACCAATTCAACTCTGAAGATAGTCTGCCTCAATTTGTAGGGTTTAAATAGCCTAGACTAAAGAAAAGTTGTGCTCGACGGTTAGAGAGCTCGTGAGAGGAAATATGCCTCTTTCAAGAAACCCATTTGATGGACTGGGATTTGCACAGAATGAAACGTAGACATTTCCCTCACTGATATTTTATGTCTGACCCAGCCAAAAAGAACAATGTAGCCATATTTTACTTCCATTTCATCTGTGGGTTATAGGGGAGAAGGTGGCTGAGATCAGGGGTAGAATGTTAGCTGTGCATATTTGTGTGGGAAGGCTCCCTGTTACCATAACATCCATTTACACCCCTAATTAGGGCCAAGAGCCCTTCCTAAAGCAAGCAGAGCTGGACACCGTGGAATCCCCTGACCAAGCTATCCTCCTGGGGGGAAACCTCAATTTGGTGTGGAACAATGAGCTAGATAGGTCAGAGCAGAGATTCGGACAAACTGGTGCCCTTTCTAGTAATGGACAGAAATGGCTACAGGAAGCAGGACTGAGCGATGTGTGGGGAGCTGTGCATCCAACAGTCTGGGACTACAGTTATTACTCACTGGCTCACAAGACATATGCCCGAATTGACCATTTCTTGAGCACAGTGGGGGTGAAAACACACCGCTATCTTACAAAGACTACAAGCAGAGATGTTGGAGACAAAGGTATTACAGACTCACAAAAGCAAGACAAACCTAGTAATTAAATTTGATCCTAGTAATCCAGGCTACACACATGAATAGGTTACAGTGAGAGACAGGTGACCCCAATAGCTTACCTATCTCATTTATACTCGACAGCAGAGGAATGGTTTACTCCTAAAGAGAAAATTCTCACTGTAGTACAGATGGCTATTTTGAAGGATCTTCTTCTTGCTTGAGGCAGATGCTAAATCTAGTATCTCCAATGGGTGAGCTCCACACCTTTAGGGCAATGTCCCCTTTACATACATTATACCTGGTGCAGGCATAATGTAGCACAAAACACTACAAAGTGGCACAATGCATGCATTGCTGCTCCTTGTAAATTTGTTGCAGCGAGTTTGGCCTCTTTGGACCATATTAGCTAAACAAATTATGCTATGTGGCACAAGGAGGCACTAGGGGCTCCTAAATCTGTCCCCTAATGAGTACAGTAGGTCATAACGCAAAATGTGATTGCGTTTAAACTTTGATTATGAACTAACCCTTCAAACTCAAGAGTTTCTTTGGTGCATTAGAAAATTTTACAGACTCTAAATTTATTACCCATACATGACTACACGAGCACGTACAATAAAATAGGCTCTACTCAGCTTGCGGTTGGCACGAACTAATAATAATCTGCAGCTTGAACTGCAGTGCAATGAGATTTCTCGCTTGGAAGCACAGCTTACACACATCAGCGTTTTAGGTCATTCCACTACATTAGTAGCAGACATACATTACTTATTACTTGGTCTTCTGAAGGCTGATCTGTCATTTTCCACACTTATTGTATCACATTTGGCAGTTGTGTGTGGTTATATTGCCACACTAGAACTGAAACGAATTGATAGATTCAAAAGGTAACTGAACAAAAGCAAATCAGTTTTGGGGAAAGGTTGGTGTTCCACAGGAAAAGCTTCCTGTGGTACAACACACTATGGAGCACAAAATTGAAAGAGTTCATGCAAAAAGAAACTATGTGGCTGATCTAGCTGCTAAGGCACTGGTGCAAAACTTTAGGGTACCTGCTGTAACCGATCTCAAACTAAGATCGATTCATTCAATTCTTGACAAAACTTAGTAAAAATATTTTTATGTTCAATGTTAATTTTTCATATATGTATTTTAAATATAGAACAAAATAAGACAGAAGTATTAACTTAATTTTGAGTTAAATATTTAAATAGTATATATATATATATATATGCTTAATTAAATTGAACTATGTATCACCAAAATGTAATTTAAATCAGCATTAATGTATATTACTTTCAAAGCTTAATGAGATATGTTGAAATCAAAAGCTATACTTTAGTTTGTTATTTGTTAGCATTAAATGATGTTTATTTATATTTGTAATTTGTAATTATTTTACGTATTCTAATTAGATTTCATGTATTTCCCATAAGGTTTTATTTTATATCACCACCACAGTTACTATTTATGGGAGAGTGTTGCAGTATCACTGGTTTGCCATATATGGTGGTGCTGCTGGACCTATCATTGCTCCATTTTGGCTGTATTAACCTTTCCCTTATAAAATTAGCTCCTCGCCTGTTTCAAGAAGGGGTGCCATGTAGAAGCCACGCAAGTCCACATTTTTTAGTAATGTTACACTCATGAATAGTGAATAGCCCAAAGTAGTAAAGGAACTAACAGTGTAAGATTAGACATAAACGGATGTGTACATTTACCTTTGTTAATAGCCTCCAGTGTTCCTATGGTATAATACCTAGGAAAGGCACACAGCTGATGAGGGAGATAGATTAGATTTAGTAAGGGCAGGTCATGAAGGCATATCTTCAGCTCATGCTGACATCAGTGCTACTATGTCAATGTTACAGCAATAATACAGCAAAAAATGCGAAAATGTGCATACAGCAATGTAACATTTGTCAGCAGATAATTCATTCAACTGCTGTAAGACCAGCACAATATCCAACCAACCATTTAATGTCACATTCCTCTGCCATATCAGTCCACTACTGATAGTCAATCAACATTAGTACAAATTGGCTGGGGTCGATTTTTTCTCTAAGGTTCCTTGGTTGTGCCCACAAAAGACTACCATTGCTCGAGCACTCAACCACTTGCAGTGGTTATTACCTATAGACACAGTTTATAAATTTCATTCAGGCTGTGGTTATGCATTAGCTGCTAACATGTTTAGGGATTCTATATCTATTCTGGAGGTATGACTGCTATACTTGCAACCCTTCTCATCCAGAAACAAACAGTGAGGTTGAGAGAGCCGATGGCAAACCTTGGGATAAAGGATGGTCTTGGTACTAACACAACCTGTATAGATATCATAGAAAACTCCCTATATGGCAGAGAAGTATTATGTAGTCTCACTCCATGCCAAATGTTGGGAGTCCCAATGGACGCACCTGACCTTGATCTCTCTGAAGGGTGGTAAGTGAAAAACAAATTCATCTGACATCTTTCATGATTAGATTTCCTTCAAAATATCCAGGAAATTAGAGAGACCCTCTTTCTAATAAAGAGGACTTCACTAATACTGAATAAAAAGCTGTTGATGGGTGGCTCTGCAAAGTGGTAGAACTAGTTAAGGAATGGATCCTGAAAGGCAAATCTTCTGACCATCATTCAGATCACCTGAACTAGTTTTGGGGTAGAAGACATGCAGACTGTAATCCTGCAACCACTTCCCTGTGAAAAGAATACCAGAAAAGTATTGATTGATCCCAGCAAGAAGCACTATGGCCCATATTTATACTTTGTGACGCAAAACAGTGCCGGCTCTGGTTTGCATATTTTTTTTTACCACCGGCTAACTCAATTCCTACGGACCATGCGGGTGCCTTATTTAAGGATTGGCGTAAGGAAAAATGGGGGTTGTGCGTCAAAAAATAGTGCAAGTCAGGTTTGAGTCAAAAATCATGGCTCAAACCGGACTTGCACCATTTTTTTATGCACAACCCCCATTGAAATGACTCCTGTCTTAGCAAAGACAGTAGTCATGCACCCTTGCCCAATGGCCATGCCCAGGGGACTTCTGTCCCCTGGGCAAAGTCATTGGGCACAGTGGCAAGTAGGGGGATCCAAATTAGGCCCCCCTATGCCACTTAACAAAAAACAAAAATTATACTTACCTAAACTTACCTGAACTTACCTGGGATCGGTCCACCCATCCGTGGATGTCCTCCTGGGGTGGGCGAGGGTGGCAGGGGGTGGCCCTGGGGGCAGGGAAGGGCACCTCTGGACTACTTCCATGGTCAGAGACCATGGAAGTGAGCCCACAGGTCCCTCAATGCCTGCCCTCACCCAGGTGTTAAAAAACGGCACACATCAGGCTGTGTGCCATTTTTTAAGGCCCCCTCCCTCTTGTGCGTCAAAATGACGCAGGAGTATAAATAAGGCACACAGGCCTTAAAGTCATTTTTGGGACGGGAATGCCTACCTTGCATGTCATTAACACAAGGCGGTTTCCTGCATTAAAAAAATGACGCACATGGAGGTTTTTTGACATCCTCGGGGTCGGGCGTCATAGTTTAAATATGGGGCAAGGTTTGCGCCGCATGTGCGTCAAAATGTTTGAAGCACATTCGGCGCAAACAGAGTATAAATATGCCCCTATGTGTCTGATTCTGTTCAGCGGACCACTACCAACACATTTGTGCCTCCAGATTAGTTCAGTATGGCCTACTATAGATTAACCCCAAGAAGAGTACAGCTGTGTTGGAATCATGGCCCCACTCTGGGACCTGCTTTGTGTCCAGCTCTGTACTGTCCCTGAATATACCAAGTAGTAATCGAAGTGTGGTGCAAGCATCAGTTTCAACAACTGAACCAGTTGCTGCCATATCATCAATTTCCACTTCCTGCAATGCACCACTGTTAGAATCTATATCAATCGCTATAACATCTATGCAAGAAATCACACTGTGTAGAAGGAAGCCTTATCTGGATTCCGAAACTTCTCAAGACAGTTGAGATACAGCAATCTCCCCAGTTAGCCTATGCTACAGAGTAGTGTGTTAGTAGATTATAAATTTGGTTATAGTTTTTTGGTTAGTACATGGCACCATCTTCGTGAAAATGTGATACCATCTTCTTTTTCCAGAAATTACAGCCACATTCTCCTTCTCACAGATTCAAAAGTGATTACCACGCTGTTAATGTCACTGCTAGACCTGTGCTTGATGGTTATTTTTGGCTCCTACAGAAACTCTTCAGATGTTTTAAGACTCCCATTAGATGACATCATCACTCCAGGACCCTTTGCAATTCATAGGACATCAATGATGTTAAACAACTGGTTACTGAATTGAGCTTATTTGCTTCATTGGACAATGAAGTTCATATCTAAATGCGGAAAATCATTAGACGCTTTTCCGTTACAATCACTACATTCTTTAATCCAGCAGCCTAAAGTAATATGTAACTTTACAGAGAGGGGGCATTAACAGACCCAACAGGCTAACAGTCGTAGGACTTTTCAGATTTTCTTATTTTAGCAATGATTACATATCTAACCCGATTACATTTTATTGTTTTCAAGAACTTAAAAAGCAAAGAAAGATTGTTATATATAGTCACGGATGTACTTATCCTCCACGGCTCATTGATTCATTTCTAGAACAAGGTTTTGCATATTAGAATAAAAATGATAATGAAAAAAAAAATTGGGGAACTACATTTTGGCAGATTCAATCAACTGATACCTTGTGTAGGGCATACCTGATGTTTAGAAATATTATATTTTTAAATCAGACAGCTCAACAAACAACTTGCATGAGCTTTACCTCTCCTAAAGATTTAAGAACAGCATCAATTTCAAATTAATAATTTAACACACTTTACTAATTGGAAATGGAAAGAAAACATCACCGATAATGATTTGAATGAAATGATGCGGAACGAAACATGCAATTTAATATTTTTTTATTCCAATGGCATAGCCGTATGGCCAAAAGACACTATCATGTTATTATTTTGTGAATTTGTATAGTGCACAACTCATCCAGGAGGGTAGCCTGGGCGCTGATGCAGGTTCTGTATGCACCGAGCCAGGGTCAGGGCTCTGCGAATAGCCAGGTTTTCAGTTTCTTGGCCAAAAACACACATCACAAATGCATGTTTTGACAAATTAAACAAGCATGTTGTAGTTTTAAGTCAGCAAAAAACATCTCTTTTACCACTGCTGATTGCTCTGTAAAAAGGCCCACTCCACATCCAACACCCAGCAACTTCTGTTGTCCAACAGATTTTGAGGACCTACTGCATATTGTATTTTATGTTTCAAACACAATTGACATCTCCCGTATTTTAATAACCATTGGAACTGGCTTGTTGACTAGCTTTAAGACAATTTATGGATTCATCTCTTTCTTTTCAACCTCTTAGCTGCTGGGCCAACCCCCCCCCCCCCCACCCCCCCCTCCACCAGTGCTGAGCCCTTTTTTGGCTATTTGGGATAGTTTGTGCTTAGGCCTTCATAACTTTTTGTCCACATAAGTTATCCATGCCAAATGTGTTTCCTTTTTTTTCCAACATCCTAGGGATTCTGCAGGTACCCAGAGTTTGTGGGTTCCCCTGGAGGAGACCAAGAAATTAGCCAATATACAACGAAAATTTCATTTTTTTTTTTAAATGGGAAAAAAGGGCTGCCGAAGAAGGCTTGTGTTTTTTTCCCTGGAACTGGCATCAACAAAGGATTTGCAGTGCTAAAATCGCCAGCTTCCCAGCTTTCAGGAACAGGCAGGCTTGAATCAGAAAAACAAATTTTTCAACATAATTTTGGCATTTTACTGAGACATACCCCATTTTTACTATTTTTTGTGCTTTCAGCCTCCTTTCAGTTAGTGACAGAAATGGGTGAGAAACCAATGCTAGATCGCGGAAAGCTAAATATTATTTTTCCCGTGATGTCAGATTTTTTAAAGCAATATACCGTTACGTCTGCTGGACTCTTCTGGTTGCGGGTGTATATATGGCTTGTAGGTTCATCAAGAACCCTAGGTACCCAGAGCCAATAAAGGAGCTGCACCTTGCAATGGGTTTTCATTCTAAACCGGGTATACAGCAATTTATTTACTGAAATATAAAGAGTGAAAAATAGGTATCAAGAAAACCTTTGGATTTCCTAAATGGGCACAAGATAAGGTGTTGAGAAGCAGTGGTTATTTGCACATCTCTGAATTCCGGGGTGCCCATACTAGCATGTGAATTACAGAGCATGTTTCAAATAGTCTTTTTTTACACACTGTTTTACATTTGGAAGGAAAATATGTAGAGAAAGACAAGGGGCAATAACACTTGTTTTGCTATTCCGTGTTCCCCCAAGTCTCCAGATAAAAATGGTACCTCACTTGCGAGGGTAGGCCTAATGTTCGCAACAGGAAATGCCCCAAAAAGCAACATGGACACATCACATTTTTACATTGAATTCTGACATGTTTTTCGCAAAGTGCATAGCTGTAGATTTTGGCCTCTAGCTCAGCCGGCACATAGGGAAACTTACTAAACCTGCGCATTTTTGAAAACTAGACACCTAGGAGAATCCAAGATGGGGTGACTTGTGGGGCTCTCACCAGGTTCTCTTACCCAGGATCCTTTGCAAGCCTCAAAATTTGGCCAAAAAAACTGTTTTTCCTCACATTTCGGTGACAGAAAGTTCTGGAATCTGAGAGGAGCCACAAATTTCCTCCTACCCAGCATTCCCCCAAGTCTCCCGATAAAAATGGTACCTCACTTGTGTGGGTAGGCCTAGTGCCTGCGACAAGAAATGCCCCAAAACACAATGTGGACACATCACATTTTCCCAACGAAATCAGAGCTTTTTTTACAAAGTGCCTAGCTGTGGATTGTGGCCTCTATCTCGGCTGACACCCAGGGAAAGCTACCAAACCTGTGCACTTTTTAAAACTAGACACCTAGGGGAATCCAAGATGGGGTGACTTGTGGGGCTCTCACCAAGTTCTGTTACCCAGAATCCTATATTTATTTATAATTTTAATTTAATGTTTATGCCATTTTTTTTCCCCATTTTTTATTATTTTACTTACTTTTTATTTATAATTTTAATTTTAATTTTTCAGTTTCTTTTTTATTTTCATTTTTATGTATATATTTTGTATTTTTTATTTGTGACTTTTTTATTTGTATTTTTAATTTTAATTGTTTTTTTTTATTTTTATTTATATATTTTATTTTGTATTTTCTTTATAATTTTTTTTTTATTTTTTTTTTTATTTAATTCTGCATTTTGCCTTGATCCATCCATCCAATTCATTCCAGTCCTCCAGCCATCCATTCACCAAAGATGCACAGCTGCACTACAGCATTCAGTTTCCTAGGTATAATTACGTTTGCTCTAGGACACCCTGGCTGTGGCACAATGCGGACAAATCAACAGCATAATTGATTTTGTTATTGATTATTCCATTTACCCTTGACCACCTTGCTGCCATAGGTTATTTTATTTAAAGGATTATTCCATTTACCCATGCACCTCTTTCTGACTACTCCAGGTATCTCCTAAAACAGATGGAAATAAAGCAAAGAACTAGATCTGCCTGTTGTGCTGTCTGAATTGAACTATAAGTTTTTTTAGGGCGTGGTGGTGTGGTTTGCCTTTGCAATGTTTGATTGAATACTAGGTATATTACATTAGTGAACAAACCGCACCTAGTGCAGCACCACTTTTCCTGTGCCCTTTATCGACCCCTAACACCACCACGGTGGCGCCGTATTTAAAATACAGAGCACCATGGCTGTAGTTGTGGTGACTAGCGTCAGAATTTTTTATGCTAATCTGGCGTTTTGCAGGATTACCATAAAAAATATGACGCTAATCCTGCAAAGCACCCAAATGCCCAATTTAATCAATGGGAGCCTCTTTTTAACGCCTTTACTTAGCAGGTGTTAAAAATGCCAATAAAAATGGCGCAAAGGAATCTGTACCATTTTGACGGCCCCCTTAGGGCCAGAATGCCCAGTTGCATACAGTATGCCTGGCTTAGGCATAAAGTGGAGCAAGGGGTTGCAAAGTGGCGCAATGCCTGCATCGTGCCACTTTATAAATAACTAATAATGCTGGAATCATTGCGACATCGATGAGCAGTGATGTTGAATTGGATTTGTCCTTTACAAAAAGTAGTACCCAGTCTTTTCAGGAAACAGAGCAAAGAGGACAAGAGCTACAGCCAAATTTTCCAGAAATTGAAGCTGAACAGGAGGTTGAGCTTTCTGTTGAGCAAGAACCTCCTCTTTTAGAATCAAAGGCTCCCAGATCCCCAGTGAGAAAAAGGGGCCCAATGACCACAACCACCCAATGGCATATTTGTACAATGGCAAGCTGGCAAAAATGTTACAGCTGGACCTCCTTTTTAGGTCGAGCGTAGCAGCAAGCAAGCGCTGCTTTCCTCAACGTGTTGTTTTCTATCTGTAGACTTCAACCTCGCCAACCTCACACCCATCACTTTCATTCATTGCTGGGCTTTCCTTGCAAAAATCCCTTGATGTCATCAGTGAATGCTTTATGTTTGTCCCGACTTGGGGCGGTTTTATCCCACCTTTCAGACTGCCTCTGTAACATGGATAATTTCACTATTGCTGATATCCTTCATGTGGGTGAACTACTTTTTTGTTTTACAGCTGGTAGGGTGACCGAGTTTGCATGAACCAGAGTGGAAGGGCTTTGCTGTCTTTTCTAGAAAGTGCCTCATTGCCAACAGACAGACCCATGTGTGGGAGGGTAATGCAGCTTGTGAAACAAGGCAACAAGCATCAGTTCTCAAGGAGGTTAATCCGAGGATCGAGAATCGCATTTACTGTGGCTTAACCACGTGACCTTATTTTGCTCTTGTGGCTTGCAAAGAGGAGCCTGGCAGGCTGACAGAATTACGCTCCTGTTTTTTATTTGTTTCGTTTTATAGCACGCCATTACCAATAATCTCTTCTAGTGTGTCCTGAAACCTCATGGCTTTTTTGTGATCCCCTGAGATTATGTGTTCATGCGAATGCATCTGTTTATAAAACTAAGACTCTTTCTTTGTTGAGTGTCGTGGTCTCTGGGGAGGTAAAAATACATTTAATCTTTGCTGCTCGTTTCTGAAGTACAGACTGGGAATTCACAGGAGGTGCCCTAACAACCCGGGTTTCTTGCAGCAAATGCTGACAGAGCCCCAGATTTTACAAGCTTGTGTGTAGCATTTAATGTGTGACCTCGTTTGGAAGGTATCTACAGGGAGGAGCAAATGGTCATACATGTAGATGGGCAGATCTTTTTGTTAATGCACAGTACTGGAGACTCCACTCAAATGATGTGAAGCTTGCTTTGCCTCTGTGTTTTTAAATTAATCTGTTAACCACTTCTAGAACTGAGAAGTCTATATTGCTCCTGTGGCTAGCCTGCCCATGGTAATGAACACAGCCAGAGTAAGGCAAAAGGCTTACCTCATCAAGGGCCACATGTAGCAAGGCATTAGCGCCTCGCAAACGGCGAAAAACGCCGTTTGCGTGGAGCTAATGCCTGCACGCGATGCAGAAACACATTTTGCGAGTCGGAACCGACTCACAAAATGCGTTTCCGACTCGCAAATAGGAAGGGGTGTTCCCTTCCTATTTGCGACTCGCACTGCGATGTAAGTTGATTTGCGACCGCGAAAGCGGTCGCAAATCAACTCGCAGTTACCATCCACTTGAAGTGGATGGTAACTCATTCGCAAACGGGAAGGGGTCCCCATGGGACCCCTTCCCCTTTGTGAATGATCACAAAATTAGTTTTTTCAGAGCAGGCAGTGGTCCTATGGACCACTGCCTACTCTGAAAAAAACCGAAACAAAAGGTTTCGGTATTTTTTTCTATGTGCAGCTCGTTTTCCTTTAAGGAAAATGGGCTGCAGACAGAAAAAAAAAACTGCTTTATTTAAAAGCAGTCACGGACATGGTGGTCTGCTGTCTCCAGCAGGCCACCATCCCCGTGAGTGCCCAGACTCGCTATGGGGTCGCAAACTGCGACCCACCTCATTAATATTAATGAGGTGGGTCTTTGCGACCCCATAGCGAGTCGCAGAAGGTGTCTGAGACACCTTTCTGCATAGCAAATTGCGAGTTGCAATTTGCGAGTCGCTCTGACTCGCAAATTGCAAGTCGCAATTTACTGTCTACCTACATCTGGCCCCAAATGCTTAATAAAGTCAGGGGTAGCCTTTGGCTGACATTGGCAATTTTGTGCTGTCTTGGCTGCAACCCCCCAGACGCTGTGCACATGCATTGTGAAGGTCTGGCTAGGGCCTGAGCATGATGCAAATAAGGCTCATCCGGCGGGTGATCGCCCACCTCTGGAAGCGTGAGAGGGGCTAAAGGTGCAAAATCCCAGTCAAAATAGTGGCCTCTATCTTCCTACCAGGAAAGGGTGAAAAATACACTATTTCAAGTTTCTGTAGTTTATGCTCAGATTGTCATGCTTGTTCCCTCTTCCTCTTCTGTCTTCGTTCATGAGGTGTATTTTTTTGGCTGCAGGTAATAAATATTCCTGCCTTTAGAAAAGGTGCATGGCTATTACCCATGTCATCAACTCTCCGCCTTGTCCATAGTAAATCATTGTACTCATTTAACAACATTTCTGCCTTGCATGTGTTGCTGTATATATTACTAGGCCTTCTCTAATAATCTACATCCTTCTTAGGTCAAATGCACAAGCACTTTGACCTGTTGTAAGCATTGCGGGCTTTTAACCACATCCACCTCATGCCCATCACTTTCATTCATTCGTGGGTTTGCCTTTCAAAAATCACTTAATGTCATTGGTAAATGCTTTACGTTGTCCCGCCTTGGGGCGGTTTGGTTACCGCCTTGGACACTGAGCCCGTTACAGGGATAATTGAATGATTGCCGATATACTTCAACGTGAGCAAACTACTTTTTTATTTTGTCACCGCTTCATGGCTGCCATGGCGCTCACAGCGTTCAGAGCGCAAACTCGAACGGCGGTATCGTTTTTACATTATATGCACTCTGTTCTGCTTAGTAAACCTTCTTTGCAGCAGACATATTAACCCTGTGCACTACCTTATTATGACTCCAAGCTTCCACTAGACAAAAATACATTTTCTTGCTTGCCATGGCGGTCACAGCGCTCCAAGAGTGAACTCTATCAGCAGTATAATTTTTACCTTATATGCACTCCGATCTACTTAGTACATATTCTTTACAGCAAACATATTCATCTTGTGCACTAACTTATGATGATTCCAAGCTTCCACTAGACAAAAGTATGTTCTCTCTCCAGACAGAACATAAATAGATAGAGTTATTTTGACATTCTTACATTACATGCACTTTTTAATTTGCCTAGTACACGTTCTCTGCAGCAGGCACATTAACCCTCTGCACTACCTTATGATGACTCCAAACTTCCAATAGACAAAAGTATGTTCTCTTGGATGCCATGTCACTCACAGCGCTCAAAGTGTGAACTCGATCTGCGGCATTGTTTTTTCATTATTTGCACTACTATCTGCTCAGTATATCCTCTTTGCAGCAGACATATTAACCCTGTGTGCTACCTTATGGTGACTCCAAGCTTCCACTAGACAAAAGCACAATTTCTCTTCAGAAAGAACAAAAATCATCACAGTTATTTTTACATTTTTACATCATCTGCACTTTGTGATTTGCCTAGCACACGTTCTTTGCAGCAGGCACATTAACCCTCTGCACTACCATGTAATGAGTCCAAGCTTCCACTAGACAAAAGTACGTTCTCTCTCCAGAAAGAACATTAACCCTCTGCGCTACCTTATAATGAGTCCAAACTTCCACTAGACAAAAGTACAGTATCACTCCAAAAAGAACATTAATCACCAGAGTTATTTTGAAATTTTTACATTGTATGCACTCTGATCTGCTTAGCACACGTTCTTTGCAGCACACATATGGGACATGTAGTTTTATTTTTATAACATGATACAAGCTGGAAACCAGCCCTTGGAGTAGTATTCTTAAAGTTGTCCAGCTCCTTTGGTTGATGAGTGATTCACTAATTTAGTTTGTTTCTGCTTTGTATTCTGGGACTTGTAGCTTTATTTTTATAACATGATACAAGCTGTGGATACAAAGCAGAAAAGCAAAAACCTGACTAGATGAACTGCACAACTTTGAGTCAGTGAAACTTAAGCTGTGTGTGTGTTGTATTGATAAAACTAACCTCGAGGACAGCCTACCGTTGATTACACTGCATAAGGGTCAATATTTTATAACTAATATTTCAGTTCAAGTCTGACTGAGGATCATTATTATCATGTGAGGTGGCTCTCCTCAAGCATGTGAAAAATCATGGGCATTTTGCTTGACTACCCAGACTGCAGAAAAGGGACAGTGATCTCGTAAGCACGCATTCTTGGAGAACAATTATTTATTCATTGAAGCGCAGGCAAGCGCAATACCAACTGCCAAGTAAATACTTTTTGCACCTAGGAGTAGTTTGTGTTTTAAGGGCCTTGTTTAAAAATATTCCAGTAGGCTAACTAGCCTTTTAGTTATATGCAGGACCACTGGAATTATGTGGCAGAAAGGACTAAAATATGAGGCAGGGTTGACCAATTAATGTGGCAAAAAAGTCCAGTTACGCATTTGCAATGCCAATAGCTCCAACTCAAGTAAATGTGAGACCTATTGCATTGCAAAAGCTTGTTCTTTTGTGGAAGGAGTGGGATTCTTAGAGTTTGTGGCAGCCCTCTGAAAAAATGGAAGGTTCCAAGCCAGACTTATTTTGCCGGAGTTGCTTTTACAGAGCTGCATCATGATGTCTCGCAATTGATTGAACGATCTTCCACCTGACAACACATGATGACAGACATGAGGACCACTTGTCATGCCACTGATTACATGCCCATCACTGCACACTGGATCGCTTCTCTGGGGGTAAAGCAAAAGCTATCTGCAGGGCGTAGCCTCTTTAAGAGCATTCAGCAGCATGCAACAGTAGCCATGTTCGCCATGGAGAGGTCACACACACCGCTGCAAACATCTTGGAGGAATTTATTAGCAAGGTGCCTGAATGGCTGCGACCCAGAGGTCTTCGAGTTGAATTTGTTGCCACAGACAATGGCAGTAACATAGTCAAGGCCATGGCAGGCGGTGGCTATTTCAGGGCCTGTGTTTGGCACACTGCATCAATCTGGTTGTGCAGACTTTCTTTAAAAAGAAGACATAGGGCCTCATCACGAGTCTGGCAGTCACTTGACACTGGACTCGTGGATGGCAGTCAGACCACCCCCAATGCGGTGGTCCGAGTGCCATATTTTGAACATAGCGGTTGTGCTGCGGTGGCCTGCCAGTGCCGGCAGGAACAGAGATCCTGGCAGTCTGTTGCCATGAAAAGGCTGGTGGAGAACGTATGCCCTGCACTGCCCATGCACTTTGCAAGGACAGTGCAGGGGTCCCTCGGGCCAGCACAGTCGTAATGTTCACTGTCTGCTTTGTAGACAGTGAACATCGCAAGGGTGCTAGTGAACCCTGCATCCCACAGCATTGCCGCCGGCTTGATTACGAGCCGGAGAAAATGCTGTAGGCTGTTTCCCGCTAGGCCAACGGGTGGAAACCAAGGTTTCCGTCTGCTGACCTAGCAGGAAACTCTTAATGGGCCCAGCAGGGAGGTAACCACTATGGCGGCACCTCCCCATCGCAATAAGGCCCCTAGTCAGTAACATACTGACTACAAGCAGTTGCACTAATTTCTGCCATTCTTTTAAAGCCCAGAACAGTTGTGGATTAATCTGCATCATAACAGAGTACCAGTTAAAGCCCTTATACAGGAGGTGCCAACACGTTGGAACTCAACCTATTATATGTTGCAAAATCTGTTTGAACAGTCCAAATAGATCAATGACTATGTTATTGAAAGAGGAGCTGATGCAATTGGGAGAGCTATGACCATGGATGCGTCAAATGGAACATGGTCCAATGCCTCACACAGATGCTGCTCCCTTTTGAGGTTTTCGCGCAGGAAGGTAGCAGGGAGGACAGTACAATGAGACAACCTATCCCGTTATTGCACCTGCTACAGAAGCAGCTAAAGAAGGTGTATGAAAGATTTGCATTCAGGGGTACGAACAAAAACCCAGAAGCACATGCCTTGGTTACTAGCCTAAGCTATCACTTGACTTGTAACGCAAGGCAGCAAAATGACATCATCTTATCCAAAGAGTATGGGCTTCATTAAGATATTGGTGGTTAGCTGACCACCACGCCAGCAATGGCAGTAGTTCATTCACCAGGCTGGCAGTGAAGACTGCCAAATTATGACCATGGAGGTGATCCCTCCCATAGACAGCCAAAGTACCACCTGTGCCGCCAGTGTGGTCTGCCCACCGACGACAGCAGTTGACATCTTCAGGCTCGTGGAACACCATTCCCCACCCACCATATAATGACATAGCAGACCACCATGATTTCCTGGGTGGGACCTCTGCCACAAAAAGCCTGGCGGAAACAAATCATATAAAAGGAGAAACTCACTCCAGGGACACAGAGGAGTCCACGGCCACCATAGCACCCGAACTAGAAGCCCTGCTGATGCTGCACCACGCGATTGCAGTCCAGGAGCAGCAACACCAACAGCTGACTAGCACACAAGGGAGGGAGGGGAGAGTGATACACCCACACGCACAACACACACCATACACACATACCACATTCTGAGAACAATCTGCTGAGAAATCCAACAACAACATAAGCCAGAAGTAAAAAAATGTGAGGACACATACCTTTGGTCCAACCACTGCATTCCGGTGGACTTGCGCCCACAGCAAATCAGGCAACCATATACAAAGGGCCATTGGCCAATGGAAAGAACAACCCACAGGGCCACGTACAAGGCCCAACTTAACTCCTGACAGCCCAAGTCACTCCACTGGGCAAGGACATCATGATGGAAGGCAAGCACTTCAGGGTGCAGGGTTGGGGTGGGGGTTTCTTGGGAGAGGGGTCCTTGGGTTTGTGTTTGGGAGGGGACAGGCCTTTGCTCTTTTGTATAGGGGGTGGAGTCGTGGGCTTGGAGCAGTGGATCGGAGTGGCAGTCTTGTGCCCCTTAGTTAGAGCTTTTGCTGCAGGGGGAGGGTCATGAGAGGACTGGAAACTGAAGGGACTGGGCTTGGGGATCAGGACCTTCCTTTTCTGGACAGGACGGGGTGAGGGAGGAGTAGGGAAAGGTCAAGGCAGGCAAGGAACAGTTTTTTGGGTACAATGAGGTGGGCTATGGGAATAGGTTTGGGAGTGAAGGTAGAGGCAGTGGTTGTAGGAGGAGTAGGTGTGCTGGCCTGGGTTGCAGGTGCATGTACAGTGTTCCTGTGTGAGGTGGATGGCTGTTGAGTGTCTGAGTGGGAGCGTTTTGTGTTTTGGGAGGGAGTTAGGCAGGCAGGGTGGGAGAGGACAAACAGGTTGTGTGCATGTATGTTGTGTATCTGCAAGTGAGGTGGGTGTGCTGTATGTGGTTGTGATGCTGGTGGTGGTGACCGCATGTGGTGAATGGGGTGCTAGTCTGCGTGTCTGCTGTTGTGGTGACTGTGGGCAAGGCTATGCAGGTGGCAGGATCTCGGTGACTGATGATGCAGTGCTTGCATGTGTGAGTGCTGATGTGACTGTGAGGGAGGAGAAGGGGGAGACAGTGGAGGCAGTGGTTGTTGCTATAGTTATTTGTGCTTCTGTGTGTTGACTGTGTGAATGCTTGTGGTGTGATCTGTGGTGCCTGTGCTTGTATGTCCAAGTCCTGTCTGTTGACTTGGCTGCATTCTAGTCTGATTCAGTGCTTGGGATGGGTGGGGGAAGAGGGCTTTGGGACTGGAAACAGGTAGTTGGAAGGGGGATGGAAGAACCAGGGACACTGGCTGCCATCAAAGAGGAGGCCAGAGCCTGAAATGATCTATGAAGGTCAGCCAAGCCACTGTGAACACCTTCCAGGTAGGCATTACATTGCTGTACCTGGAATGCCAGCCCCTCAATGGCATTCACTATGGTTGACTGCCCTACAGAGATGTATCTCAGGAGGTCAATAGCCTCCTCATTAAGGGCAGCAGGGCTGCCTGGGGCAGGGCCTGAGGTGCCTGGGGAGAAGGAGACACCCACCCTCCTGGGTGAGTGGACGCGGACAACTAGGTGGGGGGCTACTGGGAGGGCAGTGCTAATACGGGGAGTGACGGAAGATGATGTAGCTAGGGTGGTCTCAGAGGGGTCCACAAACACCAGGGAGCTTCCATCAGAGGAGTAATCAGACTCACTGGGAGTAACACAGTGCAATATGAACCACAATACCAAACCATTGATTGGGAACTACAGCAGAAATTAACACAAACATTACCATCCGCACACCTACTGGACTCACTAAGCCATGTCTGCCATGGTATTCTGGGTACTTGTCCATACCAAATGTACATACCACTTTTCATTGCTAAGCACTACTCTACAAGATTAGCTAAACAGGCATATTGGACCATCCACTGATTAGAACCTTGCACCCATACAACATGGCAGGCATGAAGAAAAAATTACACACAGTGTGTACTCACCCCCTTGTGGCTGCTGTCCTGCCCTGAAGTGCCCATCCAGCTCCGGATTAGCCACCGCCAGTATGCAAGCCCTTAGGGGGATCAGGGTCCAATGGGCACCCCTCCCTCATTGGGGGAACATCCCCAGGTGGGCCTCTGCGGTCTTCCGGGCCCAGCATCACAGGTCTTCCCACCTCTTTCTGCAGTGGGTGCTCTGCCAGATATGTACCCCCAGGGTCCGCATGTCCTTGTCGATGGCACGCCATAACCCTTTATTCTGATGGGTGCTCACCTGCATAGGGGACACAGACGAAAGGACACCATGAACTCAACACTACATTCTGTTACAGCAATGGCTTACATACTGCATAGATCCCACATTGACCTCACACATTACTCGTATCCTCTGTGTACACATTGCATGCAGCAAAATACACTCACCAAATGACACACTGCCAGCACACACATACATTTACATACAGCAATGTCACATCCAAAGTACCCAAAAGGGGCTCACCTGTTGATCTGGAGGTCCATACAACTGTCCACACAAGGGTAGGACCCCATCCACAAGCTTCTCCAGTTTCTCCAAAGTGAAGGCTGGGGCCCAATCCCCTGTAGCATGGGCATCGCAAGTTCCAGACACGGGACACAGCAGCACACGCTGTGAAGGTGTCGATATGTTGAGAGTCAGGAATCAAGTGACGTGGGACAGAAACAATGGCAGTCATGTCTGTGCTGGTGAACACCATCACCGCCAGTGGTGATCATCATTGGTTCCTGTGCTCCATGGACTTCCATGTTAACCAATGCGGAGTTGCATGGCGCAGTGACACCAAATGCCGGCGGAGTGAGGTTACTTCCACTGTCCCTGCATACAGGACAGGCGGTTGCCAATTCCTAATGCTGGTACTCATGGCGGTCAATTTAATGTGCGTCATATGTACCAATAGTAGACATCAATGCAATTCCAGTCCGCTACATACTTTGGTTTGCTTGCAGACTCTGGCACACAAATTAAATCTCATACCAGTGCACTGCCTGAAGATGAGTAGTTTACAGTAGATTTAAAATTGGTATGGTACTAATCACGACACATGACTCCCAATCCATCTGTGTGACACAATGGCTAATGAACTGTGTTGGTATTTCTGATTACGTCCGTTTGCATGTAGAGGACACCAGGGCAAATCACAATCATTGTTGGAGTACATTTATGTGACTGCTATATGTACTGTGATATTGTGTGTAGCTACCTTCCTGTAGTCACACACTCCTGATGTTTGGTTTACTTAGATACCAATCACTGTGGAGGAGGAGGCAAGCACCCATGTACAGACCCCTAGTCAACTTGGCTACACTGGAGGAACGGCACATTATGATGACCTATTGTCTGGACAGGACCACAGTCACTGAACTGTGTCAACAATTGGAGCCAGATCTGATTCCTGCCATTCGTAGCACTACAACAATACCCCCTGCAGTACAGGTCCTGACAGTGCTCCACTTCCTGGCAAATGGTTCTTTCCAGGTGACTGTGGGTTTGGCTGCACAAATCTCACCGCCAATGTTTCAATTTTGCTGAAAAGAGTTTTGGCTGCCTTGAAGAAACACATGAGCAGCTATATCGCATTCTCCCAGAGTGAAGGTTTGCCCACTGTGAAGGCTGCATTCTACACCATGGGACACATACCACATGTGCTTGCGGCCACTGACAGGACCCATATTGCCTTGGTCCCTCCCAGGACAAATGAGCAGGTCTACAGGAAGAGTTACCACTCAATAAATGTCCAGATGGTGTGCCTTGCAGATCAATACATCTCTAACGTTACTGTTAAGTTTCCAGGATCTGTGCATGATACCTATGTATTGAGGAATATCAGCATCCCTCAGGTGATGGCACGACTACAGAGGGAGGGAGTGTGTCTCATAGGTGAGCTTGAGTTTTCACCCAATGTATGTCACTGTATGCCACCTGAAGTTGTTCTCTGTTCCATTGTACATGAGTAATGTGTATCTTTCACTACTTCCAGGTGACTCCGGCTACCCAAATCTATCCTGGCTGTTAACACAGTGAGGAATCTGAGGACAAGGGCAGAAAATCGGTACAATGATGCACATGGTCATACCCGAAGGATAATTGAATGGACTTTTGGTCTACTGAAAGCCACGTTCCGGTGCCTCCATGTAACTTGTGGATCCCCCCCTCTACAACCCAGGGAAGGTCTGTCAGATAGTGTTGGCGTGCTGCATGCTGTACAATGTGGCCCTCAGACGCCACATGCCAATCCTGCAGGAGGAGGGGAAAGACAATGCACCTGTGCAGCAGAGGACAATGAAGATATTGATGAGGATGAGGTGGAGGAGGATGTGGACAACAGTAGTACTTCCAATGGCACTCAAGACTGATCTTCTGTTCATACCTCCATTACAGTTAAGTGCTGTGTGACTGCTGTGTTGTGCCAAGCAAAAATGTGTGCATTATGTGAGCTGACACTGTTACACATGTGGTCAGTGTTGGCAGTGTTATGGTGATGTTGTACAAGCTTATTCTGCCCATGCAATGTGTCAGTAGTTTAGCTTTCTCAAATACATGGCGACTGCAAACTGTGTCTTCATCCTATACAGTACTCAGCATATTTTGCTACGAATGTGATGTGACTTACAATGTGCTTAGACAACCACTCTGTGACTTCTATTTCCCTGACAGTGTTGCCCAGACTAGGTGGTCCAGAGGAGGAATTGGCATGCTGACAGCATGGCATAGCTAATACTGTGGCATTTTGTGTGAGGGTCTGAAATGGGCTGTTTCTCCTCACTGATGGTGTTTGGAGTCAATTGCTGTGCAAATTACTGTGTAGAAGTGACCAGCTGAATGTAGGTTGTTATGTTACAGGGGCTCATGTTGCTCTAATCCCTTTAGTTCTCGATTGACTGTCACTGATGTGTTCCCTTTTTCCAGATGTTGGTGTGGTCACAACTGAGAACTGATGTGATGACTACAGACTGCCTTCACACATTTGGTTGATGGTTTCACACGTTACATGACATTTGCACAGGATTATACAGGTCAAGACATTGCATATTGGTGTGAATAAAGCACATAAACTTCAGGTATGTTGAAGGGTGTTTATTGAAGTGAAAAAAAGGAAGGGATAGTGCATATAGAGTGGGTGATGGCGGACGAAATCTTCAGTGTAGTGGCCCAGTTAGTTTGTGGCACAGGCCCAGAATCCATGGAGCCTTAGGAAAGGAGCAATGACAGTTCAAAGTGAACAAGGTGTCTCAGTGACACAAAAGGGAGATATTCAGGAGGGGTTCCTTTCATTGCGGTGGTTTGGGTCTTGGCTACAGTCTCTGGTTTCTGTCTGTGTCGCAGGGAACGTTTGCAGGGTGGTTCTTCTGCTGCAGAGGGAGGGTTGTTGGTAGCCTGTGAGTCTTGTGGCAGGTCGTCCTGTCTACTAGCTGCAGCAGATGTGGAAGACTGGTGAGTACACTGGCTAGTGGAAGAGACCCTCTGGTGTGTTGTGTACTTACCATGTCACCCAGCAATCTTGCAATGGAGGCCATGTTTGAATTTAAGCCCTGCAACTACTGCATGACCTCCTGGTGGTGTTCACCCTGCAGCCACTGGTTCTCCTGCAAGATGGTAAGTACCTGGCCCATCCTGTCCTGGGATTTCTTGTAGGCTCCCAGGACATGTGTGAGTGCCTCCTAGGCAGTCGCTTCCCTGGGTTGGGCCTCCCCTTGGCACACAGCTAACCTTCCACTGGCCCTGGCCCCCTGTGCCTGTGTCCCTGAACTGTGTGCCCACTCCCACTAACACCAGGATCTTCATCGTCTTGTCTGTGTGGTGTCGACTTGGGTCCCTGTACAGAGGGGTACACTGTTGATTGACGTGTCCTGGGGACAGAGGATTGGGGATGTTGGGTGGCTGATGTGGTATTGGAGTCGGATGGGGGGGCCCTGTGGTGGACTGGGTGTTGGCAGCACTTGGGGCAGGCTCCTTGTCCTTCCTGGCAGCAGCTGGGGATGGCACCTATGCCCTTCAGGGCAGCACTTGGTGCAGGCTCCTTGCCCTTCCTGGCAGCAGCTGGGGATGGCACCTTGACCTTCAGGGCAGCAGCTGGGGAAGACTCCTTGCCCTTCCGGGCAGCACTTGGGCCAGGCACCCTTTCCTTGAGGATGCCTGGTGCCCTGGATTCTTTACCACCACGAGTAGGTGTGGACACTACTGGGCCCGTGGACTGGGTGGCTCAGGTGCTTGCCTGGGTTTTAGCCAACATGGCCAGACGTGAAGGACGGAGGGTAGAGGGAGGGAAGAGGTCAATGGTGTAGAGGAAAAGCTGCTTAGGAGAAGGTTTGAGAGTGGAGGAAGAAGGAGTGGTTGTGGGAGGTGCCTGTCTGCTGTGTTTGGGTGCAGGTGCATGGGCTGGATGCTGTTATGAGGTGGATGGCTGTTGGGTGTCTGAGTGCTTGCGTTTGTGTACCTTGGGGGGGGACAGACACAGTGGGAGAGGACACAGGAGACGTGTGCATGGCTGTTGTGGTGGTGTCTGCCAGTGAGGTGTATTTTCAGATATGTGTGCTGGTGATGGCGGCAGTGGATGAGGATGTAGTGCATGCAGGTGTGAGTGTAAACACAACTGGAAGGGAGGTGGAGGAGGAGGAGGGGGACACAGTGGAGGCAGTGGATGTTGGTATGTCTGCATCTGAATGGTGTTTGTGTGAGTGCCTGTGGGATGATGTGTGATGCTTGTGTTTGCCTGTGCCACTCTTGTGTGTTGTCCTGTGTGCAAGCTCATCTGCCTGTGTGCTTGGGATAAGTTGGGGTTGAGGGGAATGGAATTGGGAAGAGAAACTTGGAGGGGGAGGGTTGAAACAGGGACAATGGCTGCAATCAGAGAGGAGGCCAGAGCCTCGATAGATCTATGTTGGGCCTCCAAGCCAGTGTGAATGCCCTCCAGAAATGCATTGGTCTGTTGCATTTGGGCTGCCAGCCCCTGGATGGCATTCACAGTGGTTTACTGCCCAACAGAGATGGATCTGAGGAGGTCAATAGCCTCCTCACTCAGGGCAGAAGGGATCACTGGGGCAGGGCCTGAGGTTTCTGAGGCAAAGGAGATGTCCACCCTCCTGGGTGAGCGGGCATGGGCAACTCGCTGAGGGCCTGCTGGGAGGACCGTGCTGATACAGGGGTGGCGGCTGTACCTGTAGCTGGGGTGGTCACAGAAGTTGTCTGCCACTACCAGGGAGCTTCCATTGGAGGAGGTATCTGTGTCCGAACTGTCCCCTCCAGTCTTCGCTGTGGTGCTCCCCTTGCCCTCTGTCCAACTGGTGCCCTAACCGTCGAAGGACTCTGCCTCCTGGGTCCTGTGGGATGCAGCTCCCTTCATCGCTGGTGCTTCTGCTCCTCCGCCAGATGATGCTAATGCACATAAGGACAGGATGACAAAACAAAAAGGAGGGGAGAGACAAAGGATACACTGGGTCAATGGCTGCACCGACACCACTGTTGGCATACATACCACCCTCACACACAGGGAACAGGCCTACACACTGTGCAATGCACTACCAGTAACAATGCTAGCCACCAGGGCATGGGGAGGGACACATACCGTCAACTACAGAATACCAGGGACCGACACAGCCCTGCCCAGTAGTGGATGCATACAAGCTAAGTAGGAGGAATATTACATCAGAACCCTGGCCAACATGGGACCTGCTCTGCAATGTCAGGCCTGGCCTAAGGGCACCGACAGACACACATCCCCCACCCGGATACCACCCTACCATGCGTAAGTTCTAATGATGGGCACTGTACTCACCCCCTTGTGAGTGCTGTGATGCCCTCCAGGGCCCAACCAGCACCAGAGAGGCCACTGCCAGTATGCAGACCATCAGGGGGGTCAGGGTTGGACGAGCACCTCTTCCTCATAGGGAGGCCATCCCCCGCTGGGCCTCTGCCATATTCCGTGCCCAGCATCTCAGGTCCTCCCACCGTTTCCGACAGTGGGTGCTCCGTCTGCCGTAGACCCCCAGGGTCTGCACATCCTTGGCGATGGCACGCCATACACCCTTCTTTTGATGGGTGCTGACCTGCAGAGAAATACAGGGAAAGGCATTTGACAGACCACACTGCCTGTTACACAAATGGCCCACTATACCCCTTCACATCGCCATTTGCACACACAGGGCCCAGCACACAAGCTGCAAGCCGCCCGGGGACATCCACCAACCCCCCCCACTCAAGGCCTTCACACACAACACTCAATGCATTCATGCCCCATTAATCGTGCTCAAAGTGTACTTACCTTTTGGTCTGGAGACCCATACAGCAGTCCGTACTGGGGTAGGACCCCATTCAGCAGTGGCTCTATCTCCGCCAAGGTGAAGGCATTGGCCTTTTCCCCAGTCACACGCGTCATGGTAGGTTCCAGACACAGGTCACAGCAGCACATGCAGTGTAGGTCCTCTCCTGTTGAAGGTCAGGTAGCAAGTGAGAGAATAGACAGAAAATAGCAGTGACATCCACGGCGGTGCATACCGTCACCGCCGGCGTACATCACCATTGGCCACTGTACCCCATAGGGGCCAATATTATCCAATGAAGCTTTGCACAGCGGTTCCCTACCGCCTCCCGCAACGGCACACAACATAAGCGGAATTACCTCACTTCCACCTGTCCCTCCACACAGGACAAGCAGACCCCATTTCGGGGGGGGGGCAGGCCCTGGATTATAACTGCATCACAGTTCACAATTGGACATACAGGACAAATGCCACATATACATTTCAAATTAACATCATGCATTGTACTGTTGTGGCTCCAATGTTCAGTTTGTGACAGGCTCCTCACCCTTTTGCCCCATAGTTTGCTACCACTGCTGATGAATAGGAGATGCCCCCATGTACAGACCCCTGGTGGACTTGGCAACAGTGGAGGACAGGCACATTATCCTCACCTACAGACTTGATAGGGCCACAATCACGGAGCTGTGTGCCCAATTAGAGCCTCACCTGATATCTGCTATCCGTCACCCCACTGGAATCCCCCAACTTGTGCAAGTTCTATCAGCGCTCCATTTCTTGGCAACTGGTTCTTTCCAAGTGACAGCGGGATGGGCAGCAGGAATGTCACAGCCAATGTTCTCAATAGTGCTGACAAGAGTGTTGGCTGCCCTGATAAAACATGTGTGCAGTACATTGTATTCCCCAAGGTGGAGGATTTGGCCACAGTGAAAGCTGACTTCTATGCAATGGGACATATTCCCAACATAATTGGGGCAATTGATGGAACACATATTGCATTTGTCCCCCCCCTGGCAAAATGAACAGGTATTCAGAAATCAAAAGAGTTTTCATTCCATGAATGTCCAGATGGTGTGCCTGGTGGACCAGTACATCTCCCATGTCAATGCTAAGTATCCTTGGTCTGTGCGTGATGCCTTTATCTTGAGGAATAGCAGCATCCCAAATGTGATGGGCCAACTAAAGAGGCACAGGGTGTGGCTAATGGGTGAGCTCTGGTTCCCACCCAGTGGATGTTGGTGCATGGGTATGGTGTAGGCCATATGGGATAGTGTGTGGCTAAATGTTGTCCCTCAATATTTGCAGGTGACTCTGGTTACCCCAACCTATTATGGCTACTAACCCCTGTGAGGAATCCCAGGACCATGGCAGAAGAATGTTACAATGAGGCACATGGGCGTACAAGAAGGATAATAGAACGTACCTTTGGCCTCCTGAAGGCGAGATTTTGGTGCCTCCATCTAACAGGTGGATCTCTGTGCTACTCACCCAAGAAGGACTGCCAGATGATCGTGGCATGCTGTATGTTGCACAACCTTGCCTTGAGACGCCATGTGCCTTTTCTGCACGGGGAGAAGGCTGGAGATGGCCATGTGGCAGCAGTGGACCCTATTGACAGTGAGGATGAGGAGGCAGAGGATGAAGATGAGGACAACAGAACTGCAGTGACCAGACAATACTTCCAATGACACACAGGCAGGACAGTGCTACTTCATCTTTCATTGACATTTTCTTGTTTATCTTTGTCGCTGACATTCTGTTATTTCCCACTTCTATGCCCACTCACTGTACCCTTTGGTAACTCATTTTGCAGATGTTGATGCACCACTATCGCTCCTGGTGTGATCACTGCAGCCAACTACAAGTCTTTACTATGTGCATAATTACTGTACAGTTGAATTGCAATGTTTGCGATTACGGTTAAGCCAATACATACCTTAAAAATTTAACATCCTCCATAATTGTTTTTTTCCAAGTGTGTTTCTTGAAGTGCTAAGAAGAAGAGGGGCAAGTGCAATGGAATGAGGTGATGATGGAGGAAAGCCCAGGGTATAGTTCCAGTCTATTGGTAGCACAGGTGCATTGCCCAAGGGGACATAGGAAGGGGAGCAATGGCAGTTAAAGGTGGACAGGGTGACTGAGTGGGACAAAAGGGTGACAATCAGGAGGGTCCCATTTCCTGGCGGGGGTCTCTGGCTTCTGCCTGGATCGCAGGGAACATTTGCGGGTGGTTCTCCTTCTGCAAGGGGAGGGGTACTGGTAGCCTTTTGGTCCTGTGGCAGGGCCTCCTGTCCACTAGCGGCAGCGGAGGTAGAAGGCAGATCAGATGTCTGGCTAGTGGCAGGAGGCCGCTGTTGTGAGGCTGCCTCCCTCATAATGTTGGCCATGTCTGCCAGCACCCCTCCAATGGAGGCCAGGGTAGTGTTAATGGACTGCATGTCCTCCCTGATCCCCTGGTACTGTCCCTTCTGCAGCTGCCTGTTCTCCTGCACGTTGTCCAGGATCTGGGCCATGGTATCCTGGGAATGTTGGTATGCTCCCAGGATCTCGGTGAGTGCCTCCTGGGCAGTCGGTTCCCTGGGCCTGTACTCCCCCTGGCGCACAGCAGTCCTCCCAGTTTCCCTGTTGTCCTGTGCCTCTGTGTCCTGAACCGTGTGCCCACTGCCACTGACCCCAGGTCCCTGATTGTCTTGGGTGTGAGGTGTGCCCTGGGGTCCCTATAGAGGTGGACACACTGCTAATTGATGTGTCCTGGGGACTGAGGTATGGGTACACTGGGTGGGTGCTGTGGTGGTGTTTCCTGAGGGGGGAGGCTCTGTGGTGGTGTGTGACTGTGGCTGGGTAATCGACTGTCCAGAGGTCCCTGATGGGCCTGGTTGGTCATCCAGAACCAGGCAACCAGGGACGCTGTCATCACTGTGGGCCTCTTCTGTGGGGGGACTGGATATTGCTGGCACCTCCTCTCCGCTGACATTGGCTGGGGTACCTTTGGGGATGTAAATGCAGTGTTATTGTTTCTGTCTGTGACATATTATGCATCAGTGGGTTTCCCTCTTTGGTTGTATTCGCCCTGGCAGCTTTCACTTGTTTGAGTTGGTATATGGTGGGCTGGCTGATTCTCTCTAGTGTGCATGCTTTAGTGATAGATGTCCATGCAGGGCTGTGAGTGGTGTCCATGCATTGGTGGTGCATGCAGGGCTGAGTGAGATGTGATGGTGGGGTGATGGGAGTGAGGGTGAGAGTATGTGATGGCATGCAGATAGAAGGGCTGATAGTAATAGAAAGTTGATTTACCAGAGTCCAGTCCTCCTGCTACTCCTGCCAGGCCCTCAGGATGCATGATTGCCAAGACTTGCTCCTCCCATTTTGTTAGTTGTGGGGGAGGAGGTGGAGGTCCACCGCCAGTCCTCTGTACAGCGAGTTGGTGACTTGCTGCAATGGAACGTACCTTCCACGGTAGGTCGTTCCATCTCTTCCTGATATCATCCCTTGTTTTGGGGTGCTGTCTGACGACATTGACCCTGTCCACGATCCTTCACCATAGCTCCATCTTCCTAACAATAGATATCTGCTGCACCTGAGCTCCCAATAGCTGTGGCTCTACCCTGATGATTTCCTCCACCATGACCCTCAGCTCCTCCTCTGAGAGTCTGCGGTGTCTCTGTGGTGCCATGGGTGTTGTGTGAGTAGTGTGGGTGAGGGTGTGTTGGGTGATGTGTTGGGGTGTGTGATATAAGGTGCATGGGTGGTGTATAGTTGATCGTGGTGTGTGGCTCTGGTCTTGTCTGTGGTCGAGGTGTCTGTCTCGTGCCAATTGTTTGGAATGGTAAAGGGTTGTGGATGTATGTTTTATAGTGGAGTGGGTGTGGTGTGTGTATGTGTGTCAGATGTGTGTAGTTTGAATTGTCCAATGTGGCACCGTTTTGTTTGAGTGTGTGTATTGTGAGCGCGGCGGTATGTACTGTGAATGGTTTACCGCGGTTGAATGTCCGCCGTAGTGATTCGTGGGTCATAATGTGGTGGGCATAGTTCTGTTGCCGTAACGGTGTGGGTTTTGATACCGCCAGTTTATCACTGACCTTTGGTGTGGCAGAATTATGTATGTGGCTGAATAGTGACGGATTGGTGTATTGCGTCATAATATGGTGAACGGATATCCGCCGCAGCGGTGGTATGTTAGCGGCAGTCAGCATGGAGGTAAGTGGGATTGACCACTGAACTCAAAATGAGGTCCTAAGTGTGTTAGCTGACCAACGTCTGGGTTAACCACCAGAATTTGAGGATGAACTCTACTTTCCGGACTGAGTATGCCAGTGCCACCACAGAACTTTGTAATTATTTCTTGTTGAACTTCTTTTTGTCTTTCTTTGCAAAAAATAAAATATAAAAGTGGAACATTGTGTTTGTGTCTGATTTATGCTTCCTCACCATTTAAAAGTCACATATTAGAAGCCAGGATTGGAACTGGACACTTGTGCAGTGAAGAAGCCCCCACATACCCTTCAGGACATTGGAGGGGGTGTCCCTGGGGGCAGGGAAGGGCACCTGTGGACTGCTTCCATGGTCAGAGACCATGGAAATGAGCCCACAGGTCCCTTAACACCTGTCCTCACCCAGACGTTAAAAAACGGCGCAAAGCAGGCTGTGCAGGAGAATAAATAAGGCACACATGACTTAGTCATTTTTTGGACGGGAACGCCTACCTTGCATGTCATTGATGCAAGGTGGTTTCCTGCATCCAGAAAATGACGCACACTGCTGAATTTTGACGTTCGCGGGTCGGGCGTCAAAGTATAAATATGGTGTTAGGTTTGCGCTGATTTTGCGTCAAAAATTTTGAAGCAAATTCAGCGTAAACAGAGTATAAATATGCCCCTTAGTTGCCATCAAAGTGGAAATATTTTGTTCAACCACCGTGCTTGGATTGGAAAAGGTAACTACTACCAGTATTAAAGTAACTCTTTTTGTGGCAATGAGGGGTGATATATTGAGTGTTTGTGAATTTGTGAGTGATGACTGATGTATGTGGTGACATTGAGAGTGGGAGTTCAAAAAATGTGTAAACTTCTTTCCGAGGATGTGCAATGGTTGGGGGCTGATAGGTGATAATTTTTTCCTGAAAGTGATTGGCCTTTCAAACTTAATGAAGTTTACCTGCAGGGTCCATCCCTTAGTTTTTATCTGGTTCCTCAGAACAGACCAGCAACTTTAGTTACCAAACACAAATCTACACAAAATACCCCAGTTCTATTTCTCTATTTGTTCTAATCTTGATTTTAATTGCAGTGCACTTCACAGGTTTGCCTTGCTTGGTTTGGAACTGGGACGGAGTTGCTCAGGATTTGGAGGAGAACGATGAAAGGACTGACAGCTAGAAGGAGAAAGTTATCAACTTCAAAGAGAAATCATGATAATGGTGAAAGGTCTGAGGCCTAGTACTCACTCACTCAGCTCTATGAACTGGAGAGAGGTGCGTTGATTTGGAAATGCTGCTGAGTATGTGTTTGCTGATTTGCTCACTCAAACTTGAAACTCCTTATGTTTTTGCTATGACTCTGAGTCTTCTTGGTCTACTCTATAATACAGCTACTGTTTTTGCTGAATACACAGGCCTTCTCCTAGTCCTCTCCTGCATGAACAAAACTTAGGGAGAGCTCAAGACTCCAGCTTACCTATCAGACACGTTCAGACTTCAGACAGGCACCCAGGAGAGACGAACATTCCAAGAAGAATGGAGAGATGAATCACCTAATTGGGCAATACAGTATCATTTCCCTTTCAACAATCAAACTTTTTAGAACTTTTGAAAAATAGAAAATATATCATTTAGTATATATTATCTGGGGCCTCTCTGGGGCAGAAGGGCAGTCTGTTGCATGCATTTAAATGAACGGTGTCATACTTATCCCTTTGTTTCCACTTTCCTTCCACAACAGATTGATGATGGTGGTCTGCTCAGTGCAGCAATGAATATTGCTGCAGTTTCTTTTGTGTAGCGTTTGTCTTTGTCACACCTTTCCCCAAATCCCCCTTTCCCATCCATTCATTGAGCCCCTAACCCACTTCCCCCAGTCTGTGCGATTTATTGAGGTGTGACTTAATTTTACACCATAAATGAAGCAGACACTTGCTGGGGCGGTTGTGGTGAAAGCGACTCCAACTCATTGTTTGACCTTCTGCCTTCTTCTACCTGCGCAATATTCCACACCGGCCCAATCAAATCATCATCATTCATGCCTTGTGTGTGTGTTCCGTAAATGCTTAACCTGGTCCAATCACTTGAGTCTGAGCTCACTTCTCCTGACTCCATGATTTAGTTTCCAAACGTTTAGTTTTTATAGGTCCTCATTATTGCTCAGAAGAAATTGATATTGCTAGATTTTATAATCATATCAGGTCTGCCTCTTCTTTGCTGTGATTGGGGTAGTCTGGTCATTGGAATTTGATGTGGCTGATTATTTACAATGAGTTACAAGGCCATTTCCTACCCACACATGCCTTACTGTAGTTGAGTTGATGTCCAAATGTCAAAAGGGTAAAATTTGAACTGGCATGTATCCATTATGGAAGCCAGGACATATTAACTTATTCATAAATGTGGCTCATGCCAAAAGGGATTTCAAAATTCTTTTGGGTGGCCTCAGACAGAACTTTGGAAAAAAATAAAGGACTGAAGTACTAGGAGGTGACACAGTGGGCACTGGGGTGGAAGGGAAACACCTTTTTGAGTTTGATTAAAACACCTGCCAACCTTTTCTACAGGAACTTCCTCCTCATTTTTTTCTTATTTGATTGTGTCTCTTCAAAATTCACACCTTCCCAACACCTAAAACTCGTGACCCCACCATGCACAGTCTTCAGAGCAATAATTTAATTGTAAATGTTGCAATGATATTAACAATGATGTCATAGAATATTCAATTACTGATGTAATATGTTGGGTAATTAGCAGGTCATGGTGTGGGCGTGAGTTCTAGATAGCTTAGGGCATGAACTATAATTAATTCATTTTTTTAAATCTATAACATTCCCTGTAACCTTTGTGTTTTTTCAGTGAAATTCAATTTTTTTTTTACACTGCAGGAAATGGCCGCAGGGCCTGGCCTGTGACCCAGCCCTTCAACCAGCCCTGCATGTGCATTCAGAACCCACCTCACATGACCTTTGGCCTTGTGTCAGGGGTGGTTGGCTGCTGGGCCTGGCCTGTGACCAGGCACTGCGACCAACCCACCGTGTGCATCCAACCCCACACCACAAGGGAAAAGAAAAAGAAGGCACTCAAAAATCATGGGTAAAATCACAGAGAAAGAAGTGAAACTAGGGAAATACAAGGAGAATGCACACAAAAAAACAAGGGGAAAGGCCAGGAGAAACTAGTCAAAATGAGGGAAAAGCAGGGGAAAGGCACACAAAAAACAGGGGAAAAAGCAAGGAGAAAGCAGTGACAATTAGGGAATAGCAAGGAAAAGGCACACAAAATGGGGGAAAAGCAAGGAGAAAGCATTGAGAATGGGGGAAAAGCAAGGATAAGGCACACAAAAAACTGGTGAAGAAGCCAGGTGAAAGCAGTGAGAACAAGCAAAAAGCAAGAAGAAGGCCCTCAAAAACCAAGGGGAAAAGTAAGGAGAAGACAGGAGCTAGAGCAATGCAGCAGCACAGGGAGAGCTGGGCCTTTTTTGTATCCACTGATTTGTGGATTCACTGTAATTTAGCAGCAAAAATGAAAACAACATTTTTGGGCCCCAGGTGAGATCCCTGTGGGATCCAGCCATCAGGCTTAGGGTGTCAGGGTATTGCTATCCTGCGCCTTTCTTTTTTAATTTTTTTCACTCTTTTTTTGGGACTCAGCTGAGCCTGAGTCCCAAGATGGGTGCCAACAATTACTGGTTGAAGTGCTGGCAGACAATCAGATCTCAGCATGAGAACTGTTAGATCCTCGGAGGATAGGTGTCCCTAGATATACAAATGTATTTTTACCTTAACAGCTCCAAAGCTACTAAATGGATTTACACCAAATTACAAAAAGGGCTCTTTCTGGACCAAGTGCTAGTTTTCTACCAAATTTGGTGTAATTTCATCCAGCAGTTCAGGTTGTAGTTGTGTCTAAAATCCCTAGGAGAAACTGCATGGGGAAATGCATTTTGGGACCCCCCTTTTTCTCATCAGACAGCAGCTGAAGTGAATGGTAGCCTTAAGTCCTATAGGTAGCTATAGCTTGCTCCCCCCCATGCACAGTTTTCTGATCAATTAATTCACTGCATATGTTACAGTGATATTATCAATGATGTTATCAAAGATGGCATTAGTACTGTAATTTGTGCGGTAATTAGCAGTGCATGGCGGGCGTGAGTCATAGTTCCTTAGGGCACAAGGTTTAGTTACTTGAGATAACTCCAACTATAACTGGTGGATTTCTATGCTTTGATATGTTTAAAATTTGAGCCTAACTATAAACTCCCTGTAACCTTTGTTTTTAAGTGAATTTCTATGTTTTTTATAATACTATTTCCTTACTATAATATCCCTGTAACCTTGTTTTCTCAGTGAACTTCAATGTTTTTGTAACATAAAGTAATTTTCATTACTATGGCCCTCATTACAACACTGGCTGTCGGTGATAAAGCGGCGGTAATACTGCCAACAGGCCCACAGTAAAAAGAATGGAATTTTGACCACAGTGGAAACCGCTAACATAGACAGCCACTTTAATACACCGACCGCCACGGCGGTAGCAACAAGCACACGGCGGTAGCCGCCAACAGCCAGGCAGAAGACAATGTATCGCCCACCCTATTATGAGAGGCCAATCCACCAGCTGTACCAACGCCATCAAAAGCACAGCAGAAACAGCACACAGAAGGGAAACAACTCACCTCTTGACAATCACGGAACAACCATAACGCCATGGAGCCCGAACAGCAGATCTTCCCCATGCTGGTATACCTCCTCCTACACCAGGAACACGAACGGCGGCTGTTAGAAATGGGGTCTTTGTTTGACAGTCAGGTTACCCCCTGTTCAAGTAGGGACCCTCACTCTATTCAAGATAAAAGAGAATCACCCTCAACTAACCCCTGCTTACCCCCTTGGTAGCTTGGCAGAGCAGTGGGCTTATCTTCAGAGTGCTAGGTGTAAAGTATTTGTACCAACACACACAGTAACTTAATGAAAACACTACAAAATGACACAACACCAGTTCAGAAAATTAGGAAATATTTCTCTAAACAAAACAAGACCAAATCGACAAAAATCCGACATACACAAGTCAAGTTATGAATTTTTAAAGATTAAACTCAAAAATAGCGTTTAGAAACACAAAATGCTTCGATGAGGTGTTAACACAGCGTCGTGATGGAGTCGTTCCCAAAAAGCCGACACCAGCGGCGCCGGACACGGAGTCGCGTGGACCCCCAAGTACAGTAGCTTTGGTGAAGAGTGAAAACAAGTCGATGCGTGAAGTCGAGGATCGCAGCGTCTGTGCGAAATGTTGAATCCACGCACTTCTAGCGGTGCCGGTCATGACGTGGTGCAGCGACTTCCACGGAGTCACAGACTTCAGCGGGGCTGCAGCTGCATCGGGCCTGCGAAGGTCGTCACGTTCCAGCGAAGATCACCGAGTCGGTTGCAGGCGCCGTCACCGGATTCAGCAGCGGTGTCGGTCCGAATTCGTCCGAATGGTCGATTTCCTTGGATTTCCACCAGCTTTCCTTTCAAGGGCCCAGGGACTGGATAGGGCACCACTTGTCAGAGCAGGAGTCTCTCCAGAGACTCCAGGTGCTGGCAGAGAGAAGTCTTTGTTGTTCCTGAGACTTCAAACAACAGGAGGCAAGCTCTAAATCAAGCCCTTAGAGATTTCTTCACAAGATGGAAGGCACACAAAGTCCAGTCTTTGCCCTCTTACTCTGGCAGAAGCAGCAACTGCAGGATAGCTCAACAAAGCACAGTCACAGGCAGGGCAGCTCTTCTTCCTCAGCTCTTCAGCTATTCTCCAGGCAGAGGTCCTCTTGTTTCAAGAAGTGTTCTAAAGTCTGTGGTTTTGGGTGCCCTTCTTATACCCAATTTCTCCTTTGAAGTAGGCCTACAAAGTAAAGTCTCTTTTGAATGTGAAATCCTGCCTTGCCCAAGCCAGGCCCCAGACACTCACCAGGGGGTCGGAGACTGCATTCTGTGAGGACAGGCACAGCCCTTTCAGGTGTAAATGACCACTCCTCCCCTCCCTCTTAGCACAGATGGCTCATCAGGAAATGCAGACTGCACCCCAGCACTCTTTGTGTCACTGTCTAGTGTGAGGTGCAACCAGCCCAACTGTCAAACTGAGCCAGTCAGGGAATCCACAAACAGGCAGAGTCACAGAAATGGTATAAGTAAGAAAATACTCACTTTCTAAAAGTGGCATTTTCAAACACACAATCTTAAAATTAACTTTACTAAAAGATGTATTTTTAAATTGTGAGCTCAGAGACCCCAAACTCCACATCTCCATCCGCTCCCAAAGGGAATCTACACTATAATCAGATTTAAAGGTAGCCCCCATGTTAACCTTTGAGAGGGACAGGCCTTGCAATAGTGAAAAACGAATTTAGCAATAGTTGACTGTCAGGACATATAAAACACATTACTGTGGGGGTCATTACAACATTGGCGGTAAAAGCTGCTTACCGCCGTGCAGAAGATGGCCAACACACTGCCGCGGCTGCGGAATTCCGCCACGGTCATTATGACCCACAGCACGGAATCCGCCAAAATTTAGACACCCACACAAGTCCCCCACACCAAAGGTCAGTGATAAACTGGTGAACATAAAACCTCCACCATCGCGCCAACAGGAATACGCCCACACTATCACGACCCATGAATCCACATGGCTGTCTTTCAACTGCGGTATTCCATTGGCGATACACACCGCTGCGCTCAAAATTCACACACATTTAGAAAACACTACCACATTGGACAATTCGAAATACACACACCTGATACACATACACACACCACTCCCACACACCCAATACAATATAAAACACACATCCACATCACCCACAAACCCCTACTACCAAAAATTCAGAAAGAAGGCCAGAGAGAGACACCACAATCTACAAACAAGCATCCATAGGCACTCAACACCATCACCCACATAACATTCACGCACCTCACACAACACACCACTAAATATCGCCCCACACATCACAACACACACCAACCCACACATCACCCACACCACCCCATGGCACGGCAAAGACACCCCAGGTTTTCTGAGGAGGAGCTCAGGGTCATGGTGGAGGAAATCATCCGGGTAGAGCCACAGCTATTCGGAGCACAGGTGCAGCACACCTCCATAGCTAGGAAGATGGAGCTATGGCTAAGAATAGTGGGCAGGGTCAACCCAGTGGGACAGAACCCAAGAATAGGGATGACATCAGGAAGAGGTGGAACGACCTACGGGGGAAGACACCACATTGTGGTTCAGAGGACTGGCGGCAGACCCCCACCTCCTCCCCCACAACTAACAGCATGGGAGGAGCAAGTCTTGGCTATTCTGCATCCTGAGGGCCTCGCAGGAGTAGCTGGAGGAATGGACTCTGGTAAGTCAAATCTTTAATTCTACATCCCCACCCTACCTGCATGCCATCACATACCCCCACCCTCGCCCTCACCCCCATCACTCCAACTCCTCACAAATGTCCCAATATCACAAACCACCCATCCCAACAACAAGCCCTGCATGCAACAACAAAGCATGGACACCCATCACCAAAGCATGGCCACTGCACATACCCATACACCCCCCTAAACCATCATCACACAAGGTCCCACACAGGAATGCAAGCACCGGGGTACACGGTCACCCACCCATTGCACACCATGGCACATACAGATGCAATAATCATGCTTTTACACCCCTGCAGGACCCCTACCCAACGTCACCGGACAGGAGGGTCCAGACATGTCCACACCACCAACAGAAGAGGCCCACAGTGATGACAGCAGCTCTGTCCAAATGGATCTAGATGACCAGCCCAGCCCATCTGGGACCTCGGGACAGTCGGTTTCCCTGACACAGTCGCAGGCCACCACAGAGCTTCCCCCCTCTGGAAACACGAGCACAGCACCCACCCAGCGGGCCCATACCTCTGTCCCCAGGACACGTCAAGCAGCAGAGTGTCCACCACTACAGGGAACTCAGGCTCACCCACCACCCCAACAACATCAGGGACCTGGGGCCAGTGTCAGTGGGCACACGGTTCAGGGGACAGGGGACAGAGGCCATGGGAAACAGGGGAACTGGGAGGGCTGCTGTGCGACAGGGGGAGGACAGGACCAGGGAACCCACTCTCCACGAGGCCCTCTCCAACATCATGGGAGCCTACCATCATTCCCAGGAGACGATGGCAATGGTACTGGCCAACTTTCAGGAGACCCAGCGGCTGCAGGAGGAACAGTATTTGGGCTTCAGGGAGGAACTCAAATTCATCAATTTCACCCTGGGCACCATCGTAGGGGTGCTGAACGAAGTCCTCAACACCAGGAGGGACCCAGTGGCACAACAAGAGGCCCCTGACTCTAGCCTGGACAATGAACTGCCCACCACCTCCGCCGGCGCTAGTGGACAGGAGGCAGCGCCACAGGACCACCACACCAGCACCCCACCACCTGCAGATGGAGAACCACCCCGCAAACGGTCCCTGAGATCCAGGACAAAGACAGAGAACGATGCCAAGACCCCCGCCAAGAAATGAGACCACCCTGATTGCCATCCTTTTGTCCCACCTTGTCACCCTGTTCATCTTCAAACTGCCCCAGCTCCACTTCCTATGCCCCTTTGGACAATGCACCTATGAGACTAATAGCTTGGACTCTGCCATGTACATTCCTCCACCATCACCCCTCACCATTTTACAACCCCTCCAATATTGAGCACTTAAATAAACACCCTTAAAGCACAAAACAATCTGGAGTCTGTCTGTAATTTCGAATTAGTGTATTAGCAATTACAGTGACAAAATGCTCTTTCAAATGTAATGTCAACATACCTGTGTCACACAGCTCTAGTCCATGAGGAAACAAAGTAGATGTCACACAGTGGTACCCACATCTGTGAAATCGTAAGGGAAAGTGAAAACTCAGTGGCCGTACACTGGGTGAAAAGGACAGACAGTAGAGAGGTAGTAGTGTTAAAGTACATGTAGCAGGCAGGTTTGTCTTCTTGCCTGTGTCTCACTGGAAGTATTGCAGGATCAATGAGTTCCTGTTGTCGATGTTCTCTTCTTCTGCTTCCTCGTCTTCACTGTCCACAGGCTCCACAGCTGCCACAACACCTCCATCTGGACCATCCTCCTGCAGAAAAGGCACCTGTTGTCGCAAAGCCAAGTTGTGAAGCATACAGCAGGCCACAATGTTCTGGCACACCTTCTTTGGTGAGTAGAATAGGGAACCACCTGTCATATGTAGGCACCGGAACCTGGCCTTCAGGAGGCCGAAGGTCCGCTCTATAATCCTCCTAGTTCGCCCATGGGCCTCATTGTAGTGTTCCTTAGCCCTTGTCCTGGGATTCCTCACTGGGGTCAGTAGCCATGACAGTTTGGGGTAACCAGAGGCACCTGCAAATGGCGAGGGACAACTGTTAGACACAAACTAACTCTTAGGGATATCCCCAGACCCAGACAACTATTCCCACTGATTTGGTTCCAGGTACTCACCTAATAGCCACACACAGTGCCTCTGGAGTTGCCCCATCACATAGGGGATGCTGCTATTCCGCAGGATGTAAGCGTCATGCACTGAGCCAGGGAATTTGGCATTAACATGGGAGATGTACTGGTCTGCCAAACACACCATCTGCACATTCATCGAATGGTAACTCTTCCGGTTTCTGTACACCTGTTCACTCCTGCGGGGGGACCAAGGCCACATGTGTCCCATCCATGGCACCTATGATGTTGGGGATATGTTCCAGGGCATAGACGTCTCCTTTCACTGTAGGCAAATCCTCCACCTGAGGGAAAAACGATTTAGCTCCGAATGTGTTTCAGCAGGGCAGACAACACTCTGGACAACACGTTGGAAAACATAGGCTGGGACATCCCTGATGCTATGGCCACTGTTGTTTGAAATGACCCACTTGCAAGGAAATGGAGTACTGACAGCACAGGGGGGATTCCTGTGGGATGGAGGATAGCTGACATAAGGTCTGGCTCCAACTGGGCACACAGTTCCAGGATTGTGGCACGATCAAGCCTGTAGGTGATGATCACATGTCTTTGCTCCATTGTCGACAGGTCCACCAGCGGTCTGTACACCGGAGGATGCCCCAATCTCCTCACATGCCCCAGCGGACAGTGCCTATGGAGGAGAACAGCGAGCAGAGAGTCAACCAACTCTGAGATACGTAAACACAGCTTACTCAGAAAACTATTCATAAACCGACATTTGCCAGTATGAGTGTTGAGCCAAGGCCTAGGTATGTGTGACGCAGTTAAAAATAAAGCCATGTGGGCCCCTGAAATGGCGGATGCTTGACCTGTAAAGTGGGACAATGGGATATGAGGTAACTGCGCTGGCGTACACCGTCACGGTAGGCGGTCAAACACAGCAGCGCAATTCTGCAATGGTTAACATTGGACCCTATGGGTCCCAGGAGCCAATGACGATGTACGCCCGCAGTGACGGTACGCACCGCCGCGGACGTGACTGCCATTTTCTATCTGTTCAATCACTCGATACCTGATTTTCGACAGGAGAGGACCTACACTGGAAGTGCTGCTGTGACCTGAGTCTGGAAGAGACAATGGCTCGTGCGTCTGGGTAAAGGGCCGCTGCCTTCAGCACGGAGGAGTTGGAGAAACTCATGGATGGGGTCCTCCCCCAGTACAGGCTACTCTATGGTCCTCCAGACAAACAGGTAAGAACACTGGGAGCAAGCTGTATGGGCAATGCCTGTGTGGAGTGGTGTGGATGAAAGATAGGGGGGGAGAATGAGGCGTGCATGAAACGACGGTGAGTGCATGTGCCACATGGCAAGGGTAGGGATGCAGGCCAATGACTGTGATGGTGCAGTTGGTAATAACTTCTCTGTAGGTCAGCGCCCACCAGAAGAAGGATATTTGGCGTGCCATCGCCAAGGACGACCGGACCCTGGGGGTCTACCACAGACGGAGCACCCACTGCTGGAAAAGATGGGAGGACATTCGCCGCTGGAGCAAGAAGACGGCGGAGGCCCACCTGGGGATGGCCTCCCAACATGGGAGGGGTGCCCGTAGCACCATGACCCCCTTGATGTTCAGGATCCTGGTGTTGGCGTACCCGGAGTTGGATGGGCGCTTGAGGGCATCACAGCAGCAACAAGGGGGTGAGAACACTCTCATTCTGCTGATTCAGCGCGCATTGTAAGTGTCTGGGTGGGGGAGGTGGGCTGTGGGTTCCCCTAGGCCATGGTGAGTTTGCTAGTTAAGTCCCCTTTTTCAGGCAGACCCTTTGGCACCCCACCCCACCTGGGTACAGTGCCAACTACACCTAGTCAGGCTCATGTGACATCCATGTGTGCTGAAATCAGCCAAAGCCTTGTAAGCCATGTCCCAGGGCTTGAATAGTGGACCCCAAGTGCACGGCGTAGTGCAGGGGGCGTCTGTGTCTTTCGTGTCCGCCAACTGTAGCGGTATTGCATGCACTCAACATGTCTTTCTTCTGTCTCCCCCCCCTTTTTGTGGTCTACTTGTGTGCATTAGCATCATCAGGTGGAGGAGCAGTGGCACAGGAGCAGCAGGGAGCTGCATCCCACATGGCCTTCGAGGGCGAGACTATGGACTCCGAATTCACCAGTGGGACGGAGGGCGAGGGGAGCTCCACGGCGGGGACAGGACCTGACACCAGCGATACGGACTCCTCCTCTGATAGTAGCTCCCTTGCGGTGGCGGGCCCATCTGTGCCCCCGCATCTACAGGTACAGCCGCCACTCCCCCCTCCAGCACCGCCCTCCCAGCAGCCCCTCAGCCTTTGCCCCGTGCCCGCTCACCCAGGAGGGTGGGCATCACCTTCGCCCCAGGCACCTCTGCCCCTGCCCCTGTCACCCCTGCTGCCTCAGTGAGGAGGCCATTGACCTCCTCAGGTCCCTCACTGTTGGGCAGTCTACCATTTTGAATGCCATCCAGGGTGTAGAGAGGCAGTTGCAACAAACCAATGCATTCCTGAAGGGCATTAATTCTGGTCAGGCAGCCCTTCAGCGAGGTTTTCAGACTCTGGCCTCATTACTGATGGCAGCCATTGTCCCTGTGTCTAGCCTCCCCCCTCCAACTTCCTCCACCCAGACCCACACCCCTGTACCTCAGCCTATCCCAAGCTCACCATCAGACCAGCATGTGCACACCTCAACACACAAAGGAAGCTCAGGCAAACATAAGCACCACACATCCGACAGGCACTCACGCAAGCATCAGACACATGCAGACATACCAACATCCACTGCCTCCACTGTGTCCCCCTCCTCCTCATCTCCCTCATCCCTCCCTGTCTCGTCTCCACTCACACCTGCATGCACTACATCTTCAGCCACTACTTCCATCACCAGCACACCTACCACCACACCCCGCTCACGTGCAGCCACCACCCCCACTATCATTCACACATCCCCTGTATCCTCTCCCAGTGTGTCTGTGAGGCCACCTCCCAAGGTACACAAACGCAGCCAAACACCGACCCAACAGCCATCCACCTCACGACAGCCTCCAGCCTATGCACCTTCACCCAAAGTCAGCAAACGTACACCTCCTACGACCACTACCTCTTCCTCCACTCCCAAACCCCCTCAATCTACCCGTCCCAGTGTTCCTAAGAAACTTTTCCTGGCCACCCTTGACCTCTTTCCCTCATCTCCCCCACCACGGCAGTCTCCTAGGGCCCGACACTCCAGGTCCCAACCTAGCACCTCAGCCACAACATCGGCAGGACCAGTGGTGCCAGTAGTCACCGGATTATGGAGTGCACCAGGCAGCAGGGCAGGCAGTGTGGCAAGGAGCCACAGCACAGACAGTCCCCCACCTGTCAAGCATCAAAAGTTGGCCAGTGCCCGGCGGGAGAGGGGGAAGATACCAGCCACCAAAGCCGCTCCCAGGGGTACAGTTGGGATTGTGGAGTCAGCTGCAACACCTTCCAAGGTGGGGAAGGGGCAGAAGAAAACCGGCAAGTCTGGGAAGATCAGCACGGCGGAGAAGACCACCATCAGCCCCGCTGCCCAGGAGGCGACCGCCAGCAGCCACACTGCCCCAGACAGGACCGCCAGCAGGCACACTGCCCCAGACAGGACCACCAGCAGCAGCCCCGCTGCCCAGGAGGCGACCGCCAGCAGCCCCACTTCCCCAGACAGGACCGCCAGCAGCAGCCCCGCTGCCCAGGAGATGACCACCACCAGCCACACTGCCCCAGACAGGATCACCCGCAGCAGCCCCGTTGCCCAGGAGGCGACCACCTGCAGCCCCACTGCCACAGACAGGACCACCAGCAGCTAAACCGCTGCTAAGGACACCGCCGCCACAAGCACCGCTGGCAAGGACACCGCCGCCACAAGCACCGCTGGCAAAGACACTGCCGCCACAAGCATCGCTGGCAAGGACACCACCGCCACAAGCACCGCTGCCAAGGACACCGCCGCCACAAGCACCGCTGGCCCATGAGCGCCAAAAGCTCTGACGCTACTGAGGCCGCCACGATCAGGATGAAGCACTCTGGGCACAAAGCCCCCTCCAGAACCAGTGGAGACTGTTATCCACTACCTCTGTCCTTAGCAGGGTGAAGCACTCTGGGCACAAAGCCCCCTCCAGAACCAGTGGAGATTGACATCCACTACCTCAGTCCTTGGCAGGAAGAAGCACTCTGGGCACAAAGCCCCCTCCAGAACCAGTGGAGACTGTTATCCACTACCTCAGTCCTTGGCAGGATGAAGCACTCTGGGCACAAGGCCCCCTCCAGAACCAGTGGAGATTGACATTCCCTACCTCAGTTCTTGGCAGGATGAAGCACTCTGGCCACAAAGACCCCTCCAGAACCAGTGGAGACTGTTATCCACTACCTCAGTCCTTGGCAGGATGAAGCACTCTGGGCACAAGGCCCCCTCCAGACCCAGTGGAGATTGACATCCATTTAGAGACTGTGGCTTTGCACTCCCCAGAATATGGCAGCGGGCAAACCACCCACTGTAGAGACTTGAGAGACTGTGGCTTTGCACTCCCCAGGATTGAACAGTGGGCATGGGACCCCCTCGTGGATTTGGCATTGTGCACTCAACCGGCTGAGGTGCCCACCCTTTCCCTTCCCCCTGATGTGCCTGTTTTATTTCTATCTGATGCCCCTGCAGTGTTCTATACGTCTTGTTCGGTTAGCTGGTGTGGGCCTCACCCATACCTTTTGGGCCCAGTGATCCACGGACTATGGTGGTGGAATCCCTTGGGCTTGTGTTCTTGGTGTATTTAATTGTATATAGTATAAATGTATATATTTGTAAATATTTTGGATGTATGTAATTGAATATATCACCATTTTTTGACTCATTTCTTTTTGTCCTTGCATTCTTCCGGGGGGGGTGGTTGGGGAGTGTAACTGTGATGTATCATGATGTATTAGCGTGTGTGTTGTAGTGGGTGAGGGTGGGGGTGTTGCATGTGTGTGTCACTGTTTTTTCCCTCCCCCCTCCCCTGTGTCGTAGGTGCAGTACTCACCGTGGTTTTCTCCGCCGGCTTTCGTGCTCCTGGTAGAGGAGCGGGAAGATAAAGGCTGGAAAAATCTGGAGCTCTGGTTCCATGGCTTCCTGGTTCCTCGTGGGGTGTGCAGAGGTGAGCGTTTTCCCTTCGAAGTCCTGTTTCCGCCGTGTTTTTGTTTGCAGTGAATCCACGCCGGAAAGGTGGCGGATTGGTGGGTTGTAATTCTGGGGGCAGTACATTGTCCTCCGCCTGTTTGTTGGCGGTGACCGCCTCTGTGTTTGTTTGTACTGCCGTGGCGGTCGGAGTGTTAAAGTGGCTGTCTATGTTGGTGGTTTCCGCCACAGTCGGAATTCCATTTTTTTTACCGCCGGCCTGTTGGCAGTCTTACTGCCGCTTTAACACCGACCGCTAGGGTTGTAATGACCACCTATATGTCCCACCTTAACTATACACTGCACCCTGCCCTTGGGGCTACCTAGGGCCTACCTTAGGGGTGCCTTACATGTAAGAAAAGGGAAGGTTTAGGCCTGGCAAGTGGGTACACTTGCCAAGTCGAATTTTCAGTTAAAACTGCACACACAGATCATGCAATGGCAGGTCGGAGACATGATTACAGAGCTACTTAGGTGGATGGCACAGCCAGTGCTTCCGGCCCACTAGTAGCATTTGAGTTACAGAGCCTGGCACCTCTAGTGCACTTTACTAGGGACTTACTAGTAAATCAAATATGCCAATCATGGATAAACCAATCAAGTACAATTTACACAGAGAGCATTTGCACTTTAGCACTGGTTAGCAGTGGTAAAGTGCTCAGAGTTCAAAAGCCAACAGCAACAGGTCAGAAAAAATTAGGAGGCAAAAAGATTGGAGATGGCCCTGCATAAACAAAAAAGTCCAACACAACCCCTACCAGCCTAAAGCCAGGGGAGAACAATCAATACCTTGATGTACTTCCCTGATTGGGGCGATAGAACAAGGACCCAGGCCCACAACAGCAGGGGCATGTTCCAGTTCTACGCCCTCCTGACTCCAGTTGGATCCCTCTGTCCATACTCTCAGGGCCCACTAAGCTAACCCTTCTCCACATCTGCAGATACCATCCGTGCAGCACCTAATTTTACTTTGCTCACAGATGTATCCCAATGGGCAGATAGCACCACCAGGGCCAACACAGTGGTGTTGCCCACTCCACCCCCGGAGTGTGACTGTCGTCCCCACCCCAGGGGCAACTCTGTCCACCAGGACAGCAAGCCACAGTGACCTCAGGCCTCTCCAACCACTATGACTGTGGAGAGTGGGGGGTGGTAGCCCCAGGTGCCTGACACCCTTTGACCACTCTCCCTTCCACCAGGTCAGGGATGACAACCTGACCCTGGTCCTCCCCTCTGGGGCTCTGTACCCTCCCTGCAGGAGCGGCCCCCACAGAGTCCAAAGTAGAAGCAGTCCTGCACAATTCTCCCACCAGGACAGGAATGTAAACCTGCAACTGGTCCTCCAACCTGGGGTCTGTACCTTCAGGTTGGACCAGGGCCAGGGGTGAGGCTTCCCTTCCCACACCCTCCCTTCTGGGGTCCTGCACCCCCCAACAAGGAGTGCCCCCCCAGAAGACAACATGGTAGGGGCACTGTTAGCAGTAGCCCCTTCCTCCAGGTCAGGGGGGACACCCTGAACCTGGCCTTCCAATCCAGGGTCTGTACCCTTAGATTGGACTGGGGCCAGGGGTGAGGCTCTCTCTCCCCTGCCCCTACTCTCAAGGTTCTGCACTCCCCCTCAGGGAGAGTACCCCTTGAAATCACACCAGGGGGGTCATTGGGCAAACCGCCCACCCCTTCAGGTCAGGGTTTACCACCTGCACCTGATCCTCCAGTCCAGGGTCTGTACCCACAGACTGAACCACTGCCTGGCAACCCAGGACTTCCTGGGGGGTATACCTACCCCCACCAGGTCAGAGTTTACCCTCTGAACCTTGTCATCCAACCCAGAGTCACCACCCTGCGGTTGAACCACTGCCTGGCGCACCAGGACTTCCTTGGGAGCACACTTACCCCCCATCAGGTCAGAGTTTACCCCCTGAACCTGATCATTCAACCCAGAGTCACCACCCTGCGGTTGAACCATTGCCTGGCCTGGCCAGGACTTCTAGGGGGGCACACTTACCACCCTCAAGGGACACACAGTCCCCAAGGGCCACACAAGAGTCTGGCTGGTACAGGTCTCCTGACCTCTGCCCATCTGACAGAGTCTGGATTTCTCCCAAGCCAGAAATGGTCTCACCAAGGTCATTCTGGGGGGCTCTGCTCTCAGAGCTGACCCCTGATCCTCCAGGTTCTCCACTGGGGTCTGCAACCGCCTCTCAACCCTCTGTCTGGGCTTCTGGACCCCCTCAATAGGAGTGGTACTGCCAGACACCAGAACTGGTGGGACGCTGGCTACAGCCGCCGCCCCAAGTTCTCCTGACACTGTGGGGTCTCCCTCAACAGATGGCCCTATGGTACAGGCTAGGCTCCCCTCCTGGTGTTCCCTCATGGAACCCTCCAGGACTAGGACCGGATCTCAGGTACCTTGGGCATCAACCCATCCCCATTCCCTCTCCTCTGAGACTGGACATGGGGTCCCTCACCCATCCCACTACTCTGGGACCTACTTGGGACACTACAATCCTTCCCTACCTCACCTGGTTGGGAACTACCTAAACCACTCCTCTCAGGAACACCCCCAAATGCCTCTTCAGACTCTCTGGTACTCACCCAAAGGTCTGCCTCCAGTGTAAGTTCCCTGGGTTCAGAGAACTCACACTCCATCAGGTGTTGGCGTAGCTCTAGAAAATAAGGACTAGACATATGCTCTCCAGCAATTACATCATTCAGCCCCTCACATGAATTAACCAAAGTACCCTTCACCCAACCATCCAGTGACTGTGCTTTGAAAAAGCATCCCACATCACCCTCCTGAGACTGGTGAGACAGTACCTGACTGTCCCTAACACTCAACCCACACTCTTCTGGGATGTCTTCACACTCCATAACCAGGACTTCTACCTGGGGGGAACCCCTCTCCTTGTCACTCTCACCTAGAGTCAGTAGAGTGTCCCTCCCACCAGTAGGAATATGACTCCCCATGCCAGTTTCCCAATCCACCTCATACCCCTGAGCCTCCTGGCGTGTGTTAACTTCCTCCTTCAAGTAGGGCACCACATTTCTGGGCATGTGCACTTCTTCAACAGCACTGGATATAAAATTGTTGCTGCCACCATTCCAGCTGGAATCAGCCCTCCTGACTTCCAGCTCTTTCACTTTTAGCTCATAAGCCAAAATCATAGTTTCTATCTCTAAGTCCCTTTTCCAATCGTCGAACTACCTTTGCATCATCAACTTTTCTGCCTCCAACCGGCAAGCCCTTTCTGCCTGTCTGTCCTGCACATCGTTAGGAGTCAGACCCTTAGAGGACCTACTGCTACTCTTCCTGGAGACCCTCCCCCCAGGGGTAACAGGTACCTCTACTACACCACGGTGTAGACTCTGCACTTTCCCATCCATATCTTCTGTGTGCCCCCCAGCTTCCTTGGCTGTCACCCAGGCCCTCAATGCCTCTTGCAGCTCCCCATTCCTGGCAGAGCTCTTAATGGGACAGGCAAGATCTTCAAAGAACTGTTTCAATTGAGCAACTGAGTACCTCTTCAGTTTCCCTAATTCAAACACAGCTCCAGCTGTTGCATCTCCACACTGAGATATGATGGCAACAAGTGCAAAGTTCCAACGGCAGAAAACAAGTTCCCAATGAAGTAAAAAGAATCAGTCAAGGGATCAGCAAAATCATGGAAGTAGAACAAAAAGGGGTCCAAAAGACAAAAAGCAAAATCACAAGACAAGTAGTATGTGGTCACGTAGTGGTCTGAGATCAAAACAGTAGTTTACACTTAATCACTGTATGTCAAGTACAAATGAAAGTCCAAATCCCAACCACTGATCACCAAGGTTAGAAATGGGGTCTTTGGTTGACAGTCAGGTTACCCCCTGTTCAAGCAAGGACCCTCACTCTAGTCAGGGTAAAAGAGAATCACCATCAGCTAACCCCTGCTTACCCCCTTGGTAGATTGGCAGAGCAGTGGGCTTAACTTCAGAGTGCTAGGTGTAAAGTATTTGTACCAACACACACAGTAACTTAATGAAAACACTACAAAATGACACAACCCAGGTTTCGAAAAATAGGAAATATTTATCTAAACAAAATAAGACCAAAACGACACAAATCTGACATACACAAGTCAAATTATAAATTTTTAAAGATTAAACTCAAAAATAGCGCTTAGAAACACAAAATGCTTCGATGAGTTGTTAACACAGCGTCGTGATGGAGTCATTCCCAAAAAGCCGACACCAGCAGCGTCGGACACGGAGTCGCGTAGACCCCCAAGTACAGTACCTTTAGTGAAGAGTGAAAACAAGTTGATGCGCGAAGTCGGGGATCGCGGCGTCTGTGCGAAACGCTCAATCCACTCACTTCGAGCGGCATCGGTCACAACGTGGTGCGGCGACTTCCACAGAGTCACGGACTTCAGCGGGGCTGCAGTGGCGTCGGGCCTGCGAAGGTCATCACGTTCCAGCGAAGATCACTGAGTCGGTTGCAGGCGGCGTCACCAGATTCAGCAGCGGCGTCGGTCCGAAGTCGTCCGAATGGTCGATTTCCTTGGATTTCCACCAGCTTTCCTTTCAAGGGCCCATGGGACTGGATAGGGCACCACTTGTCAGAGCAGGAGTCTCTCCAGAGACTCCAGGTGCTGGCAGAGAGAAGTTCTTGCTGTCCCTGAGACTTCAAACAACAGGAGGCAAGCTCTAAATCAAGCCCTTGGAGATTTCTTCACAAGATGGAAAGCACACAAAGTCCAGTCTTTGCCCTCTTCCTCTGGCAGAAGCAGCAACTGCAGGATAGCTCAACAAAGCAAAGTCACAGGCAGGGCAGCTCTTCTTCCTCAGCTCTTCAGTTCTAAAGTCTGTGGTTTTTGGGTGCCCTTCTTATACCCAAATTCTCCTTTGAAGTAGGCCTACTTCAAAGTAAAGTCTCTTTTGAATGTGAAATCCTGCCTTGACCAGGCCAGGCCGCAGACACTCACCAGGGGGTCGGAGACTGCATTGTGTGAGGACAGGCACAGCCCTTTCAGGTGTAAGTGATCACTCCTCCCCTTCCTCCTAGCACAGATGGCTCATCAGGAAATGCAGACTACACCCCAGCTTCCTTTGTGCCACTGTCTAGTGTGAGGTGCAACCAGCCCAACTGTCAAACTGACCCAGACAGCGGAGTGCAAAGCCACAGTCTTTCACATGGATGGCTTCTCCACTGGTTCTGGAGGGGGCCTTGGGCTCAGTGTGCTTCATCCTGGCAAGGATGGGGTGAGTGGATGCCTTTTTCCACTTGTTCTGGAGGGGGCTTTGTGCCCAGTGTGCTTCATCCTGGCAAGGATGGGGTGAGTGGATGCCTTCTTCCACTGGTTCTGGAGGGGGCTTTGTGCCCAGTGTACTTCATCCTGGCAAGGAGGGAGTGAGTGGATGCCTTCTTCCACTGGTTCTGGAGGGGGTTTTGTGCCCACTGTGCTTTATCCTGGCAAGGAGGGGGTGAGTGGATGCCTTCTTCCACTGGTTCTGGAGGGGGTTTTGTGCCCACTGTGCTTTATCCTGGCAAGGAGGGGGTGAGTGGATGCCTTCTTCCACTGGTTCTGGAGGGGGCTTTGTGCCCAGTGTTCTTTATTCTGGCAAGGATAGGGTGAGTGGATGGCTTCTTCCGCCGAGTGATGCAGATCCTGGATGGTGCAAGGTCACAGTCTCTCACCTGGGTGTCACACCTAGAGTTGTTGCAGGGGCCAGGACGCACTACAGCCCATGTAGGCACGACTACACACTGCCCACCGGCGGTGACGGCTGCTCAGTGGTGGCAGTGGTGGTGCTGGTGTCGGGGATGCCAGTGGTAGGGGGATGCTCCATCCCTTCTCCTGAAGCCTCAGACAGCTGCCCACTGGGGCTGCTGCTGCTGGCAGTGGTGTTGCTGGCGATGCAGGTGGCGGCGCTGGTGGCAGTGCTGGCGGCGGTGTAGGTAGCGGTGCTGCCAGTGGTGGGGAGACTCCAGCCCTTCCCCTGCAGCCTCGGACGGCTGTCCAATGGGGGTGCTGCTGGCAGTGCAGGTGGCGGTACAGGTGGCGGTGCTGTCAGTGGTGGGGGGAGGCTCCAGCCCTTCCCCCGCTGCCTCGGACGGCTGAAGTGCCATGGCTGGTGTTGTTTGCCCAGATGCTGCTCCAGCACCAGGCACCAGATCCATCCTGCCTGCGGCGTCTGTACCTTTTTCATTGTCCTTGGCAGCTGGTGGTGCCTCCTTGCTTCTTTTCAGCTGGTGTTCCCTTCCTGTCCTTGCTAGCTGGTGGTGCCTCCTTGCCCTTGCTAGCTGGTGGTGCCTCCTTGCCCTTGCTAGCTGGTGGACCCTTCTTACCATTGGCAGATAGTGCAGGCACACTGTCAGTGCTGATGGGTTTCTCCTTGGAGCCTCTCACACCTGCAGTAGCTGCAGAAATGACAGTGGCCATTGACTGGGTAGCTGAGGTGCTGGCCAGGGTTCTGCCCACCCTGCCCGAAGTGAAGGACGGTGGGGGGAAGGGGCAGGGAATAGGTCAAGGGTGGAGCCTTTTAGGGACGGAAGAGGGTGAAGGTTTGGGATTAGAGGAAGAGGAAGTGGTTGCAGGAGGTGTCTATCTGCTGTGTTTGGGTGCAGGTGCATGGGCTGGATGCTTGCGTGAGGTGGATGGCTGTTGGGTGTCTGAGTGCTTGCGTTTGTGTACTTTGGGAGGAGGGGGCACAGACACAGTGGGAGAGGACACAGGGGACGTGTACATGGATGTGGGGTGGTGACTGCCAGTGAGGTGCGTGTAGTGATAGGCGTGATGGTGATGGAGGAAGTGGATGAGGATGTTGTGCATGCAGGTGTGAGTGGAGACGCTACTGGGAGGGAGGTGGACGAGGAAAAGGAGGGGGACACAGTGGAGGCAGTGTATGTTGGTGTGTCTGCATCTGGATGGTGCTTGTGTGAGTACCTGTGGAATGAAGTGTGGTGCTTGTGTTTGCCTGAGCCACTTCTGTGTGTTGATTTGGGTACATGCTGGTCTGAAGGTGTGCTTGGGATATGCTGGGGTTGAGGGGATTGGGACTGGGTAGTTGGAGGGGGAGGCTAGAGACAGGCACGGGAAACATGCTGAGAGGCTGCTGGGAGGGCAGTGCTGGTAAAGGTGTGGCGGCTGTACCTGTAGTTGAGGTGGCCACAGAGGTGTCCGCCACTGACAGGGAGCTTCCATCGGAGAAGGTGTCACTGTCTGAACTGTCCCCTCCAGTATCCGCCGTGGTGCTCCCCTCGCCCTCCATCCCACTGGTGCCCTCACTGTCAGTGAATTCGGCCTCATGGGCCATGTGGAATGCAGCTCCTTCCATTGCCGGTGCCTCTGCTCCTCCGCCAGATGATGCTAATGAACACAAGGACAGGGTGACAAAACAAAAATGTGGGGAAGACACAGAGGATACAGTTGGTCAATGCCAGCAACAACACTATTTTTGGTGTACACAACACACAGCGAACAGCCCTATGCACTAAGTCATGCACTACCAGTTACAATGCTAGCCACCAGGCTATGGGGTACAATGCCTAACGCCATTGCAGCACACCTGGAACCCACAGAACCCTGCCCAGTAGTAGATGCCCACTAGCATTTTGGGGGTTGGAGTGCATCTGAGCCTGCCCATCATGGTACCTACCCTGCCATGTTCATCCTGGCCTAGGGGCACCCACAGACCCACATCCACCACCCAGATAACACCTCAACACGCGCAACCTCATGATTCGGAAACTGTACTCACCTCCTTGTGGCTGCTGTGATACATTCAAGTGCCCATCCAACTCCGGATAGGCCACCGCCAGGATGCGAAACATCAGGGGGCTCTGGGTACGACAGGCACCCCTTCCTCGTTGGGAGGCCATCCCCAGCTGGGCCTCTGCCGTCTTCCTTGCCCAGCGGCGAAGGTGCAACAGTGGGTGCTCCGCCGGCCATAGACCCCCAGGGTCTGCACCTCCTTGGCGATGGCACACCAAATACCCTTTTTCTAATGGGCGCTGACCTACAGAAAAATATACATAACAAAAGGTATTAGTCATACCGTCCGGCCTGTTACACTCATGGCCTACCATATCCCTCCCATCCCCTTACGCACAGACATTGCCCACCATACATGCAGCACTCTGCCCAGGACCTCTCAGCCACCCCCCCTACATGAGGCTTACACACACAGCACTCCATACAGTCATGCCCCATGCATCGTGCTCACAGTTTACTCACCTCTTGGTCTGGAGGACACTAGAGTAAAGTGTACTGGGTTAGGACACCATCCACTAGTCTCTCCAACTACTCCAAAGTGAAGGCAGGTGCCCTTTCCCCAGACACGAGCCATGGTTGCTTCCAGACACAGTTCACAGCAGCACTTGCAGTGTAGGTCCTCTCCTGTTGAAGGTCAGGAAGCAAGTGAGAGAACAGATAGAAAATGACGGTCACGTCCGCGGCAGTGCGTACCGTCACCACTGGCGTACATCACCATTGGCTCCTGGAACCCGTAGGCCCCAAAGATAACCAATGAGGTGTTGCACGGCGGTCGTCGACCGCCTCCCGCAACGGCACACAACGTCAGCGGAATTACCTAATTTCCCCTTGTCCCTCTTCACAGGTCAGGCGGCCGCCATTTCAGGGGGGAACAGGCCATGGCATCTAACTGCGTTACAGCAGACATAGGCACATCAACGGACCTACACGTTCACATACTGTTTCTTTAACAATATGCAAGGCATTTTACTCTGAGGATATCTTTGAATCTGACCATCTGCTCACTGTTTTTCACCCTAGAGTTCAACCGTTGAGGATGAATAGGAGATGGAGACATACCACTGTGTACATTCCCCTTGTGGACCTGGTGACAATGGAGGACAGGCACATTATCCTAACCTACAGACTTGATAGGGCCACAATCCATGAGCTGTTTGTACAATTGGAACCAGACCTGATCTCAGCTATCCACAACCCCACTGGTATCCCTCCTCTTGTGCAGGTCCTGTCAGTGCTCCATTTCTTGGCAAGTGGGTCCTTCCAAGCGACAGTGGCCATGGCAGGAGGGATGTCACAGCCTATGTTCTCAAACGTGCTGACCAGAGTGTTGTCAGCCCAGATCAAACACATGCACAGCTACATCGTATTCCCCCAGGTGGAGGATTAAGCCACAGTGAAGGTTAATTCTATGCACTGGGACATATCCTCAACATCATTAGTGCTACTGATGGTACACATATTGCCTTTGTCCCCCACGGAGAAATGAACAGGTGTTCAGGAATCAAAAGATCTTTCACTCTCTGAATGTGCAGATGGTGTGCCTGGAGCACCAGTACATCTCCCATGTCAATGCAAAGTATCCTGGGTCTGTGCACGATGTCTTTATCGTGAGGAATAGCAGCATTCCATATGTGATGTCTCAACTCCAGAGGCACAGGCTGTGGCTAATAGGTGAGCCCATGGCCCAAACCAGTGTATGTTGGAATATGGGTGTGGGGTTGGCCCTAAGGGTGAGTGTCTGGCTAACAGGTATCCCTCGATATTTACAGGTGACTCTGGTTACCCCAACCTCTCATGGCTACTGAGCCCAGTGAGGAATGGCAGGACAAGGGCAGAGGAATGTTACAATGAGGTACATGGGCAAACAAGGACGAACCTTGAGCGAACCTTTGGCCTCCTGGAGGGCAGATTCTGGTGCCTCCATCTGACAGGTGGATCCCTGAGCTACTCACCCAAGAAGGTGTGCCAGATCATCGTTGCATGTTGCATGTTGCACAACTTGGCCTTGAGACGCCAGGTGCCTTTTCTGCAGGAGGATGAGGCTGGAGATTGTAGTGTGGCAACAGTGGAGCCTGTGGACAGTGATGAAGAGGAGGCAGAGGAAAAGGATGTGGACAACAGAACAACTATAATTCAACAGTACTTCCAGTGACGCACAGGTAAGATTCTGTAACTTCACCTTCCATTGCATTTTTGTGTTGGACATTGTACATGGCAGCCTGATTTTCCAAATTCTATGGCCACTTACTGTACCCTTTAGCATCTCTATTTTCAGATATCTATGCCCCACTCTGGCTCCTGGTGTGTTTACTGCTGCCCACTACAGGTCATACCTATGTATACATAACTGTACAGTTGAATTGCAATGTTTACAGCTTGTTAAAGGAATACATATTTCAATCAATTGACAGACTCCATACTTGTAGTTGTTCCAAGGGTGTTTATTTATGTGCTAAGAAGTGGAAGGGGTATTGCAATGGGCTGGGGTGCTGATGGAGGAAAGTCCAGGATAGAGTCCAGTCTATTTGTCTCACAGATGCATTGTCCAAGGGGGCATAGGAAAGGGAACAATGGCTGCTCAAGGTGGACAGGGTGACTTAGTGGGACACAAGGGTGACATTCAGAGGAGTTTTATTTCCTGGTGGGGGTCTTGACAATGTTTTCTGGCTTCTGCTTGGATTGCAGGGACCTTTTGCGTGGTGGTTCTCCTTCTGCAGGGGGAGGGGTGCTGGTGTCCGAGTGTTCCTGTGGAGGGCCTCCTGTCCACTAGCGTCAGCGGAGGTGGAAGGCTGATCATCGGTTTGGCCAGTGTCAGTGGCCCGTTGGTGTGCCACTGCCTCTCCCAAGGTGTTGGCCATTTCTGCCAGAACCCCTGCAATGGTGACCAGGGTGGTGTGGATGCCCCTCCGGCCCTCCATGATCCCAAGGTACTGCCCCTCCTGCATCCGCTGGGTCTCCTGCAACTTGGCCAGTATCTAGGCCATGGTCTCCCGGGAATGGTGGAATGCTCCCAGGATGTTGGTGAGTGCCTTGTGGAGAGTCCGTTCCCTGGGCCTGTCCTCCCCCTGTCAGACAGCAGTCATCCCTGCTTCCCTGTTGTCCTGTGTCTCCATCCCCTAAACCTTTTGCCCACTGCCACTGACCCCAGGTCCCTGATCGTCCTGTGTTTGTGGGTTTGCATGTGGTCCCTGTAGTGGTGGACACACTGCTGATTGACGTGTCCTGGTGACAGAGGGATGGGCCTGATGGGTGGGTGCTGTGGTGGTGTTTCCTGAGGGGGGAGGCTCTGTGGTGGTATGGGACTGTGTCTGGGTCACTGACTGTCCAGAGGTCCCTGATGGGCCAGGTTGTTCATCCATATCGAGGCGTGCAGAGCTGCTGTCATCACTGTGGGCCTGTTGGACTTTCTACCTCATGCAGGGTCATCCCAAGTCTTTTTGCCTCCTTCTTCCTATTTTGTCTGACCTGTCACTGTTGGCTCTAGGACTCTGAGCACTTTATCACTGCTGATCAGTGCTAAAGTGCAGGTGCTCTCCCATCTAAAGTTGGTATGATTGGCTTATACCTAATTGCCATATTTAATTTACCTATAAGTCCCTTGTACAGTGGTATCTCTATACCAAGCGCCTGTAATTTAAATACTACTACTACTGGGCCTGCAGCACTGCTTGCACCACCCACTGAAGTAGACTTTCAAACCTGTCTCAGGGCCTGTGTGTGCAGTTTTCTGCCACAGGGACTTGGTATCTAAAATTACTTGCCAGGCCCAGAACTACCCTTTTACTACATGGAAGTCACCCCTGGGGTACGCCCTAGCTGGCCCTACGGGCAGGGTGCCATGTATGTAGAAGGCAGGACATGTGCCAGGTTGCGTGGCCTGTCCTGGTAGTGACAAACAGCGTAACTTGGTGTCTCACTGCTGTGAGTGCTGCCTTCGAATAGGATTGCATTAGAAATGCCCTGCCTTATGCATAAGGGGTATTGCCTGATTTATGATAGGTACCGTAGGCATGTTTGGTATGGTTGTGATGGTGATAATAAGTGCTGCCTACTGGTGTGGGTGTATTTTTTATTACTATTACAGAAATGTCACTTCTAGAAAGTGAGCATTTATCTGTGCTTATGACTCTGGTGTTTTGCAGCTTGACTCCAATCCACGTCTGGGCAGAGTGACAGTTGGGGCTTTGTGCATACTTTTCAGACAGCCTGTACACAGGGAGGGTGGAGGTGTCACAGAGGTGCATCTGCATACTGAATAGTCTTCCTGGGCTGAGAGAAGGGAGAGGCGGGGCACACCTACATTTGTAAAGGTTGTGCCCTGGCCTCACACAATAGGGTTGTTTACTCCCCACTTATGTTTGGAGCCTGTGCTGAAGGAGAGAAGGGGCACTCCCAGAACCAGTTGTAACTGGCTGGAACCTCCTCTCCCTCCCATAGCAAAACACTGTAAGGACTGAGTATAAGTACAGGGGAATTTTCCCCACAATTTGGAGATTTCTAATCATCTTTCAAACAGACACAGAAATGCTGGAAGAACTCACCAGGAACCGCCATGGACTACTGCTGCTGTGCTGACCTGTGACCTGCTTGGTCACTAAAGAGGACTTTCCACTGGCTGCATACTCCTTGTGCTGGCCTGTTTTTGGGCCCTTCACCTGTGGGCCTGTTCTTACAACTTTGCTCCCCAGGGGCAGTGTTCTGTGGCCCCTGACCCCTGCATTCACCTTGAAGCACGAGGGGTGCTTCACCTTCCTTTGCTGAGATTAAGCACTTGGCAAAGCGCTCTGTTGGTGATTTCCTTAGCGTTTGGACGTGCTTTTTCCTTGCTGGTGCGTTGCGCCTGACAGATCGATTATTCTCATTTTGGCCAAGAAAAAATCACCGCCGCGACCCGGGCTGTGTGGTTGCCAGCGCCGGAGTCGCGCTGTCTTTCCGTGTCCCTGGGGCACCAGAAGAATCCTTTTGTGGTACACTTAGAGCTCGAGCGCTCCTGTTGTGTCCCCGGGGTGAAGTACGCTCTGTGGAGCGCCCCCGGGGCACTGGCAGGTACCGACTTTGGTGCCTGCCTCCTTTCCGATGGCTGCGCGGGCCGCTGAGTATTGAGGGAACCGGTGGGTAGGGAAGAAAGCCTCATCGGAGGCTCCCTCGTCCCACCAGGCCCCATACTGGAGGACATCTGCTGGGCAGGGGGAAGGGAAGCCTCACAGGAGGCTCCCCCTGCGTCCCTGAAGCCCCGGACTGCCTCGTGTGGCCCAATGCAGGCCAGTATTGGTTATTGCAGTCTCCCCAACAGCGGAGGGCCAGGACCGGCCCGAGGGAAACCCTAGGAGACCACGGCCCCTGGAGGGGCCCGTTGCAATGTCGGAGGGGGTGCATGTCACCCACTCCTTCCCCCATTATCTCGCAGACTTTTGCCCCCCCCTCGTGAGGGCCAGTTGAGGCCCAGGGGGGTCCCCAGTGATCACGGGTCCCCAGAGGGCCCTGTCCACAAGAGAGAGGAGGTACGTACCACCCTCCTCTGGCCAAGGGATAACAGAAGCCCCCGTTTTGTGCAGAGGAGTGCTGGGGGCCCCATTTTTCTTCATCCTCTAGGCACTGGAAGTGCCTTCATCTTTCACAGGTATTCCCTAAAGGACCAATATATATATAATCTAAGTTCTTTCTAAAGACTTTGCTAATTTATATGTTGCCTACCTGTTTATGATGCCTTCATATGTGTATGCAAATGTACCTGTTATGGGCATGACATGCTAATATGTTTTTCTAACTTGCCATATGTTTTTTAATGTTCCTACTATGGGTGTTTATGAAATTCTTGTGACAAGTGTCATGGTGTAATAACGTGTTTCCTGACTATTGCTTATGTTGCAGAATACTGAGTAACCTGTGTGTTATATGTGACTACTGCTAGTTTGCAGAGTAACTAATGTGTAACGTTCTGACAACTGCTAAGGTAGCAGGATAGTACTGATATGTGATGTTTGGTCTAATAATTGCGTTGTGTACAATACAGTATATTTTCATATAATCTAGTGTTGTGTTTCCTTTGTGGTGGGGATATTGCGTCACGTGTGTTGTGTGTGTTGTGCAAACGCTTTACACATTGCCTCTGGGATAGGCCTGACTGCTCGTGCCAAGCTATTTACTATTTACTTATCCAGTAGCTAGACATATCCAGGAGATACATGGTGGAGATCTGAAGAACCTCACAAATAGTGTTATAGATGGGATATCGAAGTATTCTAGAAGAGGAGATAGAGAGAAAAAGATGAGGACACTTGAGTTGCGATACATAATAACATTTGATACTAAGGAACCAAATGGACTGAATAGGAGTGAGAAATTATATATACATCTGAATAGGTAAAATGATTTATTAAGAATGTAAGAATTGATATCTTTGCAATCTAACAGTGTAGCAAGCATGATATAGTTAATCCTAATTAGAGCACTGATATTGGTAGATTATAAAATCATGAATAATGATTTCAGTGATATAAAATGCATGTTGTTTACATTGCTCGGCTTAGAGTGTTCAATGTATTTAAAAGGAGGTACTCTGAAGCTTATGAGGCTAGTTTTTACAGTTACAGATAAATTGAATAATAGGAATATATGGTCTTTAATTAGCCGTCAACTAGATTGTGAAGATATCAGTGCAATTAGGATTTGTTTAGAAGCGGTAGCGAGCAAGGATCTTTTATTGATAGAAATCATTTGATGAATGAGTACTTTCACACATATGATTGGTTATTTGTTGGTATTGTGTAGCCATCATTGTTGTTCTGACTTTTCCAGCTGTATTTACGGATGATAAGTCCTAAATTAGATGAAATTGTAAATAATTAACATCACGAAAAACATAATGGTAAATGTAATTAAATGTTGCCATTTATGTTTGAAATTGAAATGGAGAAATATAGTTTGGTTTGAATAATGTTGAATGATACAATTGTTCAAATATATATGGTCATTAATTAGCTGCCAGCTACATTGTGAAGACATCAGCGCTATTAGGATATGTTTAGAAGCAGTAGCAAGCGAGGATCGTGAATTGATCAAAATAATTTAATGAATGAGTTTATTTATACATATGATCATTTTCTTGCTGGTATTGTGTAGCCATTACAGGTGTTTTGACTTTTTCAGATGTATTTACGAACTATGAGTTTGAAATCAGATGAAATTGTTAATAATACACATCGTGAAAAACATGATGGTAAATGCGGTCGCCAATCACTTGATATTGCGATGGAGAAATGTAGTTTGATTCGAATAATGTTAAACGATACGATCATGTGATTAGAATAAAATGTAACCAAACATGGCACCCAATAGGTCGATGAAGGCGGAGATGCTGAAACGAGTTCCTGTTGATTTTGCTGAATAAATTACATTGAACATTCACCTTCGTGTGCTGATCCTCTTTATACAAGAAGGGGGAAAGTGGAAACTTATAAAAGCGGTGGCGCGCGTTAATTGTTAAGCACCATTGGCGCTTAGGTGCGGAGCGACCATGCCGGACTTGTGCTCATATATATATATATATATATTTGTATATTTAGAAGAAAACTCAGTAAAGGCACTCGGAGATGGCTCGGTCAAATATAAACCGAGAAACCTGGAAAAATTATGTAGATCTGAAATCTCAAAATGGCGGGAAGCCACATCCTTGCAGAACTCTGCAGACCAACGAATGGTACCTAGAGAATTAAGAATATATATAGTGCCTTCATATGAATTTTCAAATCCACAAATGCTAGAGCAATCAGCAGAGAATGAGGCAACAAGTTCATGGAGAATGCTTGATATATTAATTAAATATGCATGGTTGGATAGAGAGAATCTTCTTAAACAAATAGAGATTCTAGATACGGAAACAAAAATGCATCCAGATAATGAATACGCCTCCAATTGTAGATCAGAAATGAATGTACAGCTAAAGAAACATGAGGGTGAAATTAAAGCATGTAAACAAACTAGGTTGCAGAGAGGTATTAAGATTATCAGAGGGGTAGGACATTGACTTTTAGCCAAAAATACAACAGTGAATTAGACAATAGCATTGTGAGATCTTCCATTCCGGTATTTACGAGTGTGGATCAATCTGATAAAAGTAGAGTTTCAGAGACTGACACTGATAACCTTGCCTCAACAGACAGAAGCTGTTCAGGGAATGAACAAAACACTAGATCAAAAACTTTTTTAGAGTAATATCGACTCCCCAGAACGAGCTGGTAGAGCACCAAGGAAACAATAAACAAGGTGGATAGAGGCAAGGGTTATGAACTGCATGGCAGAGGAAAAGGAAGAGGCGATACAAACAGAGGAAACAAAGGTTATGGCAAAAGAATAAACAAAATGGATCAGAAACAACTGGACACATGGGAACCAGGGCAAGTTCGGTTATGGACACATAATGGATAAGGAGATGTTAGATAAAATGATCATAAACTAATCAGACAGGGTGTTAACTGAGAAAGAAAACAAATTGTTTTTATTTTTTACTATCCTGTAGTCCACAACGAAACTTTGATTACGTTGGGGATAGAGTAGATCTATTTAAGTTAGGAAACTAAAATTAGTGAAATGGCATCATCTAAAGACGAATCTGGTGACACCTTCTGTTTCTACTAATGAACAAAATACTATAATGTGATTCAGATTAACAATTTAGAGACCCCCACGTTTTTATATGAGCTACAAGGCTTTGAAACTGAATCAAATGATCCATGTGTGTTACTTGAAACACTTGGATTAGTCTATGACATTTTTTTCCCTAGTCAGTGTAAACCCCCCTCTCCTTTTCTACCATGTATGCCTCATGATAATATAGATACATTCCATGATATGGTCAAAAAGGATTGGAAGCACCTTAGGTTGACAAGGACAAGGGTGAACCATAACATCACTATTAAACAGCAACAGGCACTAGAATCACTAGCTAAGGATACAAATATAGTTATCCGTCCTGCTGATAAGGGAGGGAATATTGTGATTCAAAGCAGGGAACAATATATAGCTGAAGCTAATCGCCAATTGAGTAATATGACATCATATGTAGTAACAGACAGAGGCATATACAAAAAGTATTACATCCCTATGGGATAAACTTTTGGAATGGCACATCAAAGGTATCCTCCGATGGGAGGAGTGTAGTTATTTAAAGAAAGAATATACTTAATTTCCGGTTCTGTATTTCTTGCCAAAAATACATAAAAATAGGCTTAGCCCTCCAGGTAGACCTATAGTGTCATCCAGGGACAGTGCCTTTGAAAATGTATCTAGATATGTTGATCAAATTCTTCAAGATTTTGTTTTAACTCTTCCCTCTTTTGTGAAAGACAAAAAGGATTTCCTTGGCAAGATCACAGGGAAAAATTGGGAAGAAGATTTTCTGTTAGCTACCATGGATGTGAAAACTTTATATACTGTTATAGAACATGAGCAGGGGATACAGGCATGTCATTATCAATGTGAGGACCAGTGGAAAAGGTTGCTGAGCCAGTTTTGTCTACGCAGGTCACTTTGCATATTCAAGAGATGGTAGTAATAATAGCCACGAAAGAAACTATAGCTAGGACCCTACTCTGTCAGTCAAGCAAAATGGAATTGCAGTTAGTTCTGTTTCAGTCACTGGCAACTCATCTTGCAGAAATAGGTTCTATGCTTATCTTCCTGGAATTAGAGGTAAAGCTACTCATGAAGGATAAAAACTGCCCATGCTCACCAATTATCAACAAGTTGAACACACTACCTGTGATTTTGGGGAATGTGGTAGGTTCAAACAAGGTCTCCACAACAGCAAAAGCATCCCAGGTCAAGTTATTAAATGCTACTATGGTGGAGGATGCCAATCCAATTATGCATGGTACAACTGGACTGACTGTTCCCTGGGAAGTCTTTCATCGATCATCGGATACCCTGAATCAGGTAACCTGTTCTGTATCAATCAATCCAACGGTTTGAGAAGAACGGTATCAGGAAAGACCTTCTCCTGCAAGTGACCCGGTGGTTATTTCAAGAGGGCCACAAGTGATTTCTGAAACACGATCTGAGCCACTATTAACTTCCTGCTTAACAAGGGCAACAAAAGTTGAACAAGCAGACAAAAAAGCAGAGCCTCTTAAAAAGAACTACCCTGTCACCTAAAACACCTTGTAGTGATAAAGTACAACAATCCATGAATTCCAGCAATCTTTTTCCAATTTTTGTTCCACCGACAGAGATAAAATCTCAACCCCTGCTTCCCATTCATATGTCCATCGGTGCCCTGCTACCTGGACCTGTATTACTTGAAAGAGAAGAGTCAAATCAGCAAAGAGGGACCTCAGAGACTGATTGCCAGTTGGTGCTAAAGTCAAAATGCGATAAGGAATCTTTGGAGTGAGGATGGCCAGGAGTAGGGGCCTGCTCCCTTGTCAGGGGAAGTGAACAGACAGGAGCAGACATGCCCCAAGGTGCACACAGTGAAGAGGTGGACCAAGGCACCCAAGTGATATAGGAGTCCTTGGATTCACCAAACACTAATCCTTGGGGTCTACAAAGGACCCCAACAGATTTCCAGTAATGCAACTGTTCACCAAGGGGCCGGAAGAGAGAGACCATTGACATTTTGGAATATTCCTGCATCCTCAGAGCATGCAAGGGAGGGATCTACAAGGTCCACAGAAACGTTTGGGCCCCAATTGGTCTCAATTTGACAGGAAGCTTTATTTACCAGGCACCCAAGAGGTGAGCACACCACTATGGCAAGCAACAGCTCCCTGGCACAACTGATCGCCACCAGCAGAGGCCCCTCTATAGCTCAGAAGGACGAGCAGCAACAAGGAGAAAAGTTCTCATCTAGGTCTGCTCTTTATTCCTTGATTTATTCCAAAGGGCTCTATGGACACCGTGAATAGAGGGAACTTGTTGCAGTTGTTTTCTCATATCCCTGTGATAAAGAACATAACCATGAAAGACCTGGACTGGATTAAATATGAACCGCCCCTGCTAAATTCGATGAGGGGTCTAATGAAGACAATTTGGAAAAGAATGTCCCAACGAAATGCCATTTGGGTCAAAAGAGCTGCTTTTGAAGAATGGGGCATAGATCCTTGCATCCCTGCCCCAACCAAATATCTGCATGCTCTTTTAAACCTACACGCAGCCCTAAAAACAGTATGTGTGTTGAAGGGTGCAACTGGGGGAAATTAGAGTGGGATCCCAATTTTAGAGGGTCCAAGGACCATTACCATCCTTCAAAGACACGATTAGAGGGAGGTTCGCTATGCTACCACAAGGAATGATTTTAGCCTGCAGGGGAGGTAGCGTCCTCCCGAATTCTATACATAGGTTTCTACAGTAAAGCTCCTTACACATACTAATGATTCGACAATGATTTCTCTGAACATTGCGGGGCTGAGCAGCAAGCTTGTCCAAGAAGACTGGGGGGAATTTATAGAATCAGCTGACATAAATATGATTCAAGAAACTTGGGAGATTTCCCATTCAAATAGGCAGGGTGTTAAACCTTTCCTGTTCCAGCATGTAAGTCTAAATCAGGTAGACCCTCTGGCGGGCTGCTAGTTTGGGTTAAGTTTTCATTGGGGTTCTGTGCTAACCAATTACCTGTTTATTGCTCAGATTTACTTGGCATTGAGTTTACCACCCCTTTTTAAAAAAAAATCTTCGTCAAGGGACTCTTACACGACAGCCTTTGCAACAACCATATGGGTAAACAGAGATGCTTATCACTGCATACACGTCTTTCTAAATGAGATTACACAGGAACCTGCCTCTCAAAGGTTCCAGTACACAAGTGGTACTACTTTGACTGTACATTACATTTGTTGCTATTGCAGAATTAGAATTACATACTTCAGCCTTGAACAACTTGTATCTAGACGAAACAAGTGCCAGCTGTCTTCTTGTGATTGGAAACAATATTGACTATCTTCTGATGTTGGAAATACAATTTGTTTTTGGACCAGTCATCAAGGTTCTTGGACAAGCTATTAATAAATGTGATCTGTCTTGCGTAGCAGACCATCAATGGACTTTGTTGGGCTCTGGGTACCTTATATACTTTTGATATGTGATATTTTTCTCACATTTAATGTTCACTATTTGGTAGCATAGTGTCTGCTACCTGTTGAGCACACCCTAGATTTGATCCGACTTGATGTATCCTGCATTGGGAAGTTTCTGCAGCCATTAGATCTCAGAATGCTGGAAAGGCACCCGGGTTAGATCGAATACCAGTGGACCTCTTTAAGTCTGAACCGGTAATCTGGGCACCCTACCTACATGCATTTTTAAAGCCATTTTAGCAGGAGGTGAGATTCCAACCTCATGGAAATGGGCAGAGCTTATTCCAACACACAAGAAGGGCCCAAAGTCATTGGCCCTCATTATGACTTTGGTGGTCTTTTTGAAAGATCCCCTATGTCACAGGCGCCAGAAGACCGCCAGTGCTGGCAGTCTTCCACCCACCATATTACGAGTACTGCAGGATATCTGCCACATTTTGGGTGGAAATGCTACAGTAGTCATGCTGGCGGGCGGAGGCACAAGAGCGGTTCAACCACAGGCCACACCAGAAGGACTCCACCTGCCACACTCAAAATGTGGTGGTCTTCGCCACCAGCCCGTTGGCGGTGAGACTGTCACCATGGCTCTGGCGGTCAGTAGACCGCCAGGGTCATAATGAGGGCCTTAGTGATTCAAGCCAAAACATTTCTTCAAGCTTTTATTAGATCAGCTCCTTACCTGGGTTGATGGAAACAAAATTTTAAGGCAGTTTCAGACTGGTGTCCATCTGAAAATGAACACAGTCAGACAAGTTTTTAGATTCCAACGAATAATATGAGAAGAAGTAGACATAAACACGGGTAGCCTTACATCGCTTTTGTTGACCTCAAGGCGGCATTCGATATGGTCCCTAGGAACAAGGTATGGTGCACACTAGGTGGTCTAGAGCTCCTCTGCCCACTCCTTGATCTATTACTTAGGCTCCACCGGGATATTTTTGCACAAGCTAGATGGGGTACAAATGGGGAAAATACTAATTCCTTTTAAGGTTGCAAAAGAAGTCAAGCAAGGATGTGTCCTCAACCTCAAGTTATGTTTACTGTTTATAAATGGCTGCATCAACTACCTTTTGGGCTGTGATAATGACTCCAGATTCTAGGGGGAACCAAAATATCCACCCTACTTTGGCAGACAATACTTTAATAGTATCAAAAAACACTAAGGGCCTAGAGACCCTCTTGAATACGTTTAACAGATTCTTTAGATAAACTGCAGAGAGGAGTTTTGCTACCCTGGTTGGATTAAGTAAAACAGTCTTTATAGTCCCCGAATCTACGTGACTATTGGGTGTCCCCTGAAATCATTCCATCTTCTGCAAGTAGGAAACTGAAAGCCATCTACTGGGAGCTCGAGGAGGCTAAATTACATGAACAGGTAGGCCCATCTTCTGCAAGTAGGAAACTGAAAGCCATCTACTGGGAGCTCGAGAAGGCTCATTTACATGAACAGGTAGGCTTGGGCCAAATGACTGATTTTTTCATCAAATTCAAGCCTAATTCATACTTTGAAAACGATATGAATGATAGAGATCTCCCATTTACAAAAGCCCTTTTTATAAGGTTCAGGTTAGGTTCATTACCACTTGCTAGCGTTACTGCCAAATGGAATGGTCAAGAAGTAGGATGCAAAATATGTCCTGTTTGTGGAGCTTCCTGTTCTTTCTTCCAATGTACTACAAGCAGTGCAGGCGTTGGATTGTTCCCTTGTGTCCCATTTTAGGTGTCGCCAAATACAGGGTAACAATCAGATTACATAAAGCCGATATAACCCCGTCATTGTCTTGTCCATTGCTAAATATTTGGAGAGCATACGGACAATTAGGCAAACATGTGGCTACCCTGCTCTTTTGTTGCCCCGAGCCTAATGTAAATCGTTTCCCTCCTGTGTATTTTGGTTTTACAGTTTTTAGAACCTGTGTTTTCAAGACTATTTTAAACTGGAGCACTTTCACTTTATACAGTTAGGTTGTCCTGCGAGACAGGGCAGGGCTTGTTATATCTCTGCATCCGCTCCATCTTTGTTTCTAATGAAAAACTTTGTATGCCTTGAACATAGTATGTGTGCGCCCGGTAATAATTTTTGTTTTGAGTATCCACTTTTTAATGACTATTTAGCCGGGTCTGAAAGTTTTTATAAATAAATGTATTACATCATGATATGTATAATCTGTACTTTTAGGCATGACGGACCACCCAAGCAACTGGCCGAAATTAAGTTTATAAACACTCAAACCCGCAGTTTCAAAGATGAGATCTCCTTCAAGATTGTTTTTCCTCTGTTCACGTCTCACTGCTCCAGCTTGTACCTGCCTATAAGACAAAATGCAAAATCCACACTCTCTTCAATTTAACAGCCTCACTGCCTCTACAATTCAAGATCTGAAAGGAAATCCATGGTAGACTAATGCTGCGAGTGGCCGAGCCCGACTTGTAGAATAACCTCCATATACCCACGTGAAAATCCACAATTTCCTCACTTCATGGAACAAAAAAACAAGCTATTCTAATATTTCTGGCTCATCTCCGTGGATCGCACCTCTCCCTCTTTCGCATCTAGAAGCAATTTAGTTATGCTATGTGCACGTTTCAAATCTATATAAATGTGACAGCTTTCATCGGATTGACTTCCAGAGTGATTTCTTTCTGACTGTTCATTGTTGTAGTATCTGCCAGGGCCTCGTGGCGGACGATAAGGGCAAAGACCAGTGTCTTTCTTGCCTACATCTCTTTAATTGCTAATGAAGCATTTCTTTTGGTTTAGCCCGGGTAATGCGTCCATTTTCTTGCGATAATGGCATTACTCCTAGTCCTACTCCCTCGCCTTCCTTTAAACCAAAGAGGCTTCCTGCCTCCCACTAGACCCTCCCCTTCCCTTTTAAACCCCCCCCCACCCCTACCCCCTCCTGTACAAAAACCAAGCCCAAGCAGCAACTCAGACAGTCCGTACCGGGAGGGCGGGAGGGAACGGAAAGGAAGGCGAGGGAGTAGGACTAGGAGTAATGCCATTATCGCAAGAAAATGGATGCATTACCTCCCGTCCCTCCCTCGCCTTCCTTTAAACCAATGAGACATAGCAAGAAGCACACAGGAGACGGACACTGAGTTGCAAGAAGTTCAATATCATGCACAAAGGCCACCAAAACCCCACCCCTAAGACTTCATAGAGGATAAGACCCGGAGAACCAATACCGACTCCAAACTACCCAAGTCCGACCGGCCAGAATGCCGAACGAATGCCAAAGGCGAGGCCCAAGTGGCGGCCCTGCAAATTACCACCACTGAAATCCCCTGAGACTCTGCCACCCAAGCCGCCATACCCCTGGTAGAACGACCCCAAACCCCTTGATGAGGAACAACCCCTATCAAGGAAAAAAACAAACAGAATCAATGATCTCACCCCCGACTCTAGGAAGCCGTGGAAGGCATCTCCGCTACGGGCCGGCCCAAAATTCACAAAAAGCGAATCACCCTTACGGAAAGGAGCCACCACCCTCAGGCACTCCAACAAAGCCCTGCGTACATCCAACAAATGCAAACGAACCACCTCCACCAAAGCGGGATTCGGACAAAAGGAAGGAAGGATGACCTCCTGGCGAGCATGAAAAGAAGAATTGACTTTCGGGATAAAAGAAGGTACCGGAACCAGAACCACCCGATCCGGAAAAACTTCCCAAAAAGGAAAGGAACAGGCCAAGGCCCCCAATACAACTAAACGGCGAGCCGAAGAAATGGCCACCAAAAAGAACATCCTTAAGGAAAGAAGACGTAAACACAGTCCCCCAGAGGTTCAAAAGGATAATCCGTTAAAACCTCCAATACCAAAGAAAGATCCCCTGAAGGAAAAGAACGTACAGGGCGAGGAAACAAATGAAGAAGCCCCTGAAAAAATCCCGGCAACAAACGACCCTTCACCGGAAGGCTGCGCCATGGACCTCAAAATGCCTGAATAGCCGCCCACTGTACCAGCAGAGACACCCCAGACGACCACAACTGTGCACCGTCCTGCAAGACCTGCATCACATCAAAGAGAGACGTGCCGGTAGGATCCAATACATGCCTCAAGCATCAAGAAGAAAAAAACCTTCCACAGCCTACCCTAAGGAAGTAAAGTGGAACGCCGCCTGGAACCCAGTAAAGTAGAACTAAAAGCCACAGGCACCCCCAGACCCGTCAAACCTCGGCGGGCCATTCCCAGGCCGTCAAGTGTAACCTCCCCTAAGACCTCAACGAGAGGCCGGGAAACTCCAGGGGAGACGGACACAGAGGAAGAGGCCACATCCGACCGGATGCCCTCAGCCGCAGCAATGGGAACCAATTCGCCCTAGGCCAGTGGGGAGCAATCCGGACAACCCTGGCCCCCAGAAGCCGCACCCCTAACAGCAAAGGCCTGAGTAGCTGAAACGGCGGGAACGCCTACAAAAGGCCCCTCGGCCAAGGACACGACATCCCGTCCACCTCCCAGGCTTGGGGACACCGAAAACCGGGAGCCGAAGCGACCGAGCTACGCGTTTTTCTCGGACGCGAACACATCCAGCACTGGAAGACCCCAGAGCCGAACCAGATGAAGAAACAGCGAACTCTGGATGGAGAAAAGTAGAGAGGAAGTAACACAATGCCCGAACGTATGCAGCCCTGAGAGCAGAAACCCACTCCTGAGCCCACACAAAAATCTACCAGGCCAGACCGAACAAAGCCCTAGACCAGGTCCCCCCTTGAAGTATGACATAAGCCCTGGCCACTACGTTGCCCGAACAAGCACCGCAGAACCACCAAATGACCTCGCAGCCGCAATCATAGAAAAGCACGGAGGGCCGTCTGTACCACAACCATCCACACCATGGACCGGAGCACCACAAACTTCTTCACTGACACTGCCATCAAGCCAAGAAGAGTCCGAAACTGAGACCCCAGAAAACTCAGATCCAGGGATGGGACTAAACCGATAGCCCCCCGTTGATTAAAAAAAAACGTGGTTCTGCCGGACACCAGAACTTGGGCAACCTGCTTCCGAAATAGGGCCTGCGAGGTAAAATGGAGCAAATGTCGTCCAGATGTGGATGAGTAAACACCCCTTCTGAATGTAGCAAAGCCACCAGGGGGGCCAGTACCGTCAAAAAAATCTGAGGAGAAGTCTTGCGGCCGAACGGCAGAACACAAAACGGACAGTGCACCCGATCCACAGCAAACCTCAGGAACTTTTGAGAGGATCTTGTCACAGGCACGTGTAGGTAAGCATCCTGCAGATCCAGTGACACCAGAAAGTCCCCACGTCTGACCAATGGAAAAATAGTCTGAATGGACAGCATGCGGAAATGCACTGTCCCGATCCAGGTATTCACCTCCTTTAGATTGAGCACAGGCCGAAATCCCCCTGAAACTTTCAGTACAAGAAACAAGACCGAATAAGTGCCCTGACCCCGTTCGTCTAGCGAAACGCGGGAAATGGCCCCTTTGAAGTGTAAGTCTCGCACTCCGTTCAAGAATGCTCCTCTCCGTGACCCCCCTGAAGGCAGAGGTGTGGGATGTACCCCTGAATCTGGAGGAACCACAACAAAATCTATGACATAACCATCGGTCACAATGTCTATTACCCAATGATCGTCTACACTGTCCTCCCAAGCTGACAGAAAGTGACACAGTCTTCCCCCAACCGGCCCTCTGCCAGGCCCACAGTGATTGTCAGGACCCCTACTCGAAACCACCCCGGGCCGCAGGAACAGACTCCTTAGGCGAAAAAACGCTGCAGAAAACGTCGTTCCCCGAATGAAAAGGATTTAGCATCCCTAGTAGGAGAAGATCTGGAATGATTCTTCCACCCATTACCCGAAGAAGAACCCCCTTTATAAGGTAAGGCATGCTTCCTCTCCTTAAACGCCTTGGAAAGCATGGACGGCAAATGCCCACCAAATAGGTTACGGCCTTCAAACGGCAGTCTCCACAAGGCCGCCTTCTCCCCTGGATCAGCCTTCCAGGAACGCAACCAGAGGGACCTACGAGCCCCAGTCAAAGCCCCAGAAGCCAGAGCCGAAGTACGGACCACATCTGAAGACACATCTGCCAACAACCAGGCCGCTGCCCCATACCAGCCAGGAGCTCCGAACACTCTGCCCCATCCTGAACAGCCACTGCCAGGTCATCCAAGTCCTGCACCAACGACTGGGCCGCATAAGCAGAAGAAATACCTGCCCTCAGAGCCAGAGTCTCAGCCGCAAAAGCCCTCTTAAGCCCTGAGACCACCCTACGGGCCGTGGCATCAGCAGGCACACAATCCTCCGGATTGACAGCTGTTTTGCCAATCAGGGGAGCCAAACGTGAAACCAGGAGGACCGAGGGAGGCCATACTTCCTTACCCTAAAGTAAAGAACGTATCTGAATGAACCGTGGAACCTGAGCCATATCCACATCCCCACTCCCAAAACACCATATCCTTCACAGGTCCCCGAAAAGGCATGGAAAATACAGACAGCGTCTGATATCGTGGAAATAAATGAGAGCCAGCGTTGGCGGGACTAAACACAGGAAACCCCAAATTGTCCCGTACATGTGCCATCACAACCCACATCACCTTCCAGGAGCCAAAATCACCCCCCAGAGGACGTAGATGGAGCATCCCCTCCCACACTCTCAGAGGAGGACTTCCCTGCAATTGCAGGAAAATGGGTAGCCCTAGCCCCACTAGGCCAGGCCATCCCCGCATGAAGAGCTCTGGAAACAGCCTCCTGCCCCTCCTCCCTGGACATGATGGGCGCAGCACCACCACCCTGAATCTGGGGGCTCCCAGGAGTGGAAATGCCATCAGCACCTCCCTCCTTTGAGGAGGAAGAAGAAATAATCCTCCTAAGACATTTTAAGGGTGTAGGCGGGAGTCGTACCACTGTACACAGGTAACCTGCCGCACCAAAGGTACTTGACCTCGCCACTGAGCTCTAGCACCTGGATTCCGGCCATCAACCAAATCTGTAGGCACGATCACATCCACAGATAAAATATACAGGGCCCAGGAACCATATCCCAGAACCAATCCAAATAAAGGATAAAACAAGAATATCAGTCAAAATGCGGGCAGAACGCCCGTCTTACCCGCACAGAAACCCAAAAACACTCTTCGGCATCCCTCCGCTGCTCCGCGGCGAAGAAAAACCGGAACTGAACGCCCCAGCCACCAAGAGCCGGCTGACCCCGTCAGCCGCCTCACAGGACGCATCTTACGAGCAGCCCCGCCTGCTCAGAAAAGACGCGCCCGGCCGAAGCACACCTCGCGGAGCTCTGCTTCCCGAGGAGTGCATCCCACGATGACCTCCAGGCCCCGCCGTGAAGGTAAGTGAAAAGGGAAAGTCTAGCGTGGGCTAGACAAAAAGAACAGGAGGGGGTAGGGGTGGGGGGGGGGTTTAAAAGGGAAGGGGAGGGTCTAGTGGGAGGCAGGAAGCCTCATTGGTTTAAAGGAAGGCGAGGGAGGGACGGGAGGTAATTGCATCTACTGCCATTCATAATGTGACTCAGTCTTAGTAATGAGTTGCAAAAGTGTTTGAAAGCAAAACTAGATTTAATTTCAAATTTCTGAGAGTTATTCATTTATCTCGATCCTAAAAGTACTAACATCTCCTTTCGCTTTTTTCCGAAATCTGCCATGTGTTATCCCTGATTTTTAGCGACACTGTTTTCTGGTTGGATTCTTAGGCAGCGAATAAAGGGTCCTCCATTTGGGGTAAGTTTGCACGAACGTGTATTTAATGTTAGCATAGACGCTTGAAGTAGGGGTGCTGGGAAAACTTCGGCACCTCAAAATAACTATGCTGGAGGTCAGAAGGTGAAAAAGCAATTAAGAAGCCTTCAAAGGTTGATTGTATCTTGTCACACTTGCTGTGCTTCCACAGACTGAATTCAGATGCCAAGCTAGGTATTCTGTTAAATTGCTGTTTATTCATTTACCATCGATATTGGTGTTCACAGTTAATTCTCTGCAAAGTGAAGGATCTGTATAGCAAATTATGACAATCTTGCTGAGTATAGATGTGAAAGGAAATCTGAAGGATATTTTGTCTAACTTAAATACCTGTTAGTGACTGTACTCATATTTCAGAATTTCAGCAAATTTTAGCAAAGCACAAATGAAGCACATTGCACATTTTTTTGAATGAGGAGTGGTGGGAACAAACATGTTAATGAGATTAAATTATATCAATACACTTGGTGTTGCACAAATGAAATATTTTGTGAAAAGCCGATTTTCACACGTTATCGTTCGTATAAATGTATTGCCCATTTGAATGACAGTGCACAACATGCTTTAGTGATACATTTGCATCAGTGTGCTACAAAATTCACCACCAACTGCATACTATACAGTTTTACCTCTCTCCGGCCTCATACATTTTTCACAAGTCCTATGGTGGCACTGATGTAACACTGATGACAGCACCCACACTGTGAACAGTGTTTCAGCGCCACTGAATGTTAGTTTGGCTTTTGCCCCTGATGCTCATATTTCCGTGTAAATTGATGCTAAAACTCCTCTAATCTGGTAAACTCGTAACAGGTGCCTGCATATTTACTACACATTAACTTCACATTACTTGGGATCGAGGATTATGGGGGTGATTCTAACATTGGCGGGCGGCGGAGGCCGCCCGCCAATGTTCCCCCTCCAAAATACCGCTCCGCGGTCACAAGACCGCTGAGGGTATTTTGGGATTTGCCCTGGGCTGGCGGGCGGCTGCCAAAAGGCCGCCCGCCATCCCAGGGCAAATCGACCTTCCCACGAGGACGCCGGCTCCGAATGGAGCCGGCGTAGTGGGAAGGTGCGACGGGTGCAGTTGCACCCGTCGCGTATTTCAGTGTCTGCTTTGCAGACACTGAAATACTTTGCGGGGCCCTCTTACAGGGGCCCCTGCAGTGCCCATGCCATGACCAGAGACCCGCCAGGAACAGGATGGCGGTAGGGGGTGTCAGAATCCCCATGGCGGCGGAGCGCGCTCCGCCGCCATGGAGGATTCCCCCGAGCAGCGGAAAGTCGGCGGGAGACCGCCGACTTTCCGTTTCTGACCGCGGCTGAACCGCCGCGGTCAGAATGCTCGAGGGAGCACCGCCAGCCTGTTGGCGGTGCTCCCGTGGTCGGTGACCCTGGCGGTCACCGGCCGCCAGGGTCAGAATGACCCCCAATGTGTCTCAGATTATTTCAACAGGTGAAGTAAGTCCCACACACTGGAGTCTCAGTTAGCAGCCCTGACATGAACAAGTTTGTTGTGTATTCCTCAAAGCTGCTCACCTTTCATGCGAAGCATGCACAGGTTTTTTTTTTTTAATGAATCATTGCATAAGGGATCTAGTGGAACATCTGTGCCTTCAGGTTAATATGTGCCTATATGTTGCTTTGAATTTGAAGTATGGTTTATAAACGGCAACTGGTGCTTGAGGGAGAGGTTCAACGCTCTTAAACCAAAACTGCATTAGAGGTGGAAGACAGAATGGTTTAGTTAGCAGTGGAAAAACAGGTTTACAAGGTCTTAACAAAGTGATTGTGATCAGAAGTAGCACAGAACCAGCAGAACGGAATTCCATAATTTAGCCCCTGAAACTGCAGATGAATATCTTCCTCTCTGTATTTCATGGGAGTTAAGTAGACTATTGAAATGAGTTGGGCGACTTAAGTTGTCTTGTAGGTGAGTATAATTTGAACAACTTTTGAGATGGAACAGAAATCTGGCCACCACGTTTTGAAATTTCTAAATAGCTTTTTGCAGACCTATATAAAGTGATATGGAGTAATCCAACCTAGGGGTTATTAAGGCATGGATCACTGTTTTCCTAGCTTTGAGAAAGAAAAAGAACTGCTTTGTGAAGGGTTTCCAGTAGATTGAAGCAGGTTGAAGTCACAGTCAGAATCTGTTGCTGCTATTAACTTTGATGTAGAGATTCTGAACGGTCTCAAGTTGAGACAGGGGTGGACCCAGCCCAGGGTGCCATCAAAGACTATTCCAGGTTTGTTTAACTTTTTCCACTAGCAGCAACTCAGTCTTCCCTTATTAGGTTCGAGATGGTTATTTTGTGTTCATTAGGCGACTAATAATATGCATTGCCCGAACTTAAGGTGACAAGAGGTGCTATCATATGTTAATTAGATTATCAATTCCATATCGTCCCTGTAGGTCAAAACCTCAAATTCTTGGATTAAGCCTGCCAGATGGGTCATATAAACGTTAAAGAGATAGGACTCAAGGATGACCCATGTGACACTCCAAAATCCAATTGGACAGTATCCGAGGTGAAAAGGGGAAGCTGTAGAGATTTAGATCTGCCAATAAGAAAGTGAGAAATCCAGGCAAGAGCAGTGCGTTCAACACCAGTTTCAAATAATCTCTGAAGGAGTATGTCATGAGAAAGCATGTTGAAGGCTGCAGATAGATCCAGTAAAATAAGAGCAGCAGTACCCCCAATTATCAAGCGTGTGTTTAAGGCATTGTGACATAGAAAGTGGAATGGATTTGGTGCTATGAATAGAAATCAAATTGTGATGGATCTAGCAGTTTATTAATTTCAAAGTAATCGGACAATTGCCTATTTATATGTTTTCCCAGCATTTAGATAGGTGATGGAAGTAATGAGATTGACCTGTAATATGCTGGGATATTGAGATCAGCATTGATATATAAATATATATATTTATTTCAAAATGGCATAACTTGTACCCATTTCCAAATGTCTGATGTAGATGATGTGAGGATAGAAGAATTCAAGGTTTTACAGAGGAGATGAGGGATCGTATTTACTCCGAGATATAAAATTAAGGGAGGGAAAAGGTCTGTAAACAAACCTAATTTGCACATAGCCATAAGAGTATGCATTTTGGAAAGTGTAATGGGAGACAATTCTCTGAGGGACATGAACCTATTTGTCGTGAAAGGATGGAATGAGAATTACCATGACGTGAAAAAAGTCTTCGAATATTAAGAATTTGTTTTGAGGAAAGAGGTTGAAGCGTCACAGTTAACTTGAGAATAGGAAACCTTTGGATTCATAGCAATGGTCTGGGTCAAGATGTCGCTATGAAGAATAGTTCCTTTGAGGAATTGTTATCATGTTATTTCTTGTTTGTGTAAAAAATAGATTTTGCTGATTTAATCTCTTTACAACTGTTTTTTGTTCTCGCAGAATGCTGGTTTTTATCTTGCTCATTGGAAATGTTTTGCCATCTCCTTTCTAGTTGTCAGCATTTTCTTTTAAGAGAAAGGACATCAGAACTAAACTAATGGTCAGATTTCATCCTGAAAATGTTATATTTCTGTTTCATAGTAGTGAGTTTATGAAGGGCAGAAGTAAGACAATCGTGGTATACTTTGGAGTGTCACTTGGTGTCACTTGTCAGCTTAAGGAGGTTAAAGGACAAGGTGGCATCCAATGCTGTTCCGTTTATGTGCGCGAAGGTCTGTACAGCAAGGAAGGTACAACCATACCAGGTTTTTGACCTAGACCCGAGTGGAGAAAGGAACTGTTTGATGATCATGTGATTAGTGATGGAGTTGTCACTCATGAAGGTAAGTTCAGGTGTGTGACTAGCAGCATGAGTTGCCTGAGTAACCAGCTGAGACAGATTTAGAGCCAGTAAGTCCTCCAGAGATTCGATTAACTTATTGTTTATATGAATATTGAAATACCCGAGGATGGCGAAACTGGAAGCTCTGACAAGATATGGTGAACGTAAGTCGATCATTGGCTTTTGCAAAGGAACAGATAAATTACCAGAGTACTATAAACAAATGAGCCTCTAAGGGTATAGTTCAGGGTTAATTGTAATGAAAAGACCAAAGCTTCATCATTTGCAGCATTATGAATGGTAGTAAAGGGGTTTGACATACTGTGCTGAAAAGGTATGGCTCGCCACCACCATTTCTGTCCTCACTATTTGCATATAGTGTAGAAAAACTAACAGGGATGGCCTCAGCAATGTCAGAAGCAGAGTGATTCTTGAGCCACATTTCCTTTAAAAATAAAGCATCAGAATTCCGGACCTTTAGAAAAACGTGGATCTCATATTTATGCAATGAAAGTGACCTCACTTTGATTTAGAATATTCTGAAAGATTTATGCTTGCTAATAGGTGTGGGGCCTGTCACTGCAAGAGGAGGTTTGTCTGATACAGATGGATAGTCAAAAACAAAGTGACAACGAGTACATGTGTAATGGTTTACAGATAAGGTATTATTAGACTGTTCGCACTTACCTCAAGGACAAAATGTGCGAAGCTCAATTCTAGAGGAAATCAGGTTCTCGAAATTAGTAGAGAAAGGGTGTGATGCTTGGTGTGGTGCGACAAAGACATGGTAGCCTTTGGCATGCCACTAGTGTGCAATCATTGCGCCCACTGTGCGGACGTGCGTCGGCGTCCTTTTTCAAGCCCTCTGTTTTAGCAAGTGGTGTGGTCAGAGAGAGGGAATTTAGAGTGCAACATGCTTGTAGCTGGAGCAGAGACGAGGGGAAAGTAATTAAAATACAGGTTGGACCCCAGCAGCTTCTGTGTGGAGAGGTTACGGTCTTTTGCCTCCTCACCTTACGAGGAAATGAGAATAATTAAAATAATGGTGAGAAAACTGAAAACATAAAAATTAAAGAAATACTTAAATGAGTCAGAGAGCCCAGTGGAAGCCAGGCACCCATAATACAAGGACATAAAATCAAGATTGAATAGTTTCACGCAGGTTTGCAGACAGTTTCTATGATAGACATTATTGTCCAGGAATTGTGATGACACATAGCAGCATCCTTTTCCAATACCTCTGTTTCAGCAAAGTGCGCATTGCCAGAAAGTGAGAGAAACTAAAGCACAACGCGCTCAGATTGGAACAAGAGAGGGAGGTAATTCAAATGCAAACTATCTTCTCTCTTCGAACTGTTAACCCGTCCCTTTATGATAAATTATTACACATTGGGACTCGTTTTAGGCCAATGAATCTTTTGACCCTGTTGAGAGACACCTTAGGACAGATAGCTAATCAACATGTCAATCAATACGTCATTAATATAATCAATATTTATTACCACAATACACTTTATTTTAGTCAATGACATTTAGTTAAAATCAAGACACCACCATGACCTTTCAGTCATGAATAACCACACCGGTTTAGTATGAATTTAGTGATATTTATTCCCTATTGGTTACAATACTAATAGCAAGTTTATTAGTCTCTAAACCAAAAAACACAATAGCATAGTCACAATATGGCAACTCTGATAAGATTTCATCAAAGCGAGAATCACAAACTTTAGAATATAGCATGGCGTGAACATAAACTATCATTAGCAGGGTATATCAGCGCATTGTTCAACAAAGCATAGATTCAGTCATTTGTCTATTTGCGTCCGTTCAGTGAACCCCTCACCTAACCTCAAATTAGCATTGGCATGTTGGGCTTCATGCAAAACAATTTAGTAACACCAATTTGGAAAACATCTATCTATGGCTCCTGTCAAAAGAAAAACAGTTGATACCTAGAAAGAAAAAGCAGACAATCACAATTTCATTGTCATATAGTTACCCTCCAAGTTTGGTCAGCACTCAGGTTCTGTCTTCGTCTTCAGGACATCAGTTTATTCACCATCAGTCAGGAACTCGGCTCAGGTAAAAGGGGCACTTCCGTAATAAGGGGGTAAAGTGTAAATGGGCAATCTAAGGACAGAATAGGTTTAAGAACCAAACAGCAAAATCTCTATGCAGAGTGACAAAGTGTCTGGGTCATAGCAAATAGCATCAGCATCTCCCCCTCTCCTAGTCTCCTGCTCCCTAAAGTCTAATTCACTTCCTGGTGACAAGGGTTTTTATCCCTTTTTCGTTGTACATTCCCCTAAAATCTAATTGGACAAGGGGTTGCATCCCACTATCTTTAACCAATTAAAAACATATTAGCTCATCAAATTTGTTACCCCGTAACAGTTCTCACGTATTTTATTGGTTCTTATGATTGACGTCTTTAACGGGTGGAATGTCCGGTATGATTTCATCATCTTGTGGTCCTTTGCACATCTTCGGTCAGTGGCTCCATTGTCCATACCGGTTTAGGCGACCTTGTACTTTGCATTAATCTACACTGTTGCATTCAGCTAAACATTTTTTACTATAGGCAGGGTGGATTTCATGAGAACGGATCTACTACAGTTACATTCAGCTTCTAACTTTTGGAAAAAAACAAGAGTTCATGTCCTTTAGCAAGTCAGCACACTGCACGTTAGAAAAATACATTTAATATGAGAGTCAGGCAGCTAGGCCTCGACTCATGCTAACTAAGGCCTACTGCTTTATTAGCAAGAATCTAATACATTCAGCCTTTCAACATTAATGTAAAAGCACAATTTAACTAAACATTTCACCATTATTAGTCAGTTTCATTAGTCCCGTATACATTGTCGGCCACTCCCCGTGGTCACATTTCAAGTGCACGTTTTAGCAAAACATGTTAATAGTTTCTAGGCGACATTATTATACATTAGTTCATAAACATTTCATGTTAATATTGATTAGAATAAGCTACGCTCTCTCAGTCCCTCCTCTGATGACCTTTGTCATCACACAAACCTTTCCCTTTCAACCTTTCACTTCCAATTTTTAACCTTGCACATAATGCGCATTTCAACATCTTGCCCTTTGTGTGAGCTTTCCCAAATTTCATTAAACATTTTCTCCCTTTCATGTTCTTCATTTCTTTTGCTTCGTTTTTTCAAATTTCTTTTAATTCTTTCATTAATTTTGCATGCTCCCCATAATCCCAATAGACAAATAAGAACAATTAATAGACCCCCTAATATTTTTGCAAGTACCCCATTCCAAATATTACTAAACCAACTCCCTACTCTGGTATTTCCTTTTCCAACTTTCTCTCAAACTCCAGGTTCCTTCAAATCTTTCAAATCTGTACTATCACTTGTTAGGTTAGTAAGCATACTTCTAATCTTTTTGCTATTATCAGGTATGAACGAGCAACAATGACGCTCGTTAAGCATCTTACAGACTCCGCCGCTCCTCGCTAAAAGAATGTCTAAAGCAAGCCGATTTTGAAGAGTCATAGCTCTTTCTGCAGCAAGTTCAGTATCCATCAGGAGTATAGCCCCTGTGAAATTTGTCAGCATGTTATCCACAATAGTAGACAATTTTCGAATCTTTATGGAGTTTAAAATAATCCCTACTGAAGGAATTATGGCTCCAAATATGTCACCAACAACAGCAGCCACTGTCTCTCTCTTTTGTCCAGCATGTTGTAATTCAGACATTTTACGTTTTTGTTTTAAGTCATCAATCTGGTAAATCTCTGGGAAAACTATTCCCAAATAACATGTCCCATACCATCCCTTAGGGAGGTGGTAATAAGCATTTAGTCCACATATGTAATAGATCCCAGGGATCGCTGGATCCTGTCCATTTAACATGAATGTCCATTTACTCTGAAACAAAACCACATGCCTGCATTCACTCGTTCCCACAAATAAAGTGTTGTGGTCAGCTTTTGGCCTATATTTACACAAAGCCTTCCTACATGTAAGGCATCTATAGCAAATTTTCCCAGCGTCTTTATTGCGGTGTAAGCATAATCATTTGCATATGTGCGTTTTTCTAGTCCTTTTTCTAGCCTTTCTTTCAGTGCCTTGCGTCTATCATCAGTGTGATCTAAGAAGCTTTTTTCTACAGGTGTTAGTAAGCAGGTTAAATTATTGCGGTGCGCGTAAGCTGTCCCAAAGGTTAGTGTCGGCTCAAAGAAACCTCTAACTAATTTTATGCTATGCTCTTTAGCTAACTTGTTCAGAAATTCGATCACAGGCACAAAAGAAAACACTACATCTAAATCAGAATAAAAGTATTGCACATGTTCCTGGTCATAAAATATTGTTAGCAGCAAACTACAGCTTATCCCGTATGTTAGAGGCAGACTATGGTAGGTGACCCCTTCTTGTACTGATGAAGGAATCTTTGTGCACACATAACAGTTTCCCGCATCCATTGTATCAACATACTCATTCAGCAAGCGATAGAAGACATTAGTAGAAAGTTCCCCCTTTGAATTAGTTCCCTCATGCAAGTATTTTGTATCCTGCTCAAACTTTTCCCACAGTGTTAGTGTAGCAGTCTCAGGTTTTGAAGCATTGTTAGTCACCTTTTTATCCAACCACGGCATTCCCACAATCACACCTATAATTATTATTGCACACACGATACCTAAGATAGCACTTAACCAACCACACACCCTACCCTTCTTGCTACTACCTCTAGTGTAAGCCATGATCTGTAAAGAATCAGATAGCAGAAGATATAAGACAAACAATCAACTTGAGGACGATGTAAAAGCTTTTTTTTTTTTCTTATTGCAAAGTCTCTTTTCCTTTCTGCGAGTATTTACAGCGTTTCATTCACCCCAGGACCCTTTTGTCAAATGAGGTTAACAGCTTGTCATAATCGTTTTTCAGTGTCAATTCAGGTTATCAGTGTCACATCCGGTAATTTGTCAGTCTCTTTTCTCAGCTTTTCAGCTTTCAATTTCAATTTTAACACAGTCTCTTTCTCTGATTGATTTCAAGTGCCGTAGTATTGGTCTGGTACCTATCGATCAAAACAGAACGCTAAGAATTCTTGTTGCCATTCAGGACCTGCGTACCTTCTGTTTGCAACTCTTTTTCTTTTCAGTCTGCGTTCGCTGTGCAACTCTCCTTCACTGAGATCCTCTTTTCTAGTTGTATCAATTTCTTCCTCTATTGTGTCACCCGGGATCACTTTCTCTCTTGCAGCTTGCTTCTTTGGCCAGTTATCACCTTTATGCATTTCTTTTCTGCTTGGCTTTTCAGGACGTTGAACAGCACCCTCCTCTTGTGCTATGGTGTTTTCTCTTGACAGACCTGCAAGTGGCTCAGGAGGAGTTGATGTACTTTGACCTCCTTCTGCTCCTTCCTCTTCGTCTTCAGGGGCTGTAACGGGCTCAAGTTCAAACCTGTATCCATCTACTTCTGGGAGAACCTCTCCTTGACTTGATTCTCCTGCTGTCTCTGCTGAGATAGGCTCACCGTCACCTCTCTCGAACTCGTTTACTGTTTGAGGGACTAAGCCGTCCTCAGTGGTCTCTCCTTCAGTCTCAGTTCCCCTTTGAATACTCTCCGGCCCTGTGACTTCCTTCTCTGCAGTTGCTGTTTGGGACACTTCAAGTTCCTCATCAGTCGGACACGTCACCTTCTTTGTGTGACTGGCATGTATCCAGTTTGGAACGCCTGCACATTTCACAGCAGTGGTTGTTGTCAGTATCACTTGATATGGCCCCTTCTAACGTGGCTCCAAACACGACTTCCTCACGTGTTTCTTGACAACCACCCAGTCACCGGCTTGCAGGGTGTGACCTGGATCACTGATCTGTGGCAATGTGTTAGCCTCCACCTGGTGAGAAAAAGAGCGGACCACATCAGCCAGACCCTTGCAGTAGTCCAACACCATATCATCCGTGATATTCACAAGAGCATTTGCAGGTACTGCGGGCAACCTCATAGCTCTGCCCATCAAAATCTCATGGGGGTATAGTCTTGTCTTCTTATCAGGTGTGTTTCTCATTGACATCAGCACTAAGGGCAATGCATCTGGCCATTTCATATCGGTAGCTGCACACATTTTTGCAATTTTCGACTTCAAGGCACCATTCATCTGTTCCACTAGTCCTGATGCTTCAGGGCGGTAGCTACAAGGCAGCTTCTGTTCAATGTCCAATGCAGCACACAAGATCTTAATCACCTCATTGTCGAAGTGTCTGCCCCTATCTGATTCTAAAGAGACCAGAAATCTGAACCGTGGTATTAATTCTCTAAGCAACAGTTTTGCTACTGTGAGACTGTCATTTCTACGTGTAGGGTAGGCTTCAATCCAGTGACTGAAAACGCACACAATCACCAACACGTACCTCAAGCCTCCACACTCAGGCATCTCAATGAAATCCATCTGCATCTTGCTAAACGGACCTCCAGCTCTCCCTATGTGGCTCAAAATCACCACAGTCCCTTTTCCTGCATTCATCTGTTGACAGATGATGCACCTGTGACAGGTAACCTCTGTGGCTTGTCTGAATTTTGGATTGAACCAATCAATTTTGAAAAATCTGATCATTGCGTCTCTCCTAAGGTGTGCCTGACCATGGTAAAGCCTTGCAAACTGCGACAAAAGACTGTTTGGCAAAACCAGCTTCCCTTCCTCTGAGACCCACAAGTCGTCAGACCTCTGTACACATTGCATTCTTTGACAGGAGCGTTTTTCCTCTCTGCTAGCATGGCCCTGCAGTGAGTTTAACTCATCTAATGTATCAACTACTCTTAATGCAAAGTTCAAGCATGTTTCATTTTCAGTTTCAGGTAGTAGTTCCCACTGTTCCTTGAATGATATACAGTTCAATGCGCAAAACCTTGTGACTTGATCTGCATAGCTGTAGCTGTTTCCCATTGACACAAAGTCTTGCAACTTGACATGAGCATTGCATTTCACGATGGCAATTTCAAGAGGCAACTGAATCGCATGCAACAATTCCTTAATTTGTTCGCCATTTTTCACTGGTGAGCCAGAAGAGGTCATGAAACCCCTCTGTGACCATAATTGGCCAAAATCATGTACAATTCCAAATCCGTATCTGCTGTCAGTATAGATAGTGACTTTCAGGTTTGCAGCTGCGTGGCATGCCTTAGTAAGGGCAATCAATTCAGCCACTTGTGCGGAATACACTCTTTCGAGCCAGGAGGGTTCTTGGATACCGGTGATTGTACACACGGCATAACCAGCTCTCAGTATTCCGGCTGAGTCTCTCAAGCATGAACCATCGACAAACAAAATGTAATCATTTTCTTCTAACTGTGTATCCTTAATGTCAGGTCTGGGTTTGGTGCATAGTTCTGTTACCTCAAGACAGTCATGCTCTACTTCCTCAGTACTATTAATCTCAGTATTTTCAACAGCAAGTAAAGTTGCCAGGTTTAATACGGTACACCTCTTGAGAGAAACATTAGGAGACCCCAGTATAATGGTCTCATATCTCGTCAACCTAGCATTTGTCATGTGCTGATTCTTAGTTTGGGTTAACAGAATTTCAACTGAATGTGGAACCATTACTGTTAAGGGATGTCCCATCACTATGCCTTCACACTGTGTGAGGCTCTGACCAACTGCTGCAATTGTGCGCAAACAACACAGTAAGGCTGCTGCGACTGGGTCCAAAGTAGCTGAAAAATATGCTACTGGGCGGTTTGCACCTCCATGGGCCTGTGTTAAGACAGACAAAGAACAAGCATCACGTTCATGACAAAACAGTAGAAAAGTCTTTGTGTAATCAGGCATACCCAAAGCTGGCGCCCTGCACATGCACTCTCTCAATTCCATGAATGCCTCAAGCTCGTCCTCGGACCAGATTATGGTACTCGGGTCATCCTTAACTTCCTTGCCTGTTAGTTTTATCAATGGTTTAGAGATAATCGAGAAGTTGGGAATCCACTGGCGACAGTAGCCCACCATTCCCAAAAACATCCTGACATCTCTCTTGGTTGTCGGGGGATTCATCTGCAGTATGGCCGTCACCCTCTCTTTTGATATTCTCCTGGAACCCCTTTCAATCAAGTGACCTAAGTACTTTACCTCTCTTTGGCAGTACTGCAGCTTCTTTGGGGACACTTTATGTCCGTTCTTTCCCAAATGGTACAGTAAGGTAATTGTGTCATACCTACAGTCATCTTTTGTTCTGGATGCACTGAGCAAGTCATCAATGTACTGCACTAGAGTCGAACTGAAAGGCAGTTCTAACGACTCTAAGTCTTTCTTCAATATCTGATTGAAGATGGACGGTGACTCAGAAAACCCTTGAGGAATTCTGCACCAACTGTATACCTTATCTAGGAATTTGAAACTGAAGAGAAATTGGCTGTCCTCATGAAGAGGCACTGGAAAGAATGCTTGAGACTGGTCCACAACTGTGAACCACTCTGCATCACACGGAACCTGAAACATGATCACTGCTGGATTCGGCACTATGGGGCAGCACTTTACCACAATCTTGTTTATTTTTCTCAAATCCTGCACAATTCGGACCGTTCAACAGGGCTTTTTCAGGCCCATTATTGGTGAATTACACGGGCTGCTCATCACTTCTTTCAGAACTCCTTGCTTTACAAAGTCTGCAATTATCTGTGTTACCTGAATGACGACATCTTGTGCCATGTGGTACTGCGGCACTTGAGGAAACACTGCATTCGGCTTAACCTGTACCTTAACCGGTTCTACTCCCTTTATCAGTCGTACTTCTTTTCCTGTCAAATCCCACACCTTCTCTGTCACTGTTCCCTGCAACTCGGGTGGCAAGTCAGTCACTTTAAGCATTGGGAATAAAGTTATCAGAGGGTATTCTTCATTTGTACTTTCCGTCTCTAGGTCTGTAAATTGCCCATCGTCCCCTTCATCATCACTGTTTGTCTGCACTTCAATTCCTTCACAATAAGTCTCTTCCCAGTAGGGACACGGGACTAGAATCACAGACTACAAATTTATGTAATCCCTGGAAGTTGCCAATCTCAACTTGAACTGGGTCTGTGATCGGGTTTGTCAGATACTGATTTGCCACACCAACCACCCTTATGGTACGTCCCGAAAGTGGTAATTTCGGAACCTCTGCACTTCTGACTGTAGAGCGTGTAGCTCCTGTGTCGACCAAGATTGAAACCTTGTGACCCATCACCTTACCCTCTACATAGGGTCCCCTCTGATCTACTTCTAGGGACGCTGGAAGCCTGCACTTCTCACTGTCAGAACTGTCATCCGACCATTCATCATTTATTCCATCCTCACCACGCAATGGGAATTGCTGTACTGTATTATTTTGACTCATCATTTGGCCTGTGACCTGCTGAGGAAGCATCACCTGTTGCTGTCCCATCGGAGCTAATGGTAACTGCATTTGCTGTCTAGGTACCAGGGGAACCTGCTGTTGTACCTGCTGCACTTGTGCTGGTTGAACATGCAGCATTTGTATTTGCTGCATGGGCTGTAGCCCCTGCATCTGAACCATGTTAATCTGGAAATTCTGATTTTGGCCCCTCACCTTTGGACCCCTCACATTTTGAAATGTACCGACATCATTGCTTTGTTGAACAACACCATCCTGCACCACTTTTGGGCATTCCCGCTTCCAATGCCCCACGCCCCCGCACTCATGACATGGTGACATCTTTTTCATCCCCTGTACATCATTTTGAACCACTACAGTATTCAAGTCTGGACTGCGATTCACAAAACCCCGACCTCTCGGTTGTGCCTGAAACATGCCATTCCCTTGCGGTTGCTGCTGTATCATCTGCTGTACTCCGTTTCCCTGCATCCCTGCTTGTGCTGCCTTAATCTGCATCACCATCACTTTCACCTTTAACTTTCTCTGCTTCAGCTCAATCTCGTCACTACAGTATTTTGCATACTGCAACACCTCATCAATCGGTTTTGCCTGCCAACAGATTAAATGATTCTTAATCATCTGGCTAATTTCTGGTCTCAGCCCTTCAACAAACCTGAACACAAGATGATTCATGTCTTTCGGCTCTATGGTCTCCATGCCACTGTAATGTTTGAACGCTTTCAACAATCTTTCATAATCAATCAATCAATCACAATATTTATAAAGCGCACTACGTACCCGCTAGGGTTTCAAGGTGCTGAGGGGGTGGGGGGGCGTGCTGCTACTGTTCGAAGAGCCAGGTCTTGAGGATTCTCCTGAAAGTGAGAAGGTCCTGGGTCTGCCGCAGGGGGGTCGGGAAGGTGTTCCAGGTCTTGGCGGCAAGGTAGGAGAAGGATCTGCCGCCGGAGGTCTTGCATTGGAAGCGGGGAACAATGGCGAGGTTGGTGGAGCGGAGATGGTGGGAGGGGACGTAGAAGTTGAGTCTGTTGTTCAGGTAGGCTGGTCCGGCGCCGTGGAGTGCCTTGTGAGCGTGGGTGAGGAGCTTGAAGGTGATCCTCTTGTCCACGGGGAGCCAGTGGAGGTCTTTCAGGTGGTGGGAGATGTGGCATCGGGGAGTACGTCGAGGACCAGTCAGGCGGAGGCGTTTTGGATGCATTGGAGGCACCGGATGTCTTTTGCTGGGATGCCATTGTAGAGAGCGTTGCCGTAGTCTAGTCTACTGCTGACGAGGGCCTGGGTCACCGTTCTTCTGGTTTCCGTCAGGATCCATTTGTAGATTCTACGGAGCATGCGGAGGGTGTTGTAGCAGGAGGAGGAAACTGCGTTGACCTGCTTGGACATGGTGAGGGTGGAGTCGAGGACGAAACCCAGGTTGCGTGCGTGGTTGGCTGGCGTAGGAGGGGGTCCCAGCACGGAGGGCCACCAGGAGTCGTCCCAGGCCGAGGGGGTGCGTCCGAGGATGAGGACCTCCGTCTTGTCGGAGTTCAGTTTCAGGTGGCTATTTCTCATCCACTCGGCGATGGACTTCATTCCCTCGTGGAGAATGGCTTTGGCGGTGTGTGGGTCTTTGGTGAGGGAGAGGATGAGCTGGGTGTCGTCGGCGTAGGAGAGAATGTTGAGGTTGTGCTGACGGGCCTGTTGTGCGAGGGGGGCCATGTAGATGTTGAACAGCGTCGGGCTTAGGGAGGAGCCTTGGGGTACACCGCAGATGATGTTGGTGGCTTCGTGGCGGAAGGTTGGGAGTCGGACTCTCTGGGTTCTGCCGGAAAGAAATGAGGAGATCCAGTTGAGGGCCTTTTCTTGTATTCCGGCTTCGTGGAGGCGTGTTAATAGGTTGCGGTGTCAAACCGTGTCGAAGGCTGAGGAAAGGTCCAGAAGGATGAGGGCTGATGTTTCGCCGTTGTCCATTTGCTGTCTGATGTCATCTGTGGCGGCGAGGAGAGCAGTCTTGGCGCTGTGGTTACGTCTGAAACCGGACTGGGAGGGGTCCAGGATGGAGTTATCCTCGAGGTGGTGGGTGAGCTGAGCGTTGACGATCTTCTCGGTGACCTTCGCCGGGAAGGGGAGGAGGGAGATCGGACGGAAGTTTTTGAGGTCGTTGGGGTCTGCCTTGGGTTTCTTGAGGAGGGTGTGGATTTCGGCGTGCTTCCAGCTTTCCGGGAAAGTCACAGTTTCGAAGGATAAGTTGATAACCTTTCGAAGTTGGGGGGCGATGGTAGAGTCGGCTTTATTGTAGACGTGGTGGGGTAAGGGTCTGAAGGGGATCCTGAGTGGATGGAGTTCATGATTTTGCGAGTTTCAGCGTTGTCTACGTGGGTCCAGGCGGTTAGGCGGTTGGTGCAGCTGGAGTTGTCGGGGTGGGGTCTGGCGGAGGCATGGTGTTGAGGCTGTCGTGGATGTCGGCGATCTTCTGATAGAAGAAGGTGGACAGGGCGTCGCAGAGTTCTTGAGATGGTGGGATGTCGTTGACGTTGGCGTTGGGGTTGGAGAGCTCCTTCATGATTCACAGTAAGCATGAATGGACTCTTTAGCCTCCTGTGAGGTTCGATCGATTTTCTGCCAATCAGTCACTTTCGGCGACACTTTCTGCTTCAAAAACTCAATCTCTTTATGATAGTACTTCATCACCTCCTCAGATGGTGCTCCAGTCCACACCCCTCTTGCACTCAAGCCATAGATCAGGTGGAACTATAATCTGAAACAGGGTATTCAAGTCCTCCCAGAGACATTTCGCAAGCTTCACAAACCTATCTGTCTGCTGGTACCACTCTATCGGCTTCTCCCTCAATCTGGGATAATCATTTGTGAATGATAGAATGTCTCCCCTGGACCACGGCACATGAACTAGAACCCCTCCAGCTGTTTCTCTCATTGGTAGCATCTTTACTGTCCCCGTGTCCGGTGCGGTTTCAGCCTGATTTGGTTCCGGACTTTCGCCCTTCTCTTCATCTCTTTTCTTTGCCCATCTGCCTTCCCACTTCTCTAAGGCTCCCCAGATTTGCTCACTGTGCAGTATCTCTTTAAGATGCGCTTTCATTCCGGTAGATCTCATGTGCTCAAAATCATTAGAATCAAAGTCTAATCTGTAGCTTCTTTTCAAATGTTTAGTATTCGCAATGTCTATGTTGTATTTGCCTGCCAGGTTTGCCAACCTCTGATGCACCTTGCCCACTTCTTTAGTGATCTTGGAGCACAGGTACCTCAATTCTGCTTCTGTGTATGACTCTAATCTGTTTACCCTCATTGTCCCTTCCACTAGTTCCGCAGCTTCTACGCCTAGTCTCACAAAATTCAGGTATTCTTCCTTTTCTGGCTTATCTATAGTTACCGCAGCATTTTGGGAAGCATAAGTCTTTTGTAACCACCCATTTAATTGTTGTGCAGAAAAACCTTGCAACTAAATGTTCCCTGAATGCATCAATGGTGACTGTGATGTATCTGTACTCATTGTTTGTGGGGCTAGCACACCTAACCCTTCTTGTCTCACTGCCTCCAAAGGAGACCCAATCGGACTGAGGTCTAAGAAGGACCGGAGTCTCTTGGTGTTAGTGCCTGGGGGGTTCCTGTGAACCCTCCTCTTACTACCTCTAGGGTTTTCACATTTTGATCACACACATCAGGCTTACCCTGCGTATAGAATGGTACTGGAGGACCAACAGTGATTGGTAATGATATGGCAGCTGGTGTCTGACCTGGTCCCAAACCCCTGGGAGCAGTAACTCCCAAGGCTTGACTCACTGTAGCTGGTGCAGGTACTAACGGAGGTCCTGCTGCTGGATTATATCCCGGAATCAACTGTTGCTGCGGCTGTGGTAGCAATTGCGGAGTTGGCTCAATCTGCACTAGCTTTGATCTGATATATATCGGATCAGGCGGCACCACTAGACTCGTGTTTGTCTCTAGTACTGGGACGTCTGGATAAATCCTCTGTATCTGTGGTGGAGGTTGCAACTGTATCTGCACGTCTGGTGCAGTGGGTACACTGACACCATTCTATATCAAAACCGTATCACTTGTCTGCATTGTATTTGTAACTTCCTTACTCTGTGTCTGGTTCCCAGGACCCGCACTAGTGCTTGGAGCACTGTTGTTTATGGCATATGGTGGCGGGCGATCATGTAACAACTGATTAAGAAACTCTTCATCGTCTGAGTAATCTTTGTCTACCCAAGACCTCTGAGTCTCCTTAGACTTATTAGCGCCCTTGTCTGTCTTACAGGTGGCTTTCTTTCCCTGTGTCTCATCTTCTTGTGTAATTGCCGGAAACAATTTAAGTCCGTCAACTATTCCCCTTCTCCACATTTTGCTCTCATTGTCCCATCTAGCCTCGGCTAATGTCTTTTCTGCCCTTTTTATTCTCCTTTCAAGTTTTTGCTGTCTTTGTCGTATGGCCATGAAATCCCAGGCTGCTAACGCCTCATACTGAGCTGGTCTCGGAGGAGGCTTTTGTACACTCAACATCCACCTTAAATTCTCCAAACTTCTTGTATTAAACGTTCCATGCTCTGGAAACGCTAAGCATCCCTCCTTCTCTGTTAATTTGCACCACTGCTTCATCCACAGACACGGCGCGACTCCCTTTTCCTCCATTACTACATAAGCTGGAGTACCCTCAGGCGGTGTAGGCTCCCCTTCACTCTCCATAATGTATGCGTCTCCTTTCAGAGCGCTCTTTAAAGCTTTGAAAAAATTCATTTTTGCGTCTTTTATTTTTGTTTGAATCTAATCAGCAAGAGACTTTTATTCCCAGAAAACTCTTCACCTGCCTTTCTCAACCTATTGCCTCTCACGGACGGCTGCCAATCCGTGTGCAACCCCTCTCAGCAACTGACCTATCCCACCGCGGCACCACTGACGTCACACTCACACACTGCAGCTGACAAAGTCTTGCGGCTTGTCCTCCTTACACTGGATTCACACCAAACTAATGCAAAATTTATGAGAGCACCTTTAACAACAACAACAGCTCAAATTTGGCGGTTTACTACAGGAAGGGTATACAATCGCTTCAGAACTTTACAAAGATTTCACTTGAAGCCTCGGCCGCTACTCTCTCCTTCTCAGTTCCCGCATACGCAAGCAGAATTCGACCCGCAAATCCTACTCTCGACTTGTCAATGGTTTGTTCGAGTGCACTATAGAACTTGCTAAATCTCCATCGAAGGTTTCACACACACAATTTGACTCAAACTCGACTTGTCAACCACGCCCGATTGACCTATTAAACCGCACAAATTACAACATAAACCCAAGTGTCTCCTACACTTGTCAATATACTCCGGAGTCTTAGACCACGACGGGTCCGTACATCACCAACCAACCATGTGGATAATTTTTTAGCACAAAGCGCCACACTCACATGAAGTTTGCCGACTTCCCTACTCTCATACTGCGGAGTACGCCCACTCCCACTAAAACAACATTACCTGACCTAAAACCATACAAACTTCACAAATCACCTGCAATAAGCATAAGCTGAGCAAGCGCAAATTCTACACCAGACATTTTAAGATGCCGGGAACATTCCCAACTCACTTAGGCAGGCTTCTGAGGTCCCAGGAAAGTCATGGGGAATTTAGAAACGCATCATACTTCTAATTTGCATTATCTCAGAAAAATAATCTAAACAATAATTCTCCGTCCTGGGGCCCCAAAGGGCCTAAACCGTCGCTCTGCTACCAGAACTGTTAATGCGTCCCTTTATGATAAATTATTACACATTAGGACTCGTTTTAGGCCAATGCATCTTTTGACCCTGTTGAGAGACACCTTAGGACGAGATAGCTAATCAACATGTCAATCAATACGTCAATAATATCATCAATATTTATTACTACAATGCACTTTATTTTAGTCAATGACATTTAGTTAAACTCAAGACACCACCATGACCTTTCAGTCATGAATAACCACACGGGTTTAGTATGAATTTAGTGATATTTATTCTCTATTGGTTACATTACTACTAGCAAGTTTATTAGTCTCAAAACCAAGAAACACAATAGCATAGTCACAATATGGCAACTCTGATAAGATTTCATGAAAGCAAGAATCACAAACATTAGAATATAGCATGGCGTGAACATAAACTATCATTAGCAGGGTATATCAGCGCATTGTTCAACAAAGCATAGATTCAGTCATTTGTCTATTTGCGTCCGTTCAGTGAACCCCTCACCTAACCTCAAATTAGCATTGGCATGTTGGGCTTCATGCAAAACAATTTTGTAACACCAATTTGGAAAACATCTAACTATGGCTCCTGTCAAAATAAAAGCAGTTGGTACCTAGAAAGAAAAAGCAAAGAGACAATCACAATTTCATTGTCATATAGTTACCATCCAAGTTTGCTCAGCACTCAGGTTCTGTCTTCGTCTTCAGGACATCAGTCTATTCACCATCAGTCAGGAACTCAGCTCAGGTAAAAGGGGCACTTCCCTCATAAGGAGGTAAAGTGTAAATGGGCAATCTAAGGACAGAATGGTTTTAAGAACCAAACAGCAAAATCTCTATGCAGAGTGACAAAGTGTCTGGGTCATAGCAAATAGCATCAGCATATCCCCCTCTCCTAGTCTCCTGCTCCCTAAAGTCTAATTCACTTCCTGGTGACAAGGGTTTTTATCCCCTTTTCGTTGTACATTCCCCTAAAATCTAATTGGACAAGGGGTTGCACCCCACTATCTTTAACCAATTAAAAACACATCTGCTCATCAAATTTGTTACCCCATAACAGTTCTCATGTATTTTATTGGTTCTTATGATTGACGTCTTTAACGGGTGGAATGTCCGGTATGATTTCATCGTCTTGTGGTCCTTTGCACATCTTCGGTCAGTGGCTCCATTGTCCGTACCGGTTTAGGCGACCTTGTACTTTGCATTAATCTACACTGTTGCATTCAGCTAAAAAAAAAATACTATAGGCAGGGTGAATTTCATGAGAACGGATCTACTACAGTTACATTCAGCTTCTAACTTTTGGAAAAAAACAAGAGTTTATGTCCTTTAGCAAGTCAGCACACTGCACGTTAGAAAAATACATTTAATATGAGAGTCAGGCAGCTAGGCCTCGACTCATGCTAACTAAGGCCTACTACTTTATTAGCAAGAATCTAATACATTCAGCCTTTCAACATTAACGTAAAAGCACAATTTAATAAAACATTTCACCATTAATAATCAGTTTCATTAGTCCCCGTAAACATTGTCGACCACTCCCCGTGGTCACATTTCAAGTGCTTGTTTTAGCAAAACATGTTAATACAGTTTCTATGCAACATTATTATACATTAGTTCATAAACATTTCATGTTAATATTTATTATATAAGCTACGCTCTCTCGACATCACAATGAAATAAAATAATAATCCAAATACTGTGAAAAAGGGGAAAACATAAAGATAAAAGAAAGACTTAAATGAGCCAGATAACCCAGTGGAAGCGAGGCACCACGATAATACATGGAAATAAAACTAAGACTGGGTGAGTTCAGTCAGGTTTGCACATTGCTTCCATTACTAGCTGTGTTGTTCAGGTATTACTCTGTGTACAGCACCTACCCTTTTCAAGTCCGATCTAAACACACTTCCCTATGGATTTCAGACCCAGCCAGCGCTTTCAAGCGCCATCAAGTTCCTGACCTCTAGAAGGCCCATGAACCACCATGATCCCTGCTGGACTCCCATTAGAATCTCCATCTTCACTGATTCACCAGTCAGATCCAAGGGTCAGGAATTTTGAGAGTGATTGGTTCCTCTATTGAGAGGTGTGTCTAAGGCAGTGCCTAATTTGTGCTTGTTGTTTCGGCACTTATTTTTGAGGACCGGTACTCTTCTGCCTCAAGCATTTGCTGCGAGCAGAAGACACATATGTGAAAGGCGGAGGAAGGGTAAGCGTCACAAAGAGAGAACAGTGAGCTGAAGGGGCAGGGAGTGGCTATAAATGGATTAAAGAGGTCAGAGATGGCTTCAGGGTTGCGCTGCCTCACTATTCCGTGCTCGCACATTGAAATTCAGCAGCCACGTGTTTAAGAGGAGGGCTTTGGGCACCAGCACGTTTTATTTACAAATTAAGCACTGGTCTAAGGCCGGACAGTGAGAAAGCTTTATCTAGGTTTGCCGACTTCTGATTCATCGAGCGCATTGCTCTGCAGCCTATAACTATAATATCCCTGAGTGGCCTCATCCACCTCAAATGTAAAGAAATTCATCAGAATTCGATAGAATAAATGTTTCAGTTATGAGGTTATAATAGGACAGCCTTTCAGCTTGATGTTATCTTATATAAATATTAAATGTGGAATTGAAAGGAACACATTCACTCAATTTTAAGTAAGATTTCAGTCGGACTAGGTAAGTGGAATTTCATTCATAAGAAAGGCTCCATCTATTTAATGTATTGAGAGAAGGTGAGGCATATTCCAAGTTCACCACGCTGAACGTAAGAAGAAAAAAAACTTCACAGGGTTCTGAGTGTGTGTCGGGGAAACTCTTGTGCCTGGGAACTTGATAATATAGAGAAACACTCGTTTATTGTTCACACTTCAATTGTTGAGTTAGAAATGCACGTCGATGTTGGGGAAACAGGCCTTCTTGTGGCTAGATTGCACAACCTGCTTATTGTTTTTGCACCAGGCGCACGTTTACTAATTTATAACACTATGCAGCACAACTACGGTTGTTGGGCTGAGTTGCGTTGGAAGGAGAGAGCATCACAGAGCCATATCCAGACACATATGGCGCTTTCTCGTCTGTTACCCATCCCTTGATCTCTTTCCTGCCTCGCACCATGCACAAACCTTTGCACAATAGTCCAATATATCATGCCTAGACATGATTTAAAGCCTTTACCACATTAGCTGTGTATTCTACAATACTGCATACATGCAATCTGGGAAAGTTAGTAGAATTTGAAATATTTCATCAACCTAACGATTGCCTCAATGATGTGTTATTTGTTTGTAAAAAAAAAAACTCGTTTCAACTTCTTGGTAGATAATGCTTGCATCAAAAGCAATAGGTGATAGAGTGGGAATGCCCATGTAACACCCATGAGATGCCCACTAGACACAAAATATCGCACAGTAGCTCAGCGAGCTATTTGCGCTACTTTGCTTGCAACTTTCTAGCGTAAATAACGTTTTACCCAAGAAAGTAAATATTATATGAACATTGTGCTGGATTGACTCACTTTTAAGTTACTTTGCACCGGCGCCAAGCGTTGATAAATCTGGCGCACACTGTATTCTACTTATTGGTCACTTTGAAGAGATGGCAGTTAAGCTGTGGTGATTGATACGCCTGTTTGCCCGGGCATAGTACAGTTGATACATTTATGGCAGATACTTCATTATAAAAGGGGAGAAAACATGTTGCTCCTACTTGACATAAATGGAGTGACACGTGATGATGTGGGCTCGGCAGGCCTATTTGGTATGGCATAACACAACTTGCTTGAAGCTTTCTTGTTAGCCGCTATGTATCAACAAAGGGCACATTACATATTCTTAACACTGCATTGCAGTATTCAATGAACAACGTATTAACAGATTGCGTTGGCAGTGTTGTTTGGTATCACATGTCACCGGTTGTTTTTGCACGGGATATTTATGATATAGGGACTACTGAACAATCTTAACCGAGCACGACATTTGTTTAGTACTTGTTGCCGACTCTGAGTTTGACTGTAATCTTAACTGAAAGATGTAGTTTGAGTTCTTACAGATAGACCCGTTCAGTGCGATGTGACTCAGAGTCTTTGTGGCTTTTGTGTGCGGGAAGTCTACATATTTCTTACATAGGATTTGACCACAGCATTTGGGGAGTGCTGCATTTAGAGATGAGGTCGACAGGCTTTGTTAACGTGAAGTAGTGCACTAGGTGCTCGATAATTTAGACGCCAGATTACCGTTAACTCATTGATGACATCACTGAAATTTTGAGGGCATTCTAAATTTGAAGGTGGATTAGGCTCTATGTTTAGTGCGACGTACCACACCTTGCTGGGGGTTTTTACGAGAAACTATAAATAAGAGAGGGATGATTCTATATATTTGTGCCAGGTTTTAAATAAGACAACGGACACGTGACATATTGCCCATGCTCAGTGCTTAATTTGTAAATGAAAGTGTGCTGTTGCCAAAACTCTTCTCAGAAGGATGCCAAAACTATGCTCAGAAGACCACCGCTGGTGCAATTAAATGTCAACATCCGAATAACAAAGCTGTGTAGCGTTTAATTCACCTGAGTCCTCTTTAATCTGCTACCAGTCACATTCTCTGCCTTTATTTTACTAATGCAGGCTCCTGCTTTCTCCCCTTGTAACAGTTTTTATATCTTTCTCTTCTTCCTGCTTTCTTTGTTTCTCCTTCTCTCATAGGCACCTGGACACCTAGCCTTCCACTTGCCTGTGGCTTCCAGTTCCTGATAGTTCCAGACTGATCCAGTGACATCACAGCTGCCTGGGATTTCCCGCTGGGGATTTTCTAACTAGGTTTTCTCACTCTCTGTTCTTCCCGCCAACAGAAGCACCGCCCACCCCAAGACCTTCTATATGCAGGCCAAAGAGCGAACTCACAGCTGATGAGCGCAGCGTGCATGACGCTGGCACACCTAAGGCAAACCTGTCTGTGCCCGTCCATGCCTGGACCGTACCCCTCGCCACAACCTCTGGCCCTTCTCTGCCCAAAGATACACAATCACCGAGCTCTACACCTTCGACCCCAGATGCTACAACAAACACTGACATGGCACCCAATCACGCTCCACGTTAGGACCTTTCACCTGCACCTACTACCACTTCACCTGCCACAGAACACTCACCAGCCCACTGTCCAGTCCCACCCAGAACACACCACAGACACCACATCAACAAAAACACCAACTCGCATGTGTCCATCTCAAGACACGCTCACTATGCAAGCATTCCACAGAATAATGTTACCTTAACACCACTCTCGCACCCAACATCATCTTCCTCACCAAGACCTGGCTGAACCCCACATCTGCCCCAGACATTGCCACAGTGACTGCCGATGGACATAAAATCACTCACCAGGACTGCACCAACAAGTCGTGAGGAGAAACAGCAATCATCCACAAACAAACAAAACAGTGCACCACCACCACCAACGACACCCCCACCCCCATGGCCCATCTCAACTTCAAACTCCACATGGATGACAAAACAGCCATCAGAGGCACCCTCTCATACCGACCACCAGGCCTGCGCTCCAGCTTCAGCAATACCATTAGAGACTTCCTCGCACCCCTAGCCTTAGACTCCAAGCACTACATCTTCCTCGATGACCTAAATTTCCAAATCGATGATCCCAATGACAGTAATACTGCACACCTCCTCAACAGAATGAGAAGCCTTGAATTAACCCAGGCCATCCACGACCCTACACATGCTGCAGGACACACGCTGGACCCCATTTTCAACTCCAACAACCACGTGAAATATAGCCATGTCACAGAACTCACATGGACTGATCACTCTATCGGCCACTTCAGCACCTCCAGCGCCCGCACCCCACCCCACCCCTAAGATGAGTAGCAGCCCCCACCAGAGGTGGAACAAAATCTCAAAGACCAACTAGGTGAATGCCCACAATACCTCCAACTCCACTACCGCCACCAACCCCAAACAGTTAGTGAAAAACCTCAACGCACGGATCACTGACTGCGCCAACAGCATTGTCCCCATAAAGAGCAACATCCAGAGAAAACCCTCCAAAAAAGCCAGCAGTTACACCCAAAAATTTAGAACTGTGAAACGAGAAAGCAATCAGCTGGAGAGGAGATGGGGTGACATCAAGAACACCTCTGGCAGAGAAGCCTTCAAGACCTCCCTCAACCTCTGCCACCACCTGCTGAGGGCAACAAAGAAGATAGCCCTTGCTTCATGCATTGAAACCAGTGCCAACACCACCAAGAAACTGTGGTTGTATTCTTTTAACACACAGCACCTGGAATGCATCAAAAATAATGATGCATGGGGTCAGCAGAGGAGGAGATGCATTGAAAAATAAGGCACTGCATCAGATTTTCCAGTGCAGCACAGACAATGTGTCATTTCATCCCATGCTGAAAAGTGATGCATTGATTTCCAGAACTACAGCCTTGGTTTCTCACTCCTATGAGGGGATATTTTGATGCCCAGGGACAATACGTTGAAAATCCTTGCAGCACTCGTAAGAAGGAGCAGGTGCTACGTCAATCAGGTAGGCAATGCAGCAATTTCTCAGCCACGAGGCAGGCGCTGTGTCGATTTCTGCAGGTGTTGCATCGATTCTCTGACACACTGGGATTTTGTTCTCTTGGGGAAGTCTTTGTGGCCCTGAGACTTCAGAACCGGAGGCAAGCTCAATTCAAGCACTGAGAGAGCACTTGTGGGGAAGGCAGAATCATTCCAGCAGAGTCAGGGGCCGGCAGGAAGCAGGGCAGCAGTCTTTCCAGAAAAGCAGTCCAGATGAGTTCTTTGGACTGACAGGCAGTCCATCTGACGGAGTCCAGTTGTAGATCCAGTGTCTGATTTGGTGGGGTCAGAGACCTAGTATATAAACCAAAAATGCCTTTGAAGTAGGGGAAACTTCAAAGAGTGGTTTGCCAGGATCCCTGTGGGGGGTTATCAGTCATTTGTGTGAGGTCAGGAAACTGGCCTTTGAAGTGTAAGTGAGAGCCCCTCCACCCTTTCTGCCAAGGGAGATCCATTCAGTATGAAGATGAATGCAGGTGTGGCTGAGTGTCCTGTGTTTATGCTGTCTGGGTGGAATGCACAAGGGGAGCTGTCAACCAGCACAGCCCAGACATGGATTAGAGACAGGCTGTAAGGCACACAATGCAGTAAGTGCAGAGAAATGCCCGCTTTCTAAAAGTGGCATTTTAAAAATAGTAATGTAAAATCCAACTTCACCAGCAAGCAGGATTTTCTATTAGCATTCTGGCCAGACTAAAGATGACAGAACTACTCTTTTCAGATCAGAATATACCACTTAAAAGGATATAAGGGCAGTTCTCATGCTGGCCTATGAGAGGAGCAGGCCTCAAAGTCATGAAAAACAAATGTGTGAGTTTTTCACTACCTCGACATGCAAAACACATAGGTACATGTCATGCCTTTTACTTACATAGCACCCTGCCCTATGGGGTGCCTAAGGCCTACCTTACGAGTGACTTATGTGTAGAAAATGAAGGTTTAATGCTTAGCAAGTAGTTGTAAATGCCAAGTCGAAGTGGCAGTGAAACTGCTCACACAGGCCTTGCAATGGCAGGCCTGAGACATGGTGAAGGGGCTACTTATGTGTGTGGCACAATCAGTACTGTAGACACACTAGCAGCATTTAAGTTACAGGCCCTGACACCTCTAGTGCCCTTTACTAGGTACTTACAGGTAAATTAAATATGCCAGTTGGGCAGGAGAAAATGTTACCATGATTAGGGGAGAGTGCAATCTAGCACTGGTCAGCAGTGGTAAAGTGTGCAGAGTCCTAAGACCAGCAAAAACAGGGTCAGAAAATGGAGAGAGGCAGGTAAAAAGTTGGGGGATAACCACCCTAAGGCTGTCAGGTCTAACAGATAATATGTACCCTTTGTTTGAGGCAAGACACTGGTTTCCAGTGGGAATCAGTATCCTTTTCAAGTTGCTCCACAGGGAAATCCTCTAATTTATTAAATAGTTACTCATTTTCTGTTATCCTGCATCAAGTCAGACTGGAGGGCCCTATCACCGTTGTTGGCCACATCTAAGGGACCAGTCCTATCCAACACTGCATCCCTGGCCAGGTTCCAATCTCCTCCTATGACGTATCTGGCGGCCCCTATCTCTGATAATAGGCGGTTGAGTTGCAAAAAAAACGGGCATTTAGAGCCCGTGAGAGCATAGACGGATCCCACACAGAGGGAGGAGTCTCCAAACTTAAGTTTGGCGGACACATAACGACCCTCCGTGTCCATTAACGTTTTAGAGACCGAGCAAGGAATATTTTTTCGCACCAGTATGGCGATGCCACATTTTCGCAGGGCACCTCCATCTCACTCTCTGGAAGTGGGGCTACAACTGAATAACGCGGTTCCTACCCAGTCCCGGTGCAATTTAGCAGATTCCTCTCTATCGAGATTGGTCTCTTGTAGCAGAGCTATTTCTGCTCGTTTTGATTGAAGGTATGAGAGTATCTTTTTTCTTTTTACGAAGTGGGTCAGTCCATTGGCGTTCCAGAATAGGATCCACACTGGAGTAGGTGGGGTTGGGGGAGAACCGATCATGTTAGAATGGCTGCACAGGTCACACCTGAGTAGCAGTAGAGGATGGCAGGTGAATGCGGGGAAGGTGAGGGTTAATACGAGGGCAGTTAAAGAGACCAGAACAAAACAAATGTGAGCTATGGGAGGGACGAGGTAGGAGAGAGCACTAGTGCGAGAGGGCGGAAGGTATGGATGCCGAGAACTTAAATCGGGAAGGAGGGGTGGAAAGAGTAAGAGATGGGACGGTGGTAGGAGGGAGGAGGGGTGGCCCTGGAGCGTGGAGGGAGTGGTACAGAAAGGAGACAGAGGTAGGATAGCCAAAAGACAAATCAAAGATAGAACGATCAAAGGAGAAGGATTGAATAGAAAGGCTGATAGGGGAGAAGAGCGGGGGTAGGAGAAGAGAGCTGTAAGGAGGGGGCGTATTGCATACGGCAGAACAAGTGAGTAATAGTAAGGGAGAGGTAGGGGAGAGAAGAAAAAGGGAGTGGGCAGAGGGAGCTATTGCAGAGCACGAAAGCTCTGCACTTCGGTGACTGTAGTCTGCGGGTCTAAGCCCAGGCTACGAAGCCCCTATCCCGACCAGTGGGCCACACCACCGGGGGGGCGGGCGCCTATGATGTTCCAAGGAAGCCAGTGCCCAGTTCTATTGTCTATATATCCGTAGCAATGATACCCCACAGCCAGACTCACATTGGGGGTACCAGGTGAGAATCACAAATAAACGAGTAGAAGCTGGTCAGTGCCGCAAGAGCAGCGGAGGGGGAGGGGGGCCGATGTATGAGCGCAATGGCGGAGGAGCAGAGGAATAGCTGAAGAAGAGAAGGGGAGAGGAGCAAGGCGTTGGCCAAGGGGGGGACAGGGCGTGCATGGGAGGAGGGGGGAAGGGGGCGGAACGCGCTGAGTCGAAGAGTCCCAGCAGGCAGGGAGGGGGGTGGGGGGAAGAGGGACATCTCTCCCATGGGTCCAACCGAATCTGAGGTTTGGACAATGGCCTCACTGCCCTGCCACCATAGTGTGACCCAAGTGTAGTTCGGTACGTCAGTGCTAAGGTGCGGGAAAGGAGGGGGAGGGAGCTGGGAAGTAAGAGCATAATAGGATCTGCCATATCTCATGCAGCGATGCAGTGTGTGGGGTGGGGGGGAAGGGGAAGTGGGGAGGGAGAGACCTTTTCCAATCTATTGTAGTAACACCTCTAGAGGGAACATCAAACAACCACTAATAACATGTAACAACCGTCTGGTCCTGCTATGCAAGGAACGGTCAGGGGGGAGGTTATAAAATCAACCTGGGTGCAGAATGCAAGGATTTTGAGGCAGGACAAAGAGTAGAACATGAGAGTGTCCACTGTTCATGGGTAGCAACCCAGTGGAAATTTGTCCCAAACTCAAAACAGAAGAATCAGAACACAAGAAATAACAGTACTCATCTGCCAGGTGGATTGATGGGGAGCTCCGTACAACACGTGCAGCATGCCGGTGCCACCAGTAGCAGTATGGACATTACACATCCAGTTCGCTTGTTCTCAGGTAGGCGCTTCAGGCGGTTTAAGAGGAGCGGGATTTGTCTCTATCTGCTACTTGAGTATGCTTTGCCAATGCGTGCAACACCTGTCTCTTGTCATTGTGATTCTTTGAGAGTCTTTCAAGGTATCTGCTCTTGTTCAGGGCCACTGAGGGGCTACGGTCCGTTGGTAGTGGGTTCTGGGCTGTCGTAGTCAAAGTCTGAGGTAGGAGCAGGGTGGCTGTATCCATAGGGCGGTCCGATAAGCTATTGAGGTAGAGACTCAGGTCCATCGGATCATAGAAGTCCTTGGATACATTATTCTTCATGATCCACATCCTTGCCAGTTCAAATAAATCAAACTTAACCTCCGGCTGGCGCAAACAGGGTTGCAGGGCCAGAAAAGCTTTTCTGTGCTCGCTAGTTTCCTTGGAGAAGTCAGCCGTCATCCGTATCTGGTGTTCATTCATACAGAATGGACCCTGCATACGCGCTTTTTGCAGAAGCTGCAGAGCCTGCGTGTGCCGCAAGAAGCAGGCTATGATAGGTCGTGGGTGGTTGTCCCCGTTGCGGGGTTTAGGGCCCAGTCTGTGTGCTCTTTGAAACTCCAAAGGGGAGTCAAAGGTCAGGCCGGTAATTTGAGGCAAGGTTGTCTTTAGGACGGACTGCACGTCCGCTCCCTCTATATTTTCTGGGAAGCCAAGAAAGCAGATATTGTCTCTACTGCTTCTGCCTTCTAGATCAATGACCTTGCTGCGGAGATACCAAAGCTCTTGGTCTCTATTCGGGATGAGTGCGGCCTGAGTCTCCACTGTCATCAACCACTGCTCCAGGGCAGTCACCTGCGAATAGAAGCCTGCAATATCTAGATGTATCGACTTTGTATCCTCCGTTAGGGAGGCCATCATGCTATCCATCCCCTCAAGCCTGCGGGCCCACCCCCGAAATCTCCTGTAGGATGCAGTCCATGGTTGCGCCATGCGAGGTATCCGCCATGGCGTGGGGCTGGCTGGTTGGGTGTTCCTGTGATGTTGGGGCAAGGTTCGGGAGTGTTGCAGAGCTTCCGAGGAGAGCAATTGCCTAACTGGCTTTCCTGATTGTTTATTTGACGATTTGCCCCCTGGCACCATCGGGCTGTGGGCACAAAAAGACTCCAAGCGAGGTGGAAACTTCTCTATGCGACGCTATGCAGCCAATGGGTTGACGCACTCCGCAGCGTCAAGGGATCTTTATTGTGATCACCGCAATCCCGTGCAGGGCACGGCCCACACTCCTTTGTGTAGTGGCAGATGTACCCAGGTTATAGATGAGGAAGCAGGGGGGTCAGCGCCCAGAGCTCGGTGTCCCTCCTCTCACGGGATAGAGATGTGAGAAGCGCCATCCCGCTGCACCTCCAACCCCCTCCTCCTGTAGCGGTGGCAGCATTGAGTCGTAGTGTAAAGAAAAAAGGTCAGGTGGTTGACCCCGTGTGGCAAAAAAGAAAGCAAGACTGCTAGCACGGTGTCCCCGTACCTGATGATATCCTGAAGAGGCCCCCTGTCAGTATTCCTTCATGGCACTATGGAATATAGTCCTACATGCTAGAAAAGAGGAAGGGGCAGTATGGCGGTATCCAGGCAGTATGAGCCTCAAGACCTCATGGGATGCAGTGGCCCCCTCCAAGACGAGAATCAGATGCCGCAGGAGTGCACTCGTGTAGCACACTTTGTGTGAGAGTGTGTCATGAGGGCTGCGGTTTTGGTGCACCCGGGCAGTATGCCGTATCGTTAGTTGCTCTTGCTCTTCAATAACATCGTTATTGCCCCATAATCACATGGCACCACCCCGTCACGGGCCGGCATCCGGGACGCGCTCTTTCACCCAGCCGGTCTCATGAAGGGCGGAGAACGTGATAGGCAGGTCGGGCAGGGTGTCACAACGTCACTGGGAAGAATGCCCTGTCCTCAGACTCGGTCTTCCTGCAGGACAACCGTCCAAAACGTCGGAGGCCGGATCGGTCTGCGCTGCGCTTCCTTCTCCTCTGCTCCGTGGCTCGCCGGCCCGGGGATCTCACGGAAGGGCGCGGCTTCGCGTCCAAGCGTGGGTCCCAGCTGTCGTCGGGACCGCGAGAGACAAGATCGGGTCACCCGCACCGCAGACCAAAGGCCTCCCCGGATGCCTCTACCCCTCACGAGCTCCCGGCCATTCTGCAGGGGGGGTGCACAGAGCCAAATCGCCTCCCCACCCGGTCCGGGGCCCGCCGTCGGGTGGAGTGTCCCAGCTAGGTAGCCATTTCCAAACGTGGCCAGACCACGCCCGAGTGCATGTTTCTGTCATCTAAACCCACATCTATTAGGAAAATATTTATTATCAGATGTCTGATTACTTATGGTGAATTGCACTCTAAGTATATCCAACTACAGAATCAAACCAACCTATTTCTAAAGATATTTGGTATAAACAATTACGTTAATTATTCGTAACATTTCGATCATTTAAGGATCACAAAGAGGTATGTTAAATTGCCAAGCATGCCACAGCATTTAATTTATTATGACAGCTGTTAGACCTGGCATCCTTGGTGTGGTCTCCCCTGTCTTTTTTGATACTGCTTCCCTTGTTTTGACTTTGTGCTGGACTCTGTTTTTACTGTTTTTGGTAATCTGGGCATTTTACCACTGCTGACCAGTAATAAAGTGCAAGTGCTCCTTGTGTAAATTGTACGTGTAATTCACTTTCCATGATCAGCATATTTGGTTTACTGGTAAGTCCCTAGTAAAGTGCACTAGAGGTGTCCAGGGCCTGTAAATCAAATGCTACTAGTGGGCCTGCAGCACTGGTTGTGCCACCCACATAAGTAGCCCTGTAAATATGTCTCAGACCTGCCACTGCAGTGTCTGTGTGTGCAGTTTTACACTGCCAATTCGACCTGGCAAGTGCACCCACTTGCCAGGCCCAAACCTTCCTTTTTATACATGTAAGGTACCCTAAGGTAGGCCGTAGGTGACCCCATGTGCAGGGTGTGGTGTATGGTAAAGGTGGGACTTGTACTGATTTGTTTTACATATCTTAACAGTGAAATACTGCCAAATTCGGTTTTCACTGTTGCAAGGCCTATTTCTCCCATAGGTTACCATGGGGCTGCCTTTAAATATCCTTAAAGTGCAGTTTCCCTTTCAGAGCAGATAGAGATATGGAGTTTCGGGCCTCTGAACTCACAATTTAAAAATTAATGTTTTGGAAATGTTGGTTTTTAAATTGTTTGTTTGAAAAACCTACTTTAAGAAAGTAGGCATTTTCTTGCTTGAGCCATTCTGTGACTCTGCCTGCTTGTGTATTCCCTGTCTGGGTCAGACTGACAGTTGGGCTGTTTGAGAATCCCCTCTAGACAGTGACACAAAGGAAGCTGGGGTGTAGCCTGCACATCCTGATGACCCATTTGAGCTAGAATGGAGGGAAGAGTGGTCACTTACATCTGAATGGGCTGTGCATGCCCTCACACAATGCAGTCTCCAAACCCTGGGTGTCTCTGGGGCCAGCCCTCGGCAAGACAGGATCTTGTGAACAACAGAGACTTTCCTTTGAAGTTTGTGTACTTCAAAGGGAGAAAAGCGTATAAGTGGTTAACCCCAAACCCCAGATTTGTATATCACTTTTGGAATCAAGAGGGATCTCTGCCAAGGAGAAGAGCTGAAGAGCTGGAGGAGGAGTACTCCTCCTTTGCCTGTGACTGTGCTTTGCTGGTTTGGCCTGCAGTTGCTGCTTCTGCCTGAGAGAGGACAAAGACTGGACTTTGTGGTATATTCCTTCTTGTAAAGAATCTCCAAGGGCTTGGATTGAGCTTGCCTCCTGTTTTGAAGTTTTAGGGGCATCAAATACTTCCTCTAACAGCACCTAGATTCTTTTCTGAGACGCCTGCCCTGCCAAGTGGTGCCCTATCTGGGCCTTGAGAGGTGAAGTTGGCAGAACAATGACTGAAATCAATGCACAGTAAACAGTGCAGGGAAAGTTTTGACGCACCACCTGCAGCACGGCTGAAAAACGACCCACCAACGCTTAGCGGCTGAAATCGATGCCCCACCTGCATCACAACTGGGAGATCGACCCTCAATTTTCTTGTGCTGTGTTTTCACTTTTTTACTGTTTTATGTGCTGCATAAATAGTTTACACCTTGCCTCTAAGTTAAGCCTGACCTTTGTTTGTGTCAAGCTACAAGAAGGTTAAGCACAGGATAATTTGGGGTTTGCTTTTGTTTCACCATGAATTGTGGTTACTGATCGAGTAGTGTTTGACCACCCTCAATCAGTAACCCAATTTCCTACACCAGTAAAACCAAAAATCACAGTGACAACCTATATCAACACATTAACTGAAGGATGTGTGAAAGATTTCTTGGAGCAAGCTCCATGTAGAGACTTACCCAAAAATTTACAACAACTACTATAATCTCAAGCAATTTTTTAACGTAGTTAATGTCGCCTAAAGGGTGACGAGAAATGATGAGCAGGACTTTCCAAATCTGAAAACCCAGAACTTACTTGCATAGGCAACTTAATACAACTATTTTGCCTATAGAAAGAGAGAGCAAATCAATAGTACATTAGCAATCATGTTTCTATCAGCTCATATGTATAAGCTAAAGATTCTAGCAACACAAAAGGATGATGGACGGAGTGCTGAACAACGCAAACACTCACCCCCAGTCACAGATCTGGGTTTAATCAATCGTTCTTTTGCTCACCATGCCACCCCAGTTTGGACCCAGCCATATGCAAATCAGTCTTGACCCTGTTCCTCATGGGAACAGTCCAGCCCGAACTGCCAGGCCAGATCCTCCCTGGATCGGAAATAAGCATCCTAGGACCGGTTTCAGGGTATCACCCTTCATCAGGCAGGCTAGCTTGAATCCAGTGGCACAGTGAGCAAGAGAAACACAATTGGTCAGCACAGTGGAATATCACAATTTAAGTCTCTAGGCAAACATTTTAATAATGGGTTCAGAAATACAGCTTGACATGAGGCCGTGCAACTAGGCCAAGACCTCCGCTAAGTTAAGGCCTACAATTTATAAAGCTAATACGTAATGCATAACCCCTAATATGACATATTACTACATTAACTCTAATACTAAACATAAGCTCCATACTTCATATTAATAAGCCATTAATTAATACCCTTTGTGAACATTAACGGCCACTCACGTGGACACATTTTCAAACGTGTGCTTTATTTTTCTCCATATTAATACATTTAATACATACACAAATCCATTACTCAGAATACATGAATATTAATTAATATTTTTATTAGAACACCTGCTTTAGCAGGGCCCATCTGTAAAGTTTCTGGCACTAGTGTAAAGTCAGAAAGCACTAACTTTGTATATGATTCAACAGGAACAATGCCTTTCCATCTCTTACAGCCTCCATCAATGGTCACATATATAAGAATTTGATGGTGAATCGTAGAAACAGGGAAAGGTGAAGGGATAAGGGAAATCTGAACACACAAGAGACAAGTATCTTAAATATATATTCACCCACACATCTCCCTAAATGTAAACTAGCTACCTCAAGCTTTGTCACTATACACTCTGCGGAGGATGAGCAGCACACCCCAGACAAAGATCTTACCATAATAGACCTTCAGAACTTTGCCAGAATTGTTGTTTTTCTCATGCAAAAGTGACCAAATCCTCTAGAATGTGAGACAGAAAAATAATCAAATTTGGAAGAGAAAAGCAGAAACCTGAAGCATAAACCTTGAAAATAAATATTTGTCCTCACAGGCCAGCTACCAAATACAAATGCAATATTAAGCTCCAGGGAGAATGAGTAGTATTTATCCTGGTCAGGGTGCAGCTAGCAAGATTTTAATGAATGAAAGAAAAGAAGGCAGCCTGGCTTTCATCCAATTAGCAAGTGAAAGGAAAATTTACAGATGAGCTACATCAATTTTCATACTTGCTCAGGTGGTAAACAAAGGAGCAGAGAAGCATTTTCTTAATGTAATGCTAGCACAATTATAAAGAAATCACGGTCTTTTTATTAGAGACCTATTACTTGGAGATATGCAAAGTGTAGATCTGTTTCTGATGTGCGCCGTGAGGAAAAAGCTGAAGGAAAAGCGACCGAGAGGCATGTCTTGATTCACACAGCAATGGCTATGAGTGGAAAGGAATCTTAAACATGAGTTCGTGGATCACATTTTTCAGCAAAAACAGAACAACTAGAGCCCCAAGCGGCAGACAGAGAAGTGTGCATGTGCCCACTCACACTTGCCAATATAATATGAAACAAATCCAATGCCGCTTATGTAACACGACTGTCTATAAACAAGTGATCTCTTGTATACAAAACCTTTTCTTGTATGTTTTAATTAGTGCTTACTTTCCTATATGACTACGGCATTTGTCCAATTCCAACGTTCATGTTATATTCGTTTCTTCATTTTCAGGTTTATTTTCTATCTCTTGTTTGTTATGCAAAGCTCAAATATCCAAATGCCTAAAAAATTAAACAAAACAAATTGTTTTGCTGGCGGGGCCATTAAGTCCAATGGACAGCAACGGGTGTGCTTGAGGCCTTCTTAACTCACTTCTTAGCTGCGAGTGGAGTCCAAGACAGTCTCACCAGCGGGTGGGGCACTGAAATTTAAATTCCTGCCAGCCTAGTTGAGTATGATTTATCTGGTGACCAACAAATGCACTCAATGAATCCTCCGTGTAAGAGAATTCCGCCCAAAATCTTTTTCACCACCAGTGGTACTGATTTCAACCAAAAGACGGGGAGAGAAGAAACAAACAAACAGCCTCTGTACCAAGAACAACCACGAAATTCACAAAAGGTCCTATGACAGAAGTACAGCCTAGTACAACAGAGTTTTCATTCAATGTGTGCTTTACTTGTACATCCCTGAGTGCACAGTTTGTGAATAGAAATCGTTAATCTGCTCCAGCAGCTCCAAGACCATCATGTATTGTATTGTATTCTAAATGAGAGAATTTGATAAGGAGCTCCGAGCTTTAACTGCCCCCTTCTTACTCCATGTCCCTCTTTGGTGTATCTTTACTTTAACAAATGATTCATTAAGGAGCCAACACGAAACCAAAATCTAATATTTGTTTCAATAAATATGTATATTTTTTTTATTTTTCTTCTTCTCATTCCAAAAGTGTTGTTTACAGCCAACACGTACTTTGAATGTATCTTTAAAGAGAAAAGGGATCAAAAGGCCAGCCTCCCCAGCCATTGGCTGCTGCAATCCCATATTCAGCAGGCTTTGGCTCAGTGAAGGGCATTCATGATATATGGCAAATTGCTTTTGCAGACTGATGGCCATTCACTGGTCGAGTAGAACATAAGTAACCCTAAGTAGTGTTTCTATTGGAATGGCCAGATAGTGAAACGTTCATTCATTACAACAGACAAGCACTGGTCTTTCTTATTCAAATGAATATTTGCCATTTTGGAAAAGACATTGATCACTGGAAAATGACCATGCATGGAGCTTTGTGAGGGAAATGGACGCCTGCTATTGCTGCGTCGTGCCTTCCTTAGAAGAATACTTGCTAGTGAACATACATAAGAAAATAGAAAGGGATGACTTCAGTGACAATTCACTACCCTCGTTCCAAGATATTGACACTGAAAGGCACTTGCTTAGCTGTAAAAATCTGAGATTGCTAAAACACATTTTTCACCTTCACTGTGGATTTTTTAACACGTGCTCTGAATCAGAGCTATTTATATAGATATTTCCGCCCACCACCACCTCAGAGCTACATTAGAACTGATCAGCAAACATTTTTTCAACTCCATCATTCTTTCTCCCTGAGCACTTTGTTGCTGCATTGATCTGAAGTGCTCTGACTTGGCAGATTGCCTCCTGCACCCCCATACTCCTCATATTCTTGCCTTAATTTCTCCACATGACATGGAGCTCTATAGTTGCAGCTTTCTGTGCGTGGTGTCCTCTCAATAAAATAATGATGTGATGCTGGAAAGTGCTAAATGCAAATTGGATTGTGTGATGCTGCCGGACTTCGGCCCATATTTATGAAAACTTTGTGCTGCCTTAGCTTTTTTTGACGCTAAAGGGGCACTATCTTAACTCCATATTTATATTTTGACGCTAGACCCATCTAGCGTTAAAATATAGGAGTTAGCGTCATTTTCTGGAAGCGCCAACCCACCTTGCCTGTCATTGCAACAATAATATGCAAGGTAGGCGTTCCCTTCCAAAAAACTACGCTAGCCCTCTAGCGCCATATTTACCTCCCAGCGCAAAAAATGATGTGCACCTAGCAGTTGGACCTAAGCCCTATGAGTGTCATTATTTAACACCTGGTCAGACCAGACGTTAAAGTGCTGGTAGGGATATTTCCATGGGGAAACACCATGGAATGGGCACATAGATGCCCACCCCAACCCTCAGCATCACCACCACCCACACCACAGGGACACTACAGGTGGAGGGAGCCCATCCCAGGTAAGTGTATGTGTGTGGTGTGTCACTGGGGGCCCCTAAAATGGGGCCCCCTGGCTGGCACTGGGTATGTTGGGCTTGTCCTGTGGACACTGGTACCCTGTGTTGGGCATTGGGGTAATGGTAATGACTCCTGTCTATAGTTAGACAGGAGTCATTGTTTGGCTGCTTTTGCATCAGAAACTGAAGCTAGGCTGACTAATGGCAGCTATTTTGCAGCTAATCAGCCTACCGTCTTTTTTGACCCACTAGCGCTATTTCCCCTAACACCATCCGTCACAGGCTAGAGTCTTTTTTTGAGACGCTAACCATTCTTTGGCGCCATTGTGCGTCTTTTCTTATATATGCCGCATGGATGGCATTAGCTTGCATCAATAAAAGTGATGCAAAACTGCGCTAGGGCAGTTGTGTGTCATTTTTCATAAATATAGGCCTTCATGCGCGTTGCTGTGCCAAATTTGTCAGTGTCGCACACTGTTATTTTCAAAATGCAGGGATGCGCCACATGTACAATAATACGGTGCACTCTTGTGATTCCCCCTGTGCCTGAGAAAAATTTGCAGCTGCGTTGAAGGGGAGATTGTTTTTGAGCAGGAAGGGACACCTTCAGCCACAAAAACAATATTCAGTGGCAATTTGCTCCTTCTATTTGTGCTGCAAAATGCAGCACACATTGAAAGAGCAAAAAACGAGGAGAAAGGAAAGCATTTCTCCTTGATGTGCCACTCTAGCGCCACCCCTGGGGTGACATTAGATTTTGGCGCTGCCTCAGGTTTACAGAAACTCATAAATCTGGGGCAGTGTCAAAATGCAATGTTGTTGCTGTGGCACGCTCACAGCGACACCCATTAAACGCCCCTTCCTCGTAAAGGGCTCTGTGTGAAGGGGCCGTATTTGCAAGGTGGCGTTAAACCACAAAAAGTGGCTTAACAGCACCTTGTAAATACGGTGTAGTGCATAGCGCTAAGAGCTCTTAAATATGCCCCTTGGTGACTTCTTTATTGGGCTTACTTGTTCTGTTCACCATCTTTCCATCACACATGCACAGCACATACATTTCAACAGACGCACATACACACTGCATTCACGCTTGTATACCAGTGCTTAATTTATTAAATAATATGTGCTGGTGCCCAAAGCGCTGCTTAGAAACCAGCTGTATTATTAAATGCCAGTAAGGCAGATACCAAGGCTATGCAGTCCTGAATCCACCTCAGTCCTCTGTCTTCCACTGCCAGACACTGTCTGCCCTTGTAACTCACTCTTGCAAATCCTTGCCTTCTACCTTGGAGATGGTTTTTCCACCATTCTCTTCCTCCATTTTCCAGTTTGTGTGTTGCTTCCTTTCTTGCACTCTAGTAATGTCTGATTGTGAAAAAATGTGTCGGTCCCCAAAAATGAGTGCTGGTGGCCCGTACTGACAACCACAGGCTCAAATTAAGCGCTGCACTTCACACACTCGCATACACTCAGTACATACTTGCAAACTCACACACACAGACACACATGCCATACAAAAACTTATTACCACTCCTACTGCACCCCCCTGATTCTACCTGTTTTCCATGTCCATCTCTTACCGTTTCTCCCATGTTCTCTCTTTCTTCCTCATTTATAAACACTACTGCACCTTCCAGTCTCTACCATTTTCTCTCTCATTCTGCCTTTCTGTGATTTGGTATTAAGAAAGGGCGTGTTTAGGGTGTCCCTTCCTAATACTGAATCACAGGGATATGTGTGAATGTTTTGTGACTGAAATGCGGTCTCAAAACATTCACATTTTATCATCTACATCAAGTAGGTGGTAACCCATTAACAAATGGGAAGGTGCCCCTTCCCCTTTGTAAATGTTTGTAAAAACATTCTTTAAGAGTGGGCAGTGGTCTCACAGACCACTGCCTACTCTTTAAAAATGAAAATAAAACTTTTCTTTCTTTTTTTTTTTTTTTAAATGCATCCCATTTCCATTTAATGAAAAACAAAATGGATTGCTTTCTTTAAAAGCAATCACAGACATGGTGGTTTGCTGACCCCAGCAGGCCACCATCCCTGTGATTTTAGAAATTCCAAATGGATCATTAATATTCATGAGGTAGTTCAATTTGTGACCCACTGGGAATTGCAAAATGTGTAATACACACATTTGTACATGGGTGTTTGCGATTGCTAAATAGCGAATCGCAAAACTTTGCTATTTGGTAATTGCAAACGATTATCTACTGTTAGACTTGTCAGCCTTAGGGTAGTCTTCTCTCAAAGATTTTGCCTGCTTGCTTCCATTTTGTCTGGATTTTTTCTCTGTTGGCCTTAGGGCTCTGTGCACTTTACCACTGCTCACCAGTACTACAGTGCATGTGCTCACTCCCCTAAACATGGTTTGATTGGCATATACCTGACTGTCGTATTTAATTTACATGTATGTCCCTTTTAGAGTGGTGTACCATATACCAAAGGCCTGTAAATTAAATGCTACCAGTGGGCCTGCAGCACTTATTGTGCAACTCACTTAAGTGGCACCTTACAACTTGTCACAGGCCTGTGATTGCAGCCTGAAGGCAGTGTCCCACTTGACACTTTAAACCCCTTGCCAAGCCTTAGACTTCCTTTTATTACAAATAAGTCACCCCTAAAGCAGGCTGTACGTAGCCCATAGGTCAGGGTGCAGTGTAATTAAAAGGTAGGACATGTACTTTTCAGTTTACATATCCTAGTAGTGAAAAACTCCCAAATTTGTTTTCTCACTATTGAGAAGCCTACCTCTCCCATAGGATAACATCGGGGATTCAATACTAAAATTAACATGTTGTAATTCCTGTACCAGAGGTGGTACCTATGAACTTATAATGATGAACCCTCTTTAATGGCAAAATTGGATTTATCATCACAAGTTGAAAATGCCACTTTTAAAACGTTGGCATTTTCCGGCCCTTAGCCCTCTGTGACTGTAACTTATCTTAGATTATATGACTGGGTATAACTGACAGTTGGGACTTTATGAATTCACCCCACACAGTCACACAATGGGGTATTAACAGAGCCTGAATGGGCTATTAACTGACTTAATGGGGGAGCGCAGTTAAGCACAGCGCCACTTGCAACTGAATAGGCTGGGCTCTGCCACCACACGATAGGCTTAACAACCCTGTATTGTTAGTGCAGCCAGGTAGAAGCCAGGGCAGGGGAGGCAGGACATTTGTGGAACTTCAGAGACCTTTTCTGGAAGCTTCTCCCAACTTCTAGGAGTAGGGCACCAGAGTATAAATAGAGAGCTCTCAGACCTGCTTCTCACGTCACTACTGAACCTGTGGAAGGAGTCTCAGAGGACTGCCTGCTGGTGTCACATGCTGTGCACTCTGACAGACTGCTGCTGCACCTGAAAGTACTGCTTTCCTGCCTGGAGTGTGCTTGGGACCTTCAGAGATCAGCATGGCTACAGTAAGATGTCCTCTGGTGTCCTCAGAGCAAGTCATTTCCAGTACACTCCACCAGGTTGTATTAGCAGACAGCCGGGAGAGCCACTACCCTGTGGATCTAGTTCCCTTTGAGTGGGGTGTGGGGGTCTCACTTCTTCTGAAAGTTGTTGTGAGCCCTGCCATGCCTGTAGACAGTCTACTGGGAAATGACCTGGAGCACACTTCCTGGAAGGAAGTGGAACACAGGTCCCACATGGGAATGTTGTGGTCGACTGAGTGGGTCTGTGTGAACACCAGGTCCATGGCTGCCCAGAAAGGGAGTCAAAAGGGTCTGGAGCCTGGAAAAATGGCCCAGACAACTGCCAGAAGAGGGAAGGGCATGGGAAACCAGCCCCTGTTTGTCGCCCACAGGAGGTGGATGGGGTACCAGAGGAGGCTGGCCCAGAACCCACTGAGGAGTACAGTGCCTCCCTTGGTGACCTGCCTGAACTTGCTGGAAGGCAAGCAGAAGTGGGACACACCAGGGAGAAGTTCTGTCAAGCACAGAAAGAGTGCCCAACCCTGGAGGGCATGAGGCGGCAAGCTGAAGCCCAGTCAGCTGGTAACACCTGAGGAGATCACCGCACTTATTGGGAGAATGACCTCCTGTATAGTGAACCCAAGGTGCCTTTGCATGGGGCAACAAGAGCCTTAATTTTGCCCAGTGCTACAGGGCTTTTCTACTAAAGGTAGCTCATGAGACCTTTGCCAGGCTTGTCCCTCGCTTTTACTTGCCCAGGATGAAGGTATCCTCAGATGCATTCTAAAGGACTTATGTGACCTGCCAGGCCAGAGGGGAGTCAGGAAAGAAGCTGAAAGCTCCCCTGCAATCCTTACCTGTCATTCGCACCCCATTTGAAAGGGTGAGCATCAACATAATTTTGCCTCTGGACCCAAAAACAGCCTCTGGCAACAGGTTTTTTCTGGTCTTGGTGTACCATGCTACAAGATACCCAGAGGCCATCCCTCTGAGGACTGCGACTGAACCTGCAGTAGCTAGGGCCCTAATGGGGATTTTCACCAGAGTGGATTTTCCCAAAGAAGTGGGGTCTGACAGGGGCACCAGCTTTAGGTCCGAATATGTGCAATCTATGTGTAAGGATCGAGGAGTTACCTATAAATTCTCCACACCCTATCATCCACAAACCAATGGGCTTGTTGAGAGGTTCAACAAGACCCTAAAGGGCATTATTGGGGGCCTGTCTGAACCCCAGAGGCGGAAGTGAGATGTCCCCTTGCCCTGCCTGCTCTTTGCTTATAGGGAGGTACCACAGAAAGGGGTTGGATTCAGCCCCTTTGAATTCCTGTATGGTCACACTATGAGGGGACCTCTCAGTTTGATTAAGGAGGGTTGGGAGCAAGCACCCAAGAAACCTCCCGAGGACCTGGTTAGCTACATGCTGACTCTCAGGAACCAGATGGTCAAGTTGTGGAAGAAGACGTCTGAGAACTTGAAGGCAAGCCAGGAGGTGATGAAGCAGAGTTACAACCAGAAGGCTACCTTGTGGAATTCCTGCCTGGACAAAAAGTATGGGTGATGGAGCCAGTGGAGCACAGGGCCTATGACCATTGGACTGGACCCTATGAGATAGCGGAGAGAAAAGGGGATGCCACCTAGCAGGTGGACCTCAAGACCGCCAAGCACCCTTTAAGGGTCCTTCACAGTAACCGTCTCAAACCCTGCTATGAGAGGTCTGAGGTCACCATGCTGTTGGTGACAGATGATGGGGAGGAAGTGGAGGGGATTGAGCCATTCCCTGACCTCCTGTCATCAAAAGATCAAGATGGGTCGGTGAAGGTGTGAACCTTTCCCCTACCTTGACCCCAGAGCAACAGTTATTGGGATCGTTTTCCTCTCTGTTTTAACTCACTCCTGGGCTTACACACCTGTGTACCCATGATATTAATACAGGAGACAGCTTCCCTGTTAAAAACAAATGTACAGGCTGTCTGACAAAGTGGGAGCCAGCATCAAACAGGAAGTCTTCAAGATGTTGGAGTTGGGGGTGATTAAGCCCTCCAGCAGTCCCTGATCCAGCCCTCTGGTGCAGCTACCAAAAGCTGCCCCACCCGGTGCGGCTCCAGAACTCAAATTCTATTTGGATTACAGGGGGCTCAACTAAATCACCAAGACAGATTGTTACCCCATACCTAGAGTTGATGAGCTCATTGATGGGTTGGGGGCTGGCAAGTTCCTGAGCACTTTTGATTTAACCTCAGGCTACTGGCAGATTGCCCTAACTAACTGAAAGGGCTAAGGAATGGTCAGCCTTCTCCACTCCAGAGGGCCACTCATAATTTAAAGGGATGCTCTTTGAATTAAAGAATGCCCTTGCCACCTTCCAGAGGCTGGTAAGCCAAGTACTGTCTGGTATGGAGGCCTACCGTGCTGCCTACTTAGATTATATAGCTATCTTTAGTAGCAGCAGGAAGGACAACCTCTTCTACCTCGAGGAAGTGCTTCAGGCCCTGCATGATGCAGGTCTGACTATCAAGGCCTGTAAGTGCCAGGTAAGGCAGGGGTCAGTAGTGTACTAAGGACATCTAGTGGGCTGGGGTAAGGTGCAGCCCCTCTAGGCCAAAATAGAGACCATTCAGGCCTGGTAAACTCTAAAAACTCAGACAGAGATGAGGGCCTTCTTTGGCCTCACAGGTTATTATAGGAGGTTTTGTCACAGAGTATAGCACCATTATTGCCCCCTTGACTGAGCTGACTTCAAAGAAACAGCCTAGAAAGGTGATCTGGACAGATGCCTGTCAGAAAGCCTTTGACTCCCTAAAACTGATCATGTGCACAGCCACTGTGTTCAAGGTCCATGGCTTTAAAAAATTAGAGTCCAGATAGATGCTTCAGAGCATGGCATAGGGGCAGTACTTTCACAGCTTGATGATGAGGGCCTAGACCAACCTGTAGCCTTCATCTCTAGGTTGCTACATCCAAGGGAACAGAGGTGGAATGCTATTGAGAGAGAAGTCTTTGCTGTGTCTGGGCACTGAAGAAGCTGAGACCATACCTGTTTGAGACTCACTTCAAGGTTCAGACCGACCACAGGCCCCTCAGGTGGCTAATGCAAATGAGGAGTGAGAATTCAAAATTGTTGAGGTGGTCCATCTCCCTACAGGGAATGGACATCATGGTGGAACATAGACCTGCATCAGACCACGCCAATGCTAATGGTCTATCCAGGTCCTTCCCCTTTAGTGAGGAGAACTCCTAGGAGGTCGGGCAGTTCTTCCCACTTTCAGCACGTGGGAGGGGGCACATGAGGGGTGAACATGTGCTAGACCTGTTAGTCTTAGAGTGGTCTTCCCCCAAATGTTGTGCCTGCTTGCCTCCATTTTGTCAAAAATTTTGCTCTGTTGGCCTGAGTAATTTACCACTGCTAGCCAGTGCTAAAGTGCATGTGCTCACTCCCATAAACATGGTTTGATTGCCATATACCTGATTGGCATTTTAATTTACATGTAAGTCCCTTGTAGAGTGACATACCATATACCAAGGCCTGTAAATGAAATGCTGCTAGTGGGCCTGCAGCACTTATTCTGCCACCCACTTAAGTGGCACCCTAAAACTTGTTCCAGGCCTGCATTGTAGGTTGAAGGTTCAATTTGGCATTTAAAACCCCTTGCCAAGCCTTAAACTTCCCTTCTATTACATATAACTCACCCCCTGAGGTAGGCTCTAAGTAGCCCATAGGGCAGGGTGCTGTGTAATTAAAAGATAGGATACGTACTTTTTAGATCTACATGTCCTAGTAGTGAAAAATTTGTTTTCTCACTACTGAGAGGCCTACCTCTTCCAAAGGGTAACATTGGGAATTCCTTATTAAAATTAATAAGTTGTAATTTCTAAACCAGAGGTGGTAGATATGTCAAGTTTGGTACCTATGAACTTGTAATGATATACCCTCTTTAATGGTAAAGTCAGATCTATTATCACAAATTTGAAAATGCCACTTTTAAACCATTGGCATTTTCCTGCTGCCCTTAGCCCTTAGCCCTCTGTGCCTGTAACCTGCCTTAGGTCACAAGGCTGGGTGTAACTGACAGTTGGGGCTTTGTGAATACACCCTAGACAGTCAGACAATAGGGGGATTAGCATAGCCTAAATGGGCCATTAATTGACTTGGAGGGGAGCGGAGCTAAGCTAAGCACAGCCCCACTTGCAACTGAATAGGCTGGGCTCTGCTACCACACAAATGGCTTAACAACCCTGTATTGTCAGTGCAGCCAGCTAGGAGCCAGGGCAGGGGAGGCAGGAAATTCATGGAACTTAAGAGAACCCTTCTGGAAACTTCTCCCAACTTCTAGGAGTAGGGCATCAGAGTACAAAAAGAGCGCTCTCAGACCAGCTTCTCAGTTCACTACTGGACCTGTGAAAGGACTCTCAGAGGACTGCCTACTGCTGTGACCTGCTGTGCACTCAGCCAGACGACTGCCTTACCTGAAGGGACTGCTTTGCTGCCTGGAGCCTGCTTGGGACATTCAGAGACCAGCCCTGCTGCAGAGCCCTGCATCACCACCTACACCCAGGACTTCAGAAGTAACTTCACAGGCTAGTTCAGCTGGTCTGCTGTTTAGAGCCACAGGGACATAACATGCTTCCACAATCGTAAACCTGCACCCGGACCCAGCCTGAGTGAGTCTTGGACCCCCAAGAGGTCATCCCCACTCAAGGACCCTTGGTTGTGGTGCTAAAGGTGCCCAGATGGCCCTTTTCTAAAACTGAGATCTTGATATTTCGAACCTTAAACTTAAAAAAAGTATATTTTTTTCTAAATCGGTTTGAGATTTTTATTGTGCTGTATTTTTACTGTGTTGCTGTTTGTGTACTGCATAAATAACTAATACATTGGGGGGTCATTACAACATTGGCGGTAAAAGCCGCTTACCGCCGTGCAGAAGACCGCCAACACACCGCCGCGGCAGCGGAATTCCACCACGGTCATTATGACCCACATCTAGGAATCCGTACAAGTCCGCCACACCAAAGGTTAGTGATAAACTGGCGAAAACAAAACCTCCACCGTCACGCCAACAGAAATACGCCCACACTATCACGACCCACGCTCAAAATACACACACTTTTACAAAACACATCCACATTGAACATTTCGGAATACACAAACCTGATACACATACACACACCACTCCCACACACCCAATACAATATAAAACCCAAACCCACATCACCCACAAACCCCTACTACCAAAAATTCCAAAAGAAGGCCAGAGAGAGACACCACAATCTACAAACAAGCATCCACAGGCACTCTACACCATCACCCACAACATCCACGCACCTCACACAACACACCACTAAATATCACCCCACACATCACAACACACACCAACCCACACATCACCCACAGCACCCCATGGCACGGCAAAGACACCCCAGGTTTTCTGAGGAGGAGCTCAGGGTCATGGTGGAGGAAATCATCCGGGTAGAGCCACAGCTATTCGGAGCACAGGTGCAGCACACATCCATAGCTAGGAAGATGGAGCTATGGCGAAGAATCGTGGACAGGGTCAACGCAGTGGGACAGCACCCAAGAAATAGAGATGACAACAAGAAGAGGTGGAACGACCTACGGGGGAAGGTCCGTACCGTGGTCCCAAGACACCACATCGCGGTACAGAGGACTGGCGGCGGACCCCCACCTCCTCCCCCACAACTAACAACATGGGAGGAGCAAGTCTTGGCTATTCTGCATCCTGAGGGCCTCGCAGGAGTAGCTGGAGGAATGGACTCTGGTAAGTCAAATCTTTACTATTACATCCCCAACCCTACCTGCATGCCATCACATTCCCCCACCCACGCCCTCACCCCCATCACTCCAACTCCTCACAAATGTCCCAACATCATAAACCCCCCATCCCAACACCAAGCCCTGCATGCAACACCAAAGCATGGACACCCATCACCAAAGCATGGCCACTGCACATACCCATACACCCCCCTAAACCATCATCACACGAGGTCCTACACAGGAATGCAAGCACTGGGGCACACAGTTACCCACCCATTGCACACCATGGCACACACAGATGCAATAATCATGCTTTTACACCCCTGCAGGACCCCTACCCAACGTCACCGGACAGGAGGGTCAAGACATGTCCACACCACCAACAGAAGAGGCCCATAGTGATGACAGCAGCTCTGTCCAACTGGATCTAGACGACCAGCCCGGCCCATCTGGGACCTCGGGACCTTCGGTTCCCCTGACACAGTCACAGGCCACCACAGAGCTTCCCCCCTCTGGAAACACCAGCACAGCACCCACCCAGCGGGCACATACCTCTGTCCCCAGGACACGTCAATCAGCAGTATGTCCACCACTACAGGGAACCCAGGCTAACCCACCACCCCAACAACAACAGGGACCTGGGGGCAGTGGCAGTGGGCACATGGTCCAGGGGACAGAGGACCAGGGAAACAGGGGAACTGGGAGGGCTGCTGTGCGACAGGGGGATGACAGGCCCAGGGAACCCACCCTCCACGAGGCCCTCTCCAACATCATGGGAGCCTACCACCATTCCCAGGAGACAATGGCAACGGTACTGGCCAAGTTTCAGGAGACCCAGCGGCTGCAGGAGGAACAGTATTTGGGCTTCAGGGGGGAACTCAGATCCATCAATTCCACTGTGGGCACCATAGTAGGGGTGCTGAAGGAAGTCCTCAACACCAGGAGGGACACTGTGGCACAACAAGGGGCCCCTGACACTAGCCTGCACGATGAACTGCCCACCACCTCCGCCAGCGCTAGTGGACAGGAGGCACCGCCACAGGACCACCACACCAGCACCCCACCCCCTGCAGATGAAGAACCACCCCGCAAACAGTCCCTGAGATCCAGGACAAAGACAGAGAACAATGCCAAGACCCCCGCCAAGAAATGAGACCACCCTGATTGTCATCCTTTTGTCCCAGCTTGTCACCCTGTCCATCCTCAAACTGCCCCAGCTCCACTTCCTATGCCCCTTTGGACATTGCAAGTGTGAGACTAATAGCTTGGACTCTGCCATGGACATTCCTCCACCATCACCCCTCACCATTTTACAACCCCCTCCAATATTGAGCACTTAAATAACCACCCTTAAAGCACAAAACAATCTGGAGTCTGTCTGTGATTTCGAATTAGTGTATTAGCAATTACAGTGACAAAATGCTCTTTCAAATGTAATGTCAACATACCTATGTCACACATCTCTAGTCCATGAGGAAACAAAGCAGATGTCACACAGTGGGACCCACATCTGTGAAATCAGAAGGGAAAGTGAAAACTCAGTGACCATACTCTGGGTGAAAAGAACAGACAGTAGAGAGGTAGTAGTGTTAAAGTACACATAGCAGGCAGGTTTGTCTTCTTACCTGTGTATCACTGGAAGTATTGCAGGATCACCGAGTTCCTGTTGTCGATGTCCTCTTCTTCTGCTTCCTCGTCTTCACTGTCCACAGACTCCACAGCTGCCACAACACCTCCATCTGGACCATCCTTCTGCAGAAAAGGCACCTGTCGTCGCAAAGCCAAGTTGTGAAGCATAATGCAGTCCACGATGATCTGGCACACCTTCTTTGGTGAGTAGAATAGGGAACCACCTGTCATATGTAGGCACCGGAACCTGGCCTTCAGGAGGCCGAAGGTCCGCTCTCTATTCCTCCTAGTTCGCCCATGGGCCTCATTGTAGCGTTCCTCTGCCCTAGTCCTGGGATTCCTCACTGGGGTCAGTAGCCATGACAGGTTGGGGTAACCAGTCACCTAAAAATGGCGAGGGACAACTGTTAGACACACACTAACTCTTAGGGACATCCCCAGACCCAGATACCTATTCACACTGTATAGGGTCCATGTCCTCACCTAATAGCCAGACACGGTGCCTCTGGAGTTGCCCCATCACATAAGGGATGCTGCTATTCCGCAGGATGTAAGCGTCATGCACTGAGACAGGGAATTTGGAATTAACATGGGAGATGTACTGGTCTGCCAAACACACCATCTGCACATTCATTGAATGGTAACTCTTCCGGTTTCTGTACACCTGTTCACTCCTGCGGGGGGGACCAAGGCCACATGTGTCCCATCAATGGCACCTATGATGTTGGGGATATGTCCCAGGGCATAGAAATCACCTTTTAACTGTAGGCAAATCCTCCACGTGTAGGAAAACGATGTAGCTCCGCGTGTGTTTCATCAGGACAGACAACACTCTGGACAACACGTTAGAAAACATAGGCTGGGACATCCTTGATGCTATGGCCACTGTTGTTTGAAGTGACCCACTTGCTAGGAAATGGAGTAATGACAGCACCAGCACTTGAGGGGGGATTCCTGTGGGATGGCAGATATCTGACATTAGGTCTGGCTCCAACAGGGCATGCAGTTCCAGGATTGTGGCACGATCAAGCCTGTTGGTGATGATCACATGTCTTTCCTCCATTGTCGATAGGTCCACCAGCGGTCTGTACACCGGAGGTTGCCGCCATCTCCTCACATGCCCCAGCGGATGGTGCCTATGGAGGAGAACAGCGAGCACAGAGTCAACCAACTCTGAGGTACGTCAACACAGCTTACTCAGAAAACTATTAATAAAATGAAATTTGCCTATATGAGTGTTGAGCCAAGGCCTAGGTATGTATGACACAGTTGTCGGGTGGCAGTCTCCGAAGGGTAGGTCCGAGTGTAGGACCGGTGATCCAATATTGTCACCATGAGTCCTAGAGACGCCTTACTCATGGAACCTGTTCTCAAGTAGGGGGTGGGTACCTGTTTTTACCAGTCAACTTAAGTAAGTGACCGGTTTCCATATATTTCCAAAGAGGTCTGTTATTTAGTTACGTGGGTCCTGATGAAGCGTCAGTGGATCGGTATAGACCAATAGACGCGAAACATGTCGACCATATTATAGAGGTGCCTTATAATTTTTAGGACTCTCTAATTTATTAATGTATTTTTTTAAAGGCGTATGAGCATAACCCTCAACCTCACTTTCAAAATTGTTTTTAACCTTAGTCTTCATCCTTGCTATATTTGACCGATTAAATGATGAAGTTTATGGATGATTAACCAATTTTAAATCCCTCTTTTTTCTTCGATGGTGACTTATAGCACCTCTGTTTTGCACTTTTGAATTTTCTAGTCACTATCTCAGAACTCGGCTGAGAGCCCCCATTACGGGGTGCCCACTAGGCATTGCAGTGCCGGCCTAGTGAGGAGCGATTCCCGATGATGATGCTAGTCATCCTCAGTGATGCTTGAGGGCTCTCGCTCCTGAGATCACAGGTTTTTCCCTGTTTCCTTTTCCTTTTTACAATTTAGAACAGTGTACCTGTATATAGTTACTATTATAGGGAGATTGTACACTGGACCAGCAACTCTCCCAGTCCCTCCTTTTGTGTTAACAGTTCAAAATAAAGCCATGTGGGCCCCTGAAATGGCGGCTGCCTGACCTGTAAAGTGGGACAATGGGATATGAGGTAACTGCGCTGGCGTACACCGTCACGGTAGGCGGTCAAACACAGCAGCGCAATTCTGCAATGGTTAACATTGGACCCTATGGGTCCCAGGAGCCAATGACAATGTACGCCCGCAGTGACGGTACGCACCGCTGCAGACGTGACTGCCATTTTCTATCTGTTCAATCAATCGATACCTGATTTTCGACAGGAGAGGACCTACAATGCAAGTGCTGCTGTGACCTGAGTCTGGAAGAGACAATGGCTCGTGCGTCTGGGGAAAGGGCCGCTGCCTTCAGCACGGAGGAGTTGGAAAAACTCGTGGATTGGGTCCTCCCCCAGTACACGCTACTCTATGGTCCTCCAGACAAACAGGTAAGTACACTGGGAGCATGTTGTATGGGCAATGCCTGTGTGGAGTGGTGTGGATGAAAGATAGGGGGGGGAGTGAGGCGTGCATGAAACGATGGTGAGTGCATGTGCCACATGGCAAGGGTAGGGATGCGGGTCAAAGACTGTGACGGTGCAGTTGGTAATAACTGTACAATTCCTGTAGGTCAGCGCCCACCAGTAGAAGGATATTTGGCGTGCCATCGCCAAGGACGTCCGGACCCTGGGGGTCTACCACAGAGGGAGCACCCACTGCCGTAAAAGATGCGAGGTCATTCCCCGCTGGAGCAAGAAGACGGCGGAGGCCCAGCTGGGGATGGCCTCCCAATGTAGGAGGGGTGCCCGTTGCACCATGACCCCCCTGATGTTCAGGATCCTGGCGGTGGCGTACCTGGAGTTGGATGGGCGCTTGAGGGCATCACAGCAGCAACAAGGGGGTGAGTACACTCTCATTCAGCTGATTCAGCGCGCATTGTAGGTATCTGGGTGGGGGATGTGGGCTGTGGGTTCCCCTAGGCCAGGGCGAGTTTGCTATTTAAGTCCCCTTTTTCAGGCAGACCCTGTGGCACCCCACCCCACCTGGGTACAGTGCCAACTACACCTAGTCATGCTCCTGTGACATCCATGTGTGCAGAAATCGTCCATAGCCTTGTAAGCCATGTCCCAGGGATTGAATAGTGGACCCCAAGTGCGCGGCGTAGTGCAGGGGGCTTCTGTGTCTGTCGTGTCTGCCAACGGTAGCGGTATTGTATGCACTCAACATGTCTTTCTTCTGTCTTCCCCCCCTTTTTGTGGTCTCCCTGTAATTGTGTGCATTAGCATCATCAGGCGGAGGAGCAGTGGCACCGGAGCAGGAGGGAGCTGCATCCCACATGGCCCTGGAGGGTGAGACTACGGACTCCGAATTCACCAGTGGGACGGAGGGCAAGGGGAGCTCCACAGCAGGGACAGGAGCTGACACCAGCGATACGGACTCCTCCTCTGATGGGAGCTCCCTTGTGGTGGTGGGCCCATCTGTGCCGCCCGCATCTACAGGTACAGCCGCCACCCCCCCTCCAGCACTGCCCTCCAAGCAGCCCCTCAGCCTTTGCCCCGTACCCGCTCACCCAGGAGGGTGGGCATCACCTTCGCCCCAGGCACCTCAGCCCCCGCCCCTGTCACCCCTGCTGCCCTCAGTGAGGAGGCCATTGACCTCCTCAGGTCCCTCACTGTTGTGCAGTCTACCATTTTTAATGCCATCCATGGTGTAGAGAGGCAGTTGCAACAAACCAATGCATTCCTGGAGGGCATTCATTCTGGTCAGGCAGCCCTTCAGCAAGCTTTTCAGACTCTGGCCTCAGCACTGATGGCAGCCATTGTCCCTGTCTCTAGCCTCCCTTCTCCTACTTCCTCCACCCAGACCCACACCCCTGTACCTCAGCCTATCCCAAGCACACCATCAGACCAGCATGCACACACCTCAACACACAAAGGAAGCTCTGGCAAACATAAGCACCACCCATCCCACAGCCACTCACGCAAGCATCAAACACATGCAGACATACCAACATCCACTGCCTCCACTATGTCCCCCTCCTCCTCGTCTCCCTCATCCCTCCCTGTCTCGTGTCCACTCACACCTGCATGCACTACATCTTCAGCCACTACGTCCATCACCAGCACACCCACCACCACACCCCGCTACCAATCACACGTCCACTGTGTCCTCTATCAGTGTGTTTGTGAGCCCACCTCCCAAGGTACACAAACGCAGCCACACACCCACCCAACAGCCATCCACCTCACGACAACATCCAACCCATGCACCGTCATCCAAAGTCACCAAACGTACACCTCCTATGACCACTACCTCTTCCTCCAATCCCAAACCCCCTCCATCTACCCGTCCCAGGGTTCCTAAGAAACTTTTCCTGCCCACCCTTGACCTCTTTCCCTCACCTCCCCCACCCCGTCAGTCTCCTAGGGCCTGACTCTCCAGGTCCCAACCTAGCACCTCAGCCACAACATTGGCGGGACGAGTGGTGCCAGTAGTCACCGGATTATGGAATGCAGCAGGGCAGGCAGTGTGTCAAGGAGCCACAGCACGGACAGTCCCCCACCTGTCAAGCATCAAAAGTTGGCCAGTGCCCGGCGGGAGAGGGGGAAGACTCCAGCCACCAAAGCCGCTCACAGGGGTACAGTTGGGATTGTGGAGTCAGCTGCGACACCATCCAAGGTGGGGAAGGGGCACAAGAAAACCGGCAAGTCTGGAAAGATCAGCACGGCGGAGAAGACCGCCGTCAGACCTGCTGCCCAGGTGGCGACCGCCAGCAGCCCCACTGTACCAGACAGGACCACCAGCAGCAGCCCCACTGCCCAGGAGGCAACCGCCAGCAGCCCCACTGCCCAGGAGAAGACTGCCAGCAGCCCCACTGCCCCAGACAGGACCGCCAGCAGCAGCCCCGCTGCCCAGGAGGCGACCGCCAGCAGCCCCACTGCCCAGGAGAAGACCACCAGCAGCAGCCCCGTTGCCCAGGAGGCGACCGCCAGCAGCCCCACTGCCACAGGCAGGACCACCAGCAGCAGCTCTGTTGCCCAGGAGGCGACCGCCAGCAGCCCCACTGCCACAAGAGAAAACCGCCAGCAGCAGCCCCGTTGCCCAGGAGGCGACCGCCAGCAGCCCCACTGCCACAGGCAGGACCACCAGCAGCAGCTCTGTTGCCCAGGAAGCGACCGCCAGCAGCCCCACTGCCACAGGCGAAGACCGCCAGCAGCAGCCCCGTTGCCCAGGAGGCGACCGCCAGCAGCCCCACTGCCCAGGAGAAGACCGCCAGCAGCAACCCCGTTGCCCAGGAGGCGACCGCCAGCAGCCCCACTGCCACAGACAGGACCACCAGCAGCTGAACCGCTGCCAAAGACACCGCCGCCACAAGCACCGCTGCCAAAGACACCGCCGCCACAAGCACCCCTGCCAAGGACACCGCCACCACGAGTACCGCTGCCAAGGACACCGCGCCACAAGCACCGCTGCCAAGGACACCACCGCCACAAGCACCGCTGGCAAAGACACCGCCACCACAAGCACCGCTGCCAAGGACACCGCCGCCACAAGCACCGCTGCCAAAGACACCGCCGCCACAAGCACCGCAGCCAAGGATACCGCTACCACAAGCACCGCAGGCCCATGAGCGCCAAAAGCTCTGACGCTACTGAGGCCACCACGAGCAGGATGAAGCACTCTGGGCACAAAGCCCCCTCCAGAACCAGTGGAGACTGTTATCCACTACCTCTGTCCTTGGCAGGATGAAGCACTCTGGGCACAAGGCCTCCTCCAGAACCAGTGGAGAAAGACATCCACTACCTCTGTCCTTGGCAGGATAAAGCACTCTGGGCACAAGGCCCCCTCCAGAACCAGTGGAAAGATACATCCACTACCTCAGTCCTTGGCAGGATGAAGCACTCTGGGCACAAGGCCCCCTCCAGAACCAGTGGAGAGATACATCCACTACCTCTGTCCTTGGCAGGATGAAGCACTCTGGGCACAAGCCCCTCCCCCAGAACCAGTGGAGAGATACATCCACTACCTCTGTCCTTGGCAGGATGAAGCACTCTGGGCACAAGGCTCCCTTCAGAACCAGTGGAGAAAGACATCCACTACCTCTGTTCTTGGCAGCATGAAGCACTCTGGGCACAAGGCCCCCTCCAGAACCAGTGGAGAAAGACATCCACTACCTCTGTCCTTGGCAGGATGAAGCACTCTGGGCACAAGGCCCCCTCCAGAACCAGTGGAGAAAGACATCCACTACCTCTGTCCTTGGCAGGATGAAGCATTAAAACCTGGCTATTCTAAATTCTTCTAAGTTCCCCCTCTCCAGTGAAGTTTGAGATTCCTCCAGTATGTTCTAAACTTTTCAAACTGATCAGCGCTACGAGGCCTCCGGGTAGCTGGCGCTATATAAGTCGCAATAACATAACATAACACTATGGGCACAAAGCCCCCTCCAGAACCAGTGGAGAAAGACACCCACTACCTCTGTCCTTGGCAGGATGAAGCACTCTGGGCCCAGGGCCCCCTCCAGAACCAGTGGAGAAAGGCATTCACTACCTCAGTCCTTGGCAGGATGAAGCACTCTGGGCACAATGCCCCCTCCAGAACCAGTGTAGATTGTTATCCACTACCTCAGCCCTTGGCAGGATGAAGCACCCTGGGCACAAGGCCCCCTCCAGAACCAGTGGAGATTGACATCCACTTGAGAGACTGTGGCTTTGCACTCCCCAGGATTGAACAGTGGGCAACCCACCCACTGTAGAGACTTGAGAGACTGTGGCTTTGCACTCCCCAGGATATGGCAGTGGGCAAACCACCCACTGTAGAGACTTGAGAGACTGTGGCTTTGCACTCCCCAGGATTGAACAGTGGGCATGGGACCCCCTCGTGGATTTGGCATCGTGCACTCAACCGGCTGAGGTGCCCACCCTTTCCCTTCCCCCTGAGGTGCCTGTTTTATTTCTATCTGATGCCCCTGCAGTGTTCTCTCCGTCTTGTTCGGGTATCTTGTGTGGACCTCGCCCATGCCTTTTGGGCCCAGTGATCCATGGACTATGATGGTGGACTCCCTTGGACTTGTGTTCTTGGTGTATTTAATTGTTTATAGTATAAATGTATATATTTGTAAATATTTTGGATGTATGTAATTGAATATATCACAATTTTTCGACTCATTTCCTTTTGTCCTTGCATTCTTCCAGGGGGTTTTGGGGGGTGTAACTGTGATGTATCATGATGTATTAACGTGTGTGTTGTAGTGGGTGAGGGTGGAGGTGGGGGTGTTGCGTGTGTGTGTCACTGTTTTTTCCCTCCCTCCTCCCCTGTGTCATAGGTGCAGTACTCACCGTGGTCTTCTCCGCCGGCGTTTGTGCTCCTGGTAGAAGAGCAGGAAGATAAAGGCTGGAAAAATCTGGAGCTCTGGTTCCATGGCGTCCTGGTTCCTCGTGGGGTGTATAGAGGTGAGCATTTCCCCTTCAAAGTCCTGTTTCTGCCGTGTTTTTGTTCGGGGTAAATCCGCCCCGTAAAAGGTGGCAGATTGGTGGGTTGTAATTCTGTAGGCGGTACATTGTCCTCCGCCTGTCTGTTGGTGGTGACCGCCGCTTTGTTTGTTTGTACCGCCGTGGAGGTCGGAGTGTTAAAGAGGCTGTCTATGTTGGCGGTTTCCGCCACGGTCGTAATTCCATTTTTTTTACCGCCGGCCTGTTGGCAGTCTTACCGCCGCTTTAACACAGACCGCCAGGGTTGTAATGACCACCATTGTCTCTAAGTTTAGCCTGGCTGCTTTTTCTGCCTAGTTAACCATGGTTAATCACAGGTTACTTCATTGCCTTTTTATGGTTCACCCTGGAAGGGATTGTGGCTTTTGCTTGACCATGGTTCACTCCCCAGTCAACCAACAACCCAATTTGTCACACCTACGTACATCTGGTCCCTCACCTCATGTTGCGTCTCCATCCTATTTACTCATAATTTATCTCTTACCTTCCCTGTCTTGTCCTCTCTCATGCTTTCATCTTTGTATCCACCACTTTTTATCTCTCTCTCTCATCATTCTTTCTTCTATACTTTTCTCTGCTATTTATCATTTAACATTGATGTATCCTTCACAGCTCATCAATGTCCTCTCTTAGCTTTGTCTGTTACACAGCACACCAATTGTCTCCTCATTGCTCTGTGTCTCTTTCACAACACACCACAATAGTTCCTTTATTTTTTAGTTCGGATCTCTTACAGGCACCCTCCTCTCTGCCTCTCCTTGACCATGTGACTTTTGCACAACTCATTAGAGCTTTTATCATGCCATTTGTCATGTCCCTCATCCATCTACCAAACTGTAAGTCAGGCCCTGTGACTCTTTTGCTGCACCATTTTGTCTCCTCAAAGTAGAGGTTCTCTTCCAGGACTCCTTGTTCCCTCCTCTAGCCTTGTGTCTTCTTTCTCTCAATGTTACTGTCCTCTCACAGAGCACTCCTGGTTTCCCCTCTAGTCTGTGTATTCCTTGATGGCCCCAGTATCTCCTCAGTTCCCTGTCTTTTAGGTTGCTTCCTATCTACTCAAGACTCACCCACCCGCCTCACCACCCATTCAGCCACATCCACTTGTACCGTATTTTTGCCATTCATATGATTCATCTACTTGCAACACAGCTCTGAATCATCAGTTACATACATCAGCAAACATTCCTCACAAAGGGAATTGATGGCATAATTAGTCACCATCAGTCTTTTAAAGCACCTCTTACATCACCAGACCCATCCCTCTCATAATAATGTACCACACCACATATTCAGCCATTTAACCATGTGCACCATTAGACAGCCCTCCACACTACAGCATAGCATCATTCCGGTGCCACATTGGCATATTTTTTTTTACGCTAATGTGGTTTTGGAAGGGCAAAACGCCATGGCATATTCATAAAGTGGCACAATTCTTGCTTTGCGCCACTTTATAACCCCTTGCGCCACATTATGCGTGCGCCAGGCATAATGTATGCAAGGGAGGCGTTCTGGTGCTAGGGGGGCTGTAAAAATGGCAGAACGGAATCTATAAGATTCCTTTGCACCATTTTTAGTACCATTTTTTTAACGCCTGCTCAGTACAGGCGTTAAAAAGAGGCTCCCATTGTGTTCAATGGGCCTCTGGGTGCTTTGCAGGATTAGCGTCAACATTTTTGATGCTAGGCCTGCAAAGGGCCAGACTAGCACCCAAAATTATGACGCTAGTCCCTCTGACTACCTCCATGGTGCGCCGTATTTTAATTACGGCGCACACATGGTGGCATTAGTGGGGCGCTGAGGGGTGCAAGAAAAGTGGCGCTACACTCGGTGCAGTGCCACTTTTCATAAATCTGGGCCTTTATTTACGGCACTCTGAACTTATATTACAACTGGATGTGGGTCAAGCTTGTGCATCCTGTGCTGGGGTACGGTTGGCTCTGCTGCGTGCTGATTATACCTATGAATGCGGAAACAACAATGTGATGGATTGAATGGTTGAATTAATATCAGTAACAAGCAATTGCTCAGGACCGCATCCCAATCCATTGTTTTTTTTTCCCACCATGCCACCCCAGTTTGGACCCATCAATGTGCAAATAAGTCCTGACCCTATGCCCCCTTGGAACAGTCAAACCCGGATTGTCAGGCCAGGATCTCTCTGGCCAGGAAACAAGAATGCTTGGAGCAGGTTCACGGTATCAACCCTGATCAACCAGGCTAGCTTGAATCCAGTGGCACAATGAGCCAGGGACCGACGTCTGGGCATACCCTGCACATTTAGGGCAGGAAATGCAAAAACAGCAAGGTGATAGATGGAATGCTTACTTTAATCTCAGCCTCTGGCAATCACTCAGGCTGCATCCCAATCCATAATTTTTTTGCCCATGTGGAACCCCACTTTGGACCCAGCCATATGCAAATCACTCTTGACCATGCTCCCCATGGGAATAATCCATTCCGAACTGCCAGGCCAGGTCCTCCCTAGACTGGAAACAAGCATCTTGGCACTTGTTTTGGTTAATCACCCCTCATCAGCCAGGCTATCTTGAATCCAGTGGCATGGTGAGCCCAGGACCCACGTCTAGGCATATCCGGTGCACTTACATCAGCAAATGCAAAAACAACAAAGTGATGGATGGAATGCAATGGATTTAAGCCCAGATCTGTGTCTGGGGGTGAATGTTTGTCATTGTTTAGCATTCCGGCCATCATCTGTTCTTATGCAGTCTCAAGGAAATCAAAGACTGCTTGCAACTCTCCTTGTGCTGTTGGACCTCCTCCAGTCCTGAACCTCAGAAGTGGGTTCTGCAGCTACAAACTTCAAAAAGTGATGCATGACCCCCAAGTACTGCAGAAATATTGACACATCATGTCCTCGACGTTGATGCAGTGCTCTAACAAATGTACTGTTCAGTGGACCCTCTATGGGTTCTGTAGCCGGCCTACCCTCCATCGTTGTTGGTCTAGCTTTTGGATTTGCACCGGTCCCTCGCGACCTCATGTAACCTTTTTAATGCTATAGACTTCTAAACACTGTCTTCACATTTATTCTTTAAAAATTCATACCTCAACTTTTACTGCTTGGAGTTTTGCTTTTTTGGTCTTGTTTTACTCTGATACATATTATTTATCTCTCTAAACTGGTGTGGAGTCTTTTGTGGTGTCTTTCACTGTTTTACTGAAAATAAGTGGTGCACAAATCTTTACACATTGCTTTTAAGATAAGCCTGCCTGCTCTGTGGCAAGCTACCAGAGGGTGAGCACA